>NW_018164563.1:28011-71201 GCF_001263595.1 Phalaenopsis equestris | reverse complement strand
CTTTTGAACCTTAGACTTTATGACTGCTACTTCGACGAGGAGCTTGGAGCCAGCTTTGTGGGCAGCACGGCAAGGAACTTAGATCGAGCAACAAGAGGATCTTTTTCAATAATCTCTCACCTTAGTCTAAATAACAACCCATAGGACTTTGAGGTAGCTCGCCCAGCGCAACGTAAATATTCACACCCTCTGTAGGCGCCTGTGCAACCATGCTGTGCAACGTAGGTCCTAATTCGCTTTAGGTTCTGAGGTTCTCGTTCGTTAAGACATAAAACCTCATTTCTTTGCAGACCATTTGCAGAATCAAATATTATGTAAATGTAAGTTCTAAATAATAAAATTGGTAGGATTAAACACCTAAATAACATAGTCTCCAAAACTCAACCACACATCAGGATAGTTTGTGAAGTCACTGAGGTTTCTCCTCAGGATCTGTGATATCCCTACATTTTTCTTCCTTTGGACTCCTGAAATTAACTATACCTATTGGAGTTACTCCCATATGCTTTTCCATGTCCTACTGAAAACCTAAACCTCGAATTCTTGAAGACTAATACCTCTGATCATTATCGAGAGTTTTCTCAAGTGACCTTAGTCATTTGAGATGTAATTAACTGTAGGGTCTTACCTCTATAGGGAACTTGTAACTCAGGTAAAATAAACCCTATCTAATATTTGTATTAAATAGTGAAACTTGTCGGTTACACATAAAATGTTCGCAGATCAAACGAATGTCACAAATCTCTTAGTTTGTAGAATTGAGTCCATTCACAAATCTCTTAGTTTGTAGAATTGAGTCCATTCACAAATCTCTTAGTTTGTAGAATTGAGTCCATTCACAAATCTCTTAGTTTGTAGAATTGAGTCCATCGCCAATATATACACTTATCTTTCGGGAAAGTGCAATTTTCGCGGTATCAGACACAATTATGCAAACCATTAGGCTAATGAGATTCATTTGGTCTCATTATTTTTTCAAATTAAAACACTACTTTCAAAACCCAAATTATATACCTATTATATTAAATTAAATTTCAAAATTATTTTCTATTTTCAAAATAAATCAAAATGTTGACTGCTAGGCCACAATAAGGAAGAGGAGTACGGCGAGGGATTGATGAGATAACACCCCCTTGGAGCAGGATGCAACCAGAGCACCGGGGGTAGTTCCTGCCCCTTGAAACAGTTGAACGGTCCAGCCTCCTGCTGGATCTCGGAGATCCCTACTGAACCGGTTGGGCCGGTTTAGCAAGGTCATGCCTGGCGTCAAGTTGGGCTGAGGGCTGTAAGTTCATTCGATTGGTTGGAGGAACTTTGGTGCCATTGTATTGAACGTGATGCACCATGGGGAAATTTGGAATGTGCAGCTGCTGAGAGTTATTTCAATCTCCTTCTTGAACGTGATGCACCATGGGGTAGAATGTGCAGCTGCTGAGAGTTATTTCAATCTCCTTTGTGTGGAGAGGGGAGAGAGCTGTTTTCGTCTTATTTATTCTCAAATCCACTCGCAAGTCTATCTGATTTTCTTTACTCATTTATATAGTTAAAAAAGGGGAAAAAAAGAAACATTGAATAACAATTTTAATCTCCTTTGCGTTTCTTATCAGTTATGTAAAATGCAAATTTGGAACCTTTGCAGCATCTTTTCATTTAGGAAATTATGAAACTGGTATTTCCATGTTGTTAATTCTGGAAATCATGATTTTGTAGGACTCAAGGAAACATGACAGGCATTGTGCATTCAATTGATATACATCCTTCCAGAAAGCATATTTCTGCTATAAGTTCAGTTTTTTTCCTTTTTTTTTTTTTCAAACTGACATCATTTTAAATTTTTCATGTTCTATTTTGGCATCACATTCAGATCATTTCTTAACTATTTGTATGGTATTGATATTTCTCCCCAATTTAACCTGTCTAGAAGTATGCCAATTCCAACCATTATGAGCATAGCTGTTCTGAATCAATGCGTTTCTCATTATACCAAATATGCTTGTTTTCACGAGAAGTGCAGTTATCACCTGTAATCATATTGATTTTATTATACAATTTAAGTACATCAAAATTACTCTATTCCGTTCTTGTTCTTTATTTTTTATGCTGAATTTCTAGGTTATTAATGGTTGTTTCTCTCAATTCGCATTCTTCTTCTTCTTCCTTTCTCCAGGGCTTTCATGGTATCAGAGCTTTAGTAAAGCTGCAATGGATGATTCAAACCTTCAACCTCAATGAAGCTTCGGTGTCTCTTCCATTTTCCGGTGCCGTCATTCCCCAATTGCTGAAATTCCTGACGGCTAACATCAAAACTGTTGCTATCATCTCACTATCCACAGATAATTATGCGATTTGGAGATCCCAGGTACACAAAATAGTGAAGGCCAATGGATTTCTTGTTTTCCTTGATGGTTGCTTCCGCAGCCGCCATCGACTATAACCAATGCATCAGGTACACCTCTTCCCAATCCCGAATACCCTATCTGGATGTTGGTCGGTCAGAATCTTGCTGCCCTATCTCTTCGACTATCTCCACCACCATCCTACCGTACGTTTTAACACTTGACAATTGCTTTGCACTTGGGAATTCCCTGAAAAAAAAGCTGCAAGCTACTAATCGACCCAAAGTGTTCCAGCTGAAAAATGAACTCCACAATGTATCAATGAAAAACCAAACAATGACACAATATCTTACCCACATCAAAATGCTGGTCGACAACAAATCAGCAGCTGGAGGCTCAATCGACACCGAAGGCATCATCCTATACACCCTTAAAAGCCTGCCCGCATCTTATCACGCTTTCAAAACGACAATAAGAACTCAACTACATCCCATTACTCTCAAAGATCTTTACTCTCTTCTCTTTAGTGAAGAGATTAACATTGTCAATGAAAATTCAGTCATTCCCATCTTCAATCCTTACTCGGCCCTCTACACGCAAAGAGGAAAGAGCAAATATAATTCAAACAAAGGCAGGAAGAATACCAGTACCCCGGGATACAAAGGTGCTCCAGATACCACAACCAAATACTCGGCTCCTAAACCAACCAATGGCCATGGCTCGCTGCATTTTCAAATCTGCAACAAACCAGGACACATTGCTCCTCCTGACTGTTGATACAAACTTAATATTAACTATCAACCAACCAGGCCTCCACCATCCACAGCTCTCAGCACATCTTCCACAACCAATCCAAATTGATATTTGGACGCTGGAGGCACAAGCCACCTGATGACATCTCTATATCAATATCAATCAGCCGAGTCGTATAATGGTCAAGATCAAATTCATGTGGGCAATGGAGAAATAGTTCCCATTCATCATTCAGGACATGGTTTATTACCAACTCCGTCCCATAAGTTTATTCTCATCTCTCACATTATTTTTTATCTCTCAACTTGCTGCTGAAAACAGTTGTTTCATAAATTTTGATGTTGTCATTTATCAACTCTCAACTTGCTGCTGAAAAAGTTGTTTCATAAATTTTGATGTTGTCATTTATCAAATTAAGGACCGAATCATGCACCAGACTCTTCTTCAAGACCTCTGCCGCAATGGGCTGTATCCAATTCCAACAACTCAACAAGTTCTCATTTCCACAACCCGTAACATTTGGGACATGCTAGTCACCTAACTCTTGCAACCATGGCAAAGCAACAAAACCATCGTTCAATTTCTAGTCCTTTTAATTTTGTGAGTCATGTGCTACTGCTAAAAGTCATCGTCTACTGTTTCCTTCTGTTAGTCATACTCAATGTAATCCCATAGAGCTAATTTGCTCAGATGTTTGGGAACCATCCCCAACATCATCTATTGAAGATTATCGATGCTATACTCTTTTTGTAGATGACTCTGCTTGTTTTTCATGGCTTTACCCAATTTACCACAAATCTCAAGTTCTCTCTAACTTCATTAAATTTAAAAAACTGGTAGAACTTCAATTCAATAAAAAAATTAAAATCCTAAAAACCCAAGGACGTGAAGAGTACAAAAATTTGCATTGCAGCTGTTTCCTACTCAATCAAGGTATTATTCATCAAACAACATGTTCATACACACCGGAACAGAATGGGATCACCGAATGCAATCATTGTCACATACTTGAGACAACTCAAGCTCTTCTGGCTGATTCCAACCTTCCACCATCGTTATGGCTCGAAACAGTGTTCGCAGCTCTTTACCTCATTAATTGGTTACCTTCAACAACAACATCCGTGCTATCCCGATATCAACCACTAAACGGGAAACCACTCGAACAGCCATCTTAAAATGTTTGGCTGAGTACTTTCCTTAGATACCCCCTTTCAAAGAAACAAGCTTCAACCAAGGTCATTCTCCTGTGTTTTCTGGGCTATCCTGCACACACAAAGGGCTATAAGTGTATTGATCCTACCACAAGTAAAATCATTATATCTCGACATATTATCTTCAACGAACAATCCTTCCCATACATCAACCTAGCCACTCAATCACAAACACCTCGCGCCACTGAATTACCTTCTTTTAAATTTCTACCAAACCCCACCCCCTCCATATCAACTCAGCTACCCAACATCACATTACCTCTCACTCTAAACTCTCCCTCAACAAAAACATCCAACACATTCACCACCTACATCACCCCAACCTCCCATCCCAATTCCTTACCCCATGCTCACCCGCTCCAAAACCGGTTCTCTTCCAACCCAATGAACCTCTGACCTCATGCATATCACTGCAACTGCTATCGAACGATCTACCTATAAGCGGGCCGCTCGTTCTCCTAAATGGAAACAAGCTATGGCGGAAGAAATATCAACTCTCCAATCTCCGAAAACCTGGATATTATTACCTACTCCCACCGACCAACCAATCATTGGCAGAAAATGAAAATTTAGAATTAAACGAAATGCGGATGGTACTATTGCATGATCTAAGGGACGACTTGTCACTCAAGGCTTCCAACAAGAATACAGTTTAAACTACATTGAAACATTCAGTCGCTGCTCCCACCGACCAACCAATCACTCAAGGCTTCCAAAAAGAATACAGTTTAAACTACATTGAAACATTCAGTCCTACCATTAATAGTTGCTCTTGATAATCAATAGCAAGTGCTTCAGATGGATGCATCCAACGCCTTCGTTCATGGAAAACTCAATGAAACAGTTTTCATGTTTCAACCCCCATGATACATTGATTCCACATATCCAAGTTTGTGTGCTATCTCCAAAAATCACTTTATGGCTTCAACCAAGCACCTCGCAAATGGTTTGAAACATTCTCCACCCATCTAGCGTACTTTGGGTTCAAATCAAGTCGCGTTGATCCATCTCTACTCATATACAATCACAACTCTATCCAAATTTATCTTCTCCTCTACGTGGATGATATTCTCCTAACAGGGAATAACCCAAGTGTCACCCAAAATCTCATTCAAGACCTACAATGTGCTTTCTTTATACAGTTGTTGGCTTTGTTTTTCAAATTCTTGGGTATTCAGATTGAGCCCACATCGTACGGCTTTCATCTCTCTCAAACCAGCTATGCCAAGGACATCTTAAACAAGGCAGGCATGCTTGACTTCACACCACAACAAAATCCTTTCTCTGCCTCCTCCAAGCAGCTCACCAAACTCCAACGGTCATTTTATCATCCAGCTTTGTTTAAGCACCTATTGGGGTCTCTCCAATACCTAATTATAACGAGGCCTCGCAGTCAACACACTAGCTCAGCATCTACATAATCCACTCTTGCTTCATTATCAGCAACTCAAATGACTACTCCGGTATATAAAAGGGAATTTAGCTCTTGGTCTTCCTCTATGAGCTGGCCCTCTTACAGTACATACCTACTCAAATTTAAGTTGAGCTAGTGACTCTCTTGATCGATATTATTTTACTGGCTACTGTTCATTCATGGGTCCCAATCTTCTCTCCTGCCTCGTTAAGAAGCAACCTATGGTGGCCGGTCTTCCAATTGAGCTGAGTACAAAGCCTTATCTTCTGCTGCCACAGATTCATTTGGTTACAAAAGCTTCTACAAGATTTTTATATTTCTACATCTCACCCAACTATCATGTACTGTAACAACACCTCGGCAATGGCAATTACTCACAACCCTTTGTTCCATGCTTGAACAAAGCACATCTCAAGGCCGACTACCACTCCATTAGAGAACAAATCCTAACCAAGAAGCTATCTCTCGAATACATTCCAACTGAAGAACAATCAACCGACATCTTTATGAAAGCACTTTCTACACCTCTCGGTTCCACAAGCTCAGAGACAAGCTAGCCATCTGTGATTTTGTTGTAAGCTTGAGGCGGGGTGGGGGATGATGACCATACACCTATCAATGTAGAACCATAACCACCTAAGCTAATCTCATCTGTATATTTGAATTCCAGATATTTCTATGCTTTCTATTTTTTATCCACTGTTACAGTCAGGTTATGATATACGTACCCTTACCTATCACGAGAATATAGCTTTTCAGCTTTACCTTTTTCTCTTCTCCCAATTCGCATTCTTCTTCTTTTTCTCGTCTCCACAGCTTTCAATCCATGCCTTATGGACATCTTTGGTGATCCCCTCATGTCAAGGCAGAAAGATTAGTCTCCATTAGAAAGATCGGTCATCAAAACTATTTTGTGTTGTAAGTTTTGTCTCAAGTACCTTTTTTTAAGTTCCAACTAAAATTCGTTCTTGGAATAAGGGTTTCATAAGGACTGAAAAAACTGTCCCAGTCATAACTCTCTAAAATACTGCCTTTCAAAGTTGCAATTATCCCACAGTTGTGCAATTGTATTGCAGGAATTCGACAAAGTCGTCATCAAACATGGAGGTTTTTGCGATCCATCAAACTCGATCGTATTTCCAAATTCTCTAATCTCTAGACTACAAGAAGAATATGAAAGAGGAACGTCTCTGTTGGCTGTCCACACAACAGTTTGAACTGAGATTTTTTGTCCCAGATGCCCAAATCTCTTCTTAGAATTTCCAGGGCTGAAGAATTGGACCTCAAATGACCCACCATCTAGTATAAGAGAGTTGGAAATGTTGGGGGTCTCACCTTAGCATCTTCATTCTCTTCATCATTTTTTTCTTCTTGGCCGACATTAGATAGATCAACCTTAGATTCTTCAAGTATTACAGTGCAAGAATGCATAATTTTGTGAGTGTAATGCATTTTGGAAAGGTTCAACAATTTCTGAGACTACTGAGCTATTTCTAGATAGATGAGAAACCCAGCACCAACGTCCTCGTAAAGTGGTTTACATCTCTCACCCTAGTTCCGAGAATTTACCTTGGTCATGCAATTTCTTCTTCGTTGACATAGATGAGTGAAGCTTATTATGTGGCATCTAAATAGTTCTTGATTCTCTTTGACCTGTCTTTTTGATGTCAATTATTTGCACCTTACCCCTATGAGTGTTTTTCCATTTAAGTTCTTGGTAATGCAACGAGTGCTCATAGTTTGATGGAAGAAATTATTATTGTAACAAACATTGTAGCCTCATGACGACAAGCTTGGGTTAAGTGATTCGATGGAAGAAATTATTATTGTAACAAACATTTCATCTTCAGCTATGTAGCCTCATGACGACAAGCTTGGGTTAAGTGATTCCACCAAGCGGTTGCACGCCCATTTAACTTGCAAAAACAATACCAACAACATGGGCAAGCATTTATCCCACTAAGTGGGGTCGGCTACATGAATCCTTTTTCTCCATTGTATCCTATTGAGTGTTTTATTTTCATTTAATTCTAATATATTACGATCTTTTTTTATACAACATGCCTATATCTTCTTAGGTCTACTGTTACATTTCTTATCATAATTAGAATCTAAAATATTAATCTCTTAACGGGGTCATACTTTTATATGATCAAACCATCTAAGATGACTCTCGCTAATATTGTCTACCACTGGAGCTACACCAACCCTTTCATAGATATATTCCTTCAAGTAAAGGCGGACAACAAAATTAATTTACTTCTCTTGAGAAATATTGATGTGATCAAAATTATTCTCCAATTCATGCTACCAATCGAGATAATCCTCAATATGGGGATTATCGTCAAAATAAGGGACATCGAGTTTAATTTCAAACTTAGTTTGGCTGGAAATATAAGGAACCAAGTGAGATGAATAGACGATACGAGCAAACCAGAGGCTAGGATAATGCTCACAAGAAGATCTAGGGCTCTACTCTAGCCTGTTGGTTGGATCGACGAGAACAACAACGATCCAGACTCGCCATAACAATGCCACCCATGTCTAATACGGATGCCAAATATGCCAGTGTGGTTGTCATATAGGAGTAAGTATTCCAGAAGTGATGGACCTCCCATCACACTCCACAAACAGACGAACTAAAACCCACATCTAGAGCATTCAGTGTTCACGCGCGAGTAATGTGAGAGTTCCAAAAACACAACTAGCTTCAATCATCATTATAAGTTGGGACTATGTTGTCTTTCCTCTTGGTTGCCATCGTCTTTTATACAAGTTAATGCAGGATCGATCGACGAATACGAAAGAGATGTCGAGACTTAAAAAAGACAAAAAAGAACAAATAGAGAACTTCAGTTTTTAAGTTCCAAAAGTATATCGCCGTAATATTTTCAGTGGAGAATATATATATCCCCAAAACCACATACAAACAAAAACATAAAAAGAGAAGAAAAAAAACATGTTTATCTAAGGAAATTAAGTAGTGCTTAAATGTAATTAAGCAACTATTAGGATATACTAGTAAATATTATGTTCTAAATATAAAATTAAGGGAACACAGCTGCATCACCCTCCGCATGTGCGACATATGACCCTTTGTTTACAGATGAGGATCTAGTTTGATGGTACATGAAAGGCTATGTGATAAAAAACCAAGATAAATACATAACGATACTCAGTTTACTAGTCGTGTAAACTCTAGTTTTTTTTTTTTAATGTCTTAAATCATTAATATGTGGAATTTGCTTATCTAGAGTTAGGGAATTATATTGGGAAGAGTCGAGGTGTATTCTTTCCAGTATGGTAATAGAGATTGGTATGATGCTAACTAAAAAATTACAAACACATATTTTATGATTTGACACTTATGATGCGGAACAAGCATTAAAAATGTTTATCAAATTACTCATTGGATATGCTAATCAGTTGAAAAAATCTTCTCACTTCGACATGAAAAAAATAACACCTAGCTCAATAGGTGTGCATTGAGTGGCTTTGATTTATAATGGAGAAAAAAATTAGGCAAGATAAGTTTCATATTCCTTAAATTAAATTTAGGAATATTTACATACGTGCCACTCATATCCTTGTATTTATACATCTAACACTTAAACTTCAGTTTTTACATACATGCCTCCTTACATATGTACTTGTACATCAGAAATGCGCTAGCGCATACGCAAATCTTAAAGAGATCCAACAAACTAGGAGACGGAAAAGAACAGCTAAGGATGGTTGTTGGTGAAAGACTAACAAACCCACTTGACCACATGCAACCCTCCTAAAATGGGGCTAGAGGTTGATCAGATTTAGGTCACCCAAACCAAGGATGGGTCAATTGACATTGGTGAAAGACTAACAAACCCACTTGACCAGATGCAACCCTCCTAAAATGGGGCTAGAGGTTGATCGGATTTAGGTCACCCAAACCAAGGATGGGTCAATTGAGCTGAGTTGAGACATCAACCTACCTCTCTCCACAACCCGACTCAAGTGAAGAGTTCTGTATCGTCAGTTATTTCACGGACGCCGTAAAGATTCCTCATCAGAGGCTGAGAACTAGCCATAACGTAATCCACGAAGCATCCCACATGACCCTCCTGTCACGTAATGAGCTAGATATCGGATTACAATGTTCCCCCTCTGCCCGATACCCTAATCTCGTTCTACCAATAGGAGCTCTTCATCCAGGGATCAATAGTCGGTAGTTTGGCTAGAATAGTTGACCGGAAAAGCTAAGCCGATCGAGCCAAGTCTTGCCAACCCGAAGGCTATCAAAGGCCAATCAGCAATAACGAATCAGCATAGTTGAATGAATAGGTTTTGCAGAATCGAGACCCACTGACTTCAACCGATAGAGTTAGAGGGTAGTGGACAAGCAAGCTCATACATACAAAATATGTAAAATAGCTTGTAACATCGCCATTAAAGCAGAAACAAATATGCAATTTCACATTTTGCACCCTCTTTATAAATAGTGGAATTATTTTATGAGAAATTGTTAATTAACAATTCAGATTACTATTCTTTATTGTGCATCTTTCTAGTCTCTCTCTCTCTAGTATTTCGTTCTATTCATTAGGTGTGATTCACGGGCATATCAGGGTTCAACAGAAAAATGTAATTCACTTTTTAAAAATCAGAATAGTGGTATTTTTTATGTGACATGAAACATGTGAATGTATTAAATATAAATTGATGCAGCAGTCTGTTATAGCCTCGGAATGTTTGGGGTCTCTCCAGTTTATTCCCCATAGTAGTTAGTTTCATATTATTAGGATGCTTTGTATTTAAATAGTTGTTTTTTCTATTTAAGTTTGCTTTATGCTTGTTAGGAGGAAGGTGTTCCCTCATTTAGTTTGTTTTTTTTCAGCCTTTTATACCTGCACATAGTGGTGGCAGACGAACTTTTTCTGTTTTGGTCAATATTTCGGGAATAGAAACTTGGTTTCTGCTTTGCTTTCTCTGGTGTTCTTTGTTTTTCACTTGCAGGTGCTGTTACCTTCTGGGTTTTTCTGCACCATAAATAGTAAAATTTAGGTGTTATATATATAAATTCTTAGAAATTGTGTGGTATTATGTATAAATTTGTGGAATAACAACAGTATGTCGGTATAAACAAGTTGAATGAAGCTGGAGTCACAGCTAAATCAAACTTCAATTCTTTATAATATGGTTAGCTTCAACTCAAGCTAAAGCTGGAGTTCATTTCTCTAGCTGAAACTTAGCTCGCAAAATGAATGGCACAATGGAGCTCAACAAGCTCATAAAGCTTCGAGGAGAAAATAGGGTGATGTTTTGGGTAATGTGTAATAGAAATTTGATTAAAATTGTTAGTATATATTGTAAATTAAAAATAGCTTTTCTAGTCCAACCAAATTCTGCATGTCCTCCAGCAAATGAAGATATCTATAGAACGACCACCAAATGTGCCTTTTGGCAACAACTAAGATGTGCGGAATATTGATCTAGTCCAAAAAATGCTTGATCTTGACTATTGTCACCACCTTGGTCATCATATCTGCATGATTCTCTTCCGTCACAATCTTTTGAAAAAGTAATTCACATTCTTTGAGAATTTCTCGCAAGAAGTGATGGCGGAAGTTAATATACTACGGCCTTGCACGGTAGGCTTCATTTTTTGATCAAGCGAATAACACTTTGATTGTCACAATGCACCTTTATGGATTTCTAACCAACTCCCAAATCTTCAAGCACCCCTTGGAGCCATACTATTTTCTTAACAATGATTCTCATGTACTCTGCCTCTATTATAGACAAAACAACTATTGATTCTAATGTAGACTTCTTAGTAAGTAGTAGATCATCGCTTTATCCAAATCACCTGTATTGTGAGGATGACAATATCCAACTATGCACTAAAAAGTGACTCTTTCCACTCGAACATCAAACCAATATCTATGGTGTTTTGAAGGTTTTGTAGAATCTATTTCACTGCTTGCTAATGACCTCTGCTAGGATCATGCATGAAATATATGATCACTTACACACTAATGCATACATCAAGCTGCCCACCGCATTATGATATAGAACTTTCGCCATGCATTGTTATTCAGCATAAGCCGTGGGAAATAACCGAGCACCAAGCTTTAAACAAGGAGCAAGAGGTGTACCAACAAGTTTTATACAGTTTAAATTTTCGACACAAATCTGACGCAAATTTGAAGCAATCAAATATGGGACTTTTGACAACAAATAAGAAAACCAGAAAGGAGAGACAGAGAAGACCTGCATCCGGGTCTTCAAACCGTCGCTCGATGACATCAAAGCCAACAAACGAAGGCTTAAGAGACTAACAGCAGGAGTGGAAGAGGTAGGCATAGGAGCTTCAAAGCCGGCGCTTGGCAAGCTGTCCATCTCCTCTGCATGCCCCTTCCACTGTTGCTCTTTTCTCCATAACAATTCTCCATCTCTTGCAGTTACTTTACAGAACCGTAGATTGATGTCTTCAGTCTGAAGTTGTGCGTTGTGGAAGCAATGGAGGTATTTGAAGGGCGTGATCTGGAGGAGGAGGAGTGCAGGTGCTGTACAACAGTACAAGTTGTGCGTTGTGGAAGCAATCGTTGGCTATTTGTACTGTTTTGCTCGTATTGGTACTGCGTGTACTGCAGGCTGCAGCAGCCAATGTGAAGAGGAGGCGTGTGCTGGGAGTTATCCGCTAATTATTTGTGGTGCTGGCGTTAATTAGGTTGGAAATAAAGCCATAAATAAATAATGATTTACATACATGCCACTGATTAATTCATATACATGTGCATATTTAACATTTAAACTTTAATAACTATGTATATATCAATTTAATATTTAGGTGACTGTAAATAATAGATTGCATAATTTAACCGTAATGGTTTGATTTGTGGTTAAACACAACTTATATGACATTCTTAAGTAATAAGTATTAAATGTAATGTCCACTAGAATCAAACTATTTTTAATAGTTAGTAAAAAATAATAAATTCATATCGACGATATTATCGACTTAATTATTCGCATAAATAAATAATGATCTACATACATACCACTGATTAATTCATATACATTTGCATATTTAACATTTAAACTTTGATAACTATGTATATATCAATTTAATATTTGGGTGAATGTAAATAATAGATTGCATAATTTAACCGTAATGGGTTAATTTGTAGTTAAACACAACTTATATGACATTCTTAAGTAATAAGTATTAAGTGTAATGTCCACTAGAATCAAACTATTTTTAATAGTTAGTAAAAAATAATAAATTCATATCGACGATATTATCGACTTAATTATTCGTTTTGGACATCACTATAATGTATAAATTATAACATTGATTGCTATGTTTCGGCCGGTCATATTTACTTAAGTGATAAACATAGCTTGATATACTAGGATATGATGTTTGATTTCAATCACCCATAAACTAATTAATTTTATTAAACAAAGTGTCAAATTGTGGCTCAATAACAATCTTGACTTGATTTCACTAAATATTCTGATTTTTTTGTTATAATTAGAAATTTAAGCATTAAAATAAGTTATAATATGCAATGAGATGATTTCAAACATTTATCTTACTACAAATGAAGACCAACTAAACAAATAAATTTAAAGTGATAAACTTTATATTGACAAAAATTTAGCATTCAAATTTGTTCTAGATATGAGAAGATAGATTGATATATATCAATGAATGCAAGTTGTATTATAGGGATGACACTTTTCAAGAAAGAATGTAAATATTATCAACTACACATATATCAAACCCAAATTAGTTGATGTTATGGCCGAAGTGAGGTTCCGCTTAAGGGGTTGCATATTATGACTATCTTTTCTTTCCACCTAAGAGTTTGAGTCGGCTCCTCAATGCTTCAAGCTCTTCATCAGGCTTCAAGCTCTTCTTCTCACTCATGAGAAGAGTAGTGCTCTATTTATGGAGTTCCAGGTGTAATTAATGCAGAAATATGAACCACTTTGATTGGAAAGTCCAAAGAGCTTTCTTTGATCGTATAGTGTTTGATGAACATTTGAGTCCCTTAACAATGTCAGAATTGAAAGACCTTGAGCTCCTTGGATTTGTCTTGTCGAAATGTTCGATTTGACTATAAGCTCATTGGATTTGACATCAGCTTGACATTCGAAATATGCCTCGAAAGTTTTTGAAAGTGATTTAATGGCTTGATCTGAGCTTGATTAGACTTGGATTAGATCAATTTTAGTATCATTCAATTTTAGTATCACCGGGTCTGTCTCATCGAGCCGATCAATTTGACTATAAATCAATTTTAGTATCATCGGGTCTGTCTCATTGAGCCGATCAATTTGACTATAAGTTTGTTGAAATCAGAGCTCTAGTTGACTCTTAATTGAAGTTCAAATGTTTCTTGCTCAAAAGATTGCTTTGAGATTCGTGTCATGTATCAAGATTCATACTAGATGATGGAGATTTGTTGAAGGCATATCAATTGCTCCAATATTTTTGGGTAAGCCCAATTTCATGCTCCGAAAATATGAAAATTCAAACAATTTTAGATTTTATTATATACGTGTGCGGTTAGAAAATTCGTCAGTATTTGTCCTTTAACGACAAACAAAGGCTGGCACGAAAGTTATGTCAAACTGAAGTATAATCATTGCCCACCTAGCTAGTCACCAAGGGGGATCCGACAGGCTGGGTGCTCATCGGCGAGGAGGGAGACGACGCAAGCAAAGCTAAGGTAGAAAGCCTCACGTGGGAGTCGACCGAGCATGAGAGATTCTGATGAAAGGAATGTCAACTGAGAGGGATACCAGATATATGGCTCACCAGTGAGCGTGCGTCGGCCAGGGGAGACCGGAGAGGCAAGGGCGGTGTGCGTCCAAAATGAGAGCTAGGACATCGTCACGTGAAATGAGGGAAGACCCTTGTACATGAAAAAAGCTTAGAGATTTTTAATCCCTTTTTTAGTTTTTTTATATTAATTTTTTTATAATTTAAAGCTTTTTTAATATTCAAATGTGCTGAGATACGCGTTCCTCGCTCATGTATAGAACACAGTAATATGGGTGTCCTCACAAAGTAAAATATAAATTTTGAATGAGCTCGCATTGAGCCAATTTGGATATGATTCACAACTAACGCATCAAATGAGATCTGTTGGTCTGATCGAAGTCGTTCAACAGACAAAATGCTGGCCAACCTTTACCTAATTGCAAGTCAAAGTCTAGCAGGACAGCTCTGGCTGCATGCTTCTCAACACGCATCGGAGGTTCTTAAATGGATGTTATGCATTATGGGAATCAACACATGTATCTAGCAAGGTTTCATAGTATTCGAGTGGACATTCTACACTCGCGATATCAAAAATTGATGCCAACAGCGAGGAATAAAAAAAGAAAGAAAATACGGCAAAAATGTACAAATAATTTTGAAAAGAATATGAAGAACTGTCATAACGTAGCATTCATGTGATGGCCCAAAAGCGTGCGTTCGAAAATAGATCAGATAAAAAATTTCTTGTAAACATATCCGCGAAAAAAACCCTATGAAAGAAACTCATAACCAGAGAATCAAGTTTTTGTGCTTGTTATGGGTTCAAGAGTACTCCCAAAGGATCGTATTGCTTTGATTAATTATATCTTTGGGGATGCCCAAGAATATTCTCTATAAAAAGTGTTTTGCTTACATAATTTATGATCTAGTTATTCCAAAAACTATAAGGATTTTAATTATCTCAAGTGGGAGCATCCTTATGCTTTCAATACCTTTATCAGGCCATATAGTGAGGGGTGAATCAATATATACACTACGAACGCGACACATAGGCATGCAGAGTCCACGAGATGATGTCAGTGATATTTAAGGGAATGGCATGGCTCAAAAGAGGTTTCAATAGAAAGGGGAGAAATTCATAAGTAGGTAGTGGTAGTTGGGTCAGGATATCATGGATTTGTCATCCTGCTACGGAGACCCTATGTCTACCTAACCGTGAAGGTAATCAACCCAACCCTACCAGAGATCCCTTGTCAGCAATCCATAAATTATGTCATCCAATGAGACTTCAGTAGCATTAAGGCAAAAGAATGAAACTTCAAGTCCTGCGACCTATAAAGGTAGAGCTCACAAAAGTGGAACTTATACTAGCCAAATAATTGGCGAAGATGCCCTCAGAAGGAAGAGAAAAGATAGATCCAGCTACCAAGCTGAAAACACTCTTAACAAATGATTTACTTCTCTTATGGGTCAAAGAAGTCTCTAACACCCGAAGCATACTAGACAATCAACTAAAAAAAATCTATGTTGGGTCAGTCAGGTCGAAGAAGCTCAAAGGTTTCCTCTCAGGACATGCAAATAGATTGCATTTATCTATCACAATCCTAAACGTGAAGACCGTATTAAATATGACTTGGGTGATAGTCATGCATTAAACTCATTTTCAAACTGGCTCAAAGACCATGCTGAAAAGTAAAGTGCATGTTTTAAATAGTTGAAATATTTGAATCCTAAATTTTGATTTTTTTCATAATAATTTATTAGGATTTTTGTTGAAATTTATAATCTTAGTTCCTTAAAAACCTAAATTATATTCTCAAGATTCTCAAACAAAACTAGTAATAAAGAAAGTGTAACTGGCAAGCACATGCCAAGAAAAGTAAAGTAAGTCAAACAAAACTTATAATAGGCCGGTGTCATTGGGTAGATAATATATCATAGGAAAGCAGGAAAAATAGTTGAACTCCGCATATACAAACCCAATCATATTTCTATAAATGAATATGAATTTTGAATTAAGACACGAAACATGAGTAGCTGCTCTTGGTCCTTATCATGTGGTTCAATTCATGTGCCTCAAAACCTGTGTCTGTACCTTATTTCTGATACAGACTCGATCCTTATAAATCTATCAAATACATGATAAAAAAAAAACATGACCTGTAGAAGATTTAGCACAAGTTATATTCATGCAACACATATGAGCTATGTCTGGCAGGAGGCGAGCTTTTGCAGCACCTATAGAAAATGTTAGCTTTTTAAATCATTACTTGCTCCTCCTTTTTTATTTGTGTTTAAGCATGGATCCATGCACATAAGATCACCTCTAATGTACTAGTGTGCATGTCCACACCAAGTAAATGCACAAAGCGATATAAAAGCTGATGTCTGGATAATCAAATTAGCAGAGAAATATAATCATGACATTAAAAGGCCTACCTAAGCATCCTAGTCCTAGCCAAGCACACTTCTAATGAATAGTGTGATAATCACATCATCTAAGTGTGTGCAAAGGTGCAGGGGTGAAGGCTCCCGTATGACTTTGTCAGGATCGTCAATTCCAGAATTCGACTGCTTTTCTGCTTTCCTAAAATTGAAGTTTAGGTGTTAGATATATAAATATAAAGGAATTGTGTGGAACTTTTACAAATTATATATAATAGTTTTTTTTGATAAGGACTCATTGTAAAATATTTCAAATATAGGAGTCTTAAAAATTAAAGTAATTTTATTTTTAATGAAATATGAATGATTTTGATATTATTAATAGAAAAGTAGTGTAAACGCGCTAGCCAACTTTATAAGAAATTGATTTATTAGCGTGGAAGCAAAACCTCTACACCTTTCCTCCCTCTCTTCCCCTCCGGCCACTTAGTCGCCCACCGGCGGGAAGTTGATAGCTCTTCTTGTTGTTTTCCTCCCTTACCAGGCGACATGGCCACCACCGGCAACAACAACATCAACGCCAAGCTGGTGAGTCAACTCTTCATCCGTTTTTTCTCCGTGTTATCACCTAGATTTCCCAATGTTACCCTAGGCTGACATCTCGTTTTTCTCTGAGACTGCAGGTTTTACTTGGAGACATGGGTGCCGGAAAATCCAGCCTCGTGCTGCGTTTCGTCAAAGGGCAATTTCTCGAATTCCAGGTTTCTCTCTCTCTCTCTCTCCCTTTCCGTTTTCTCGATCTGGCGGGTGATTCTACTCGGTTTGTAACCGATGTTGTTGATTTGTCCGATTTGAATGGATTTGTATTGATTTGTTCGCAGGAATCGACGATCGGAGCGGCGTTCTTTTCACAGACGTTGGCTTTGAATGACGCCACGGTGAAGTTTGAGATCTGGGACACTGCGGGGCAGGAAAGGTATCACAGTCTCGCACCCATGTATTATAGAGGAGCCGCGGCGGCCATCATCGTCTATGATATCACAAGCAAGGTGAGTAAATCATCGAATATTGTCCGGTGAAAATATGTCTTCTTTATTTCCTTTCAAATTGTAATTCTTAATTAGATTCTTACGTTATTGGGTTTTAGGATTCATTTGATAAAGCAAAGAAGTGGGTGCAAGAGCTTCAGAAACAAGGTTCTGTTTTCCTTTCAGTTTTAAAATGGATATTTTGCTCGGCTAGGAATTTCTCTAGCTTTCTTTTTTCTTAGATATTTATATATGAGCATTGTGCATACCGGATCCAGGGAATCCAAGCATGGTAACTGCGCTTGCAGGAAATAAGGCTGATTTGGAGGAGAAAAGGAATGTGGCATTGGAGGCAAGTTTATTAATTTGATTTACTACCAACTATTATGGTGTTTTATATAAATTGCATACCTTTTTCTTACTTCAGCACTGGCTTCTATCCTTCTACGTTAGTAAGTCATATCAGCAACAACTCTTATGGCGTAAACCTATATGTCCTGTGTAGATTGAAGTAATACCTTCAATTTTATAGCATGCTTGAGGTTTTAGTTTCATTATTGATCAACCCTGCTTGAATCAGAACTAGCATATAATTTCATAGACACTGCAACATTTTTTTCTTTGCCATGTGATTGATTTTACTGCTAATAAACTCTTGGTTCCTTTTTTCTGTGAGAATCGGGTGGGCTTGAGCTTTTCCTTATGATGGTATTGAAAATAAGTCACGTTGTTATTTCAATCAAGCATGTCTGATAAATTTCATGTTGCCATTATGAGCTTAATGAAGAATAATACTTCACTCCGAAACACATCTACAACTGCAATGAGGCCACATGAATTGTCCATATGGTAGCCGATAGGGCTGAATTTAAATTTAGTAGTTGATGCTATAAAATGTGTTAAATTAATGGCTTTTATGGATCCTTTTCTTGTTTAAGGCACACCATGAGAGAGTGAATCGAATGTGTAAATTTTTTACACTATAGAATTTCCATGCAAATTTATTCTCAACTCAAATTCTACACAATCAAGCAAAATACAACATGGAGTAAGAAGTATAGCAAAAAAAAGTAATGTGAAAAGGCTTAGAATATGTCAATAAAATTTGCAAACAAAAAGAATAATTCGACATATGTAAGTAACAGACAATACAAGATTGATATACTGTAAGTTGAGTGATCCATGTAACACAATTATGATAGTCTATTATATAAATGCATGAACTTGTTTCCAATTAAAATTTATCCTACAAATGTAACAATACAAATAATCAATGGTGTTGAATGAATGATTAAACAAGTGGTAAGCAATTGAACTAATAGCACAATTATATAAGATGATCTTACTAAAATAGCCTATTAGATTAATCTTCTCAAATACGAAAACACAATTGCCTTCATGGTAGATTATGTTAATACAAATAAATCAATGCCAAGAGCATATGTATATAACTTCACAATGGAAATAATTAACTCAACTCAAGAGCACAAGTGATTTTATTTCCATAATCAACATATGACATTCAAGCAAATGAAATGTGCAATGAAACAAAATCTAAACTACAAGTAAAATGGGACAATCAATATTTATGTGGTTGTGCTTATTTCCACATTTGGCCTCTAATCCGAGCTAAGATTTCACTCCGCGCTTTTACTCACAAGCTCACTTCTTTGCAGTGCAGGTGATGAAACTATCACAACACTTCGTTGAGGGAAATCATACCCTTACTTTCTTAAGATTGTAACCTCGTCTAAGAAAATGCTTAGTAAACACTAGGGAAGGCTCCTTCTTCCATAGTCTTCTCAGACCTTGTTGACAACTAAGGATATCACCAACTTATATAAAATTAGGCACAACCTTGAATACAAAGATTGCAAAATGATGCAATGAAAATGCAATTGGATAAAATTAAGAGATTGGGAGAAGTATGTTACTACAAACTTAATCTCAAGAGATTTAAAGGATGAACGCTTGAAGGTTTTTTCTTCTTAATGAATAACTCCTTAAAGCATAAAAATAATATCTACTTTTTACTATGAATACACATAGAATCATAAATCTATTAGAGTATAAGTATAGTGGCATATATTTAGGGCCCGTTTGGGCAGCTTAAAACTATGGGCGGCGTTTTGGAAGCACCGACGTAGCGTTTGGATCCCGCATTTCGCGTGCGTATCTAAAAACGACATTTTAATTTTGTGAAACACACGGCCCGCGGGCCAATTTTTTTGATCGCTTATTTCCTTTGGTGCCGCACTTCTTCTCCCTTGCTCGCAAGAGACAACCGCCTGCTAATCCAACAAAAATAGGGACGTGGTGCTGCAGACTGTGATGGAAGTCGGGACGCGGCGCTGCAGGCTGGTTTCACACTCGTGGAAGTCGAAAACGAGCTATAGCCCTCCGCGAAACCCTAGCTAGTCAGCAGGTTCGGACTGTGGCAGCGATGACCCATGTGAGACAATGTCGATGATCCTTCGCCTACAATGCGAAAAGGCCAAGGTACAAATGCAATGGTTTTGGGAAGGAGAGGTAGTGGGGAAGATGGGGTTGAGGCTATAATTTGATTTTATTTATGTTATTTTTCATTAATCTAATTGATTAATAACTAAAACAGTTTTCTTCTACAACTTTAGCGGCAGTGTCAGCTGAGCTTCTCTCCATCTTTTCTTGTTGTCTACTTTCATTTACCTCTGTATAGCAGTACATCTGATGTTAAATGCTTCATTGAAGGATTGCTTTAAAGGTCGTTCCTCAGGACATAAGAATTGTCTAGTATGTAAATGCTTTTGTATGACACTGATGTTAAATTTAAAAGTTCAGTTGTTAAACATGTAAATACATAAGCATTGTGTGGTATGTAAATGCTTCTTAGCATTTATGTTGCACTCATCTCAAAACATTTCTTAACCAAATTCCAGTATTTTCACCCAATTTTCCCTTTATTTGCTACCGGTATGTGATGATATGATTGAATCTTAAGATGTTTCACTTTCTTTTCTGCTACTTAAGACGAGTAATGCTACATATCTACTTGCCCTTGGAATTCTTTTGCAAGCTAAGGAAACTCGAGTTAAAAAAAAATATCTACTTGCCCTACTTTATGTTGAGACTACAAGATGGAGCACTGAACTCCAATGTTGTGTAAGTAGATCTTTAAACCCATTAGTCCTAAACCCTGATATCACTAGAGGAATTAGACAATGTTACTCTTTGACGAAAACTATTTAAGAAGTTTTTTCTACCATTATTATGTAACAATTTGAACTGTATTCCATTGAGATTTTTTGTTTTTGTTTACTCCTGAATTTATTTAACATCCAATCAATCAGCTTTAAATGTATTTCAAATACATTTCATATTTTGTAGAGTACATACATTTATCTTTTGAGGTAACTGAACTTTTCGAGTAGTTTTTTATTATTAGTATTTTGTAGCAGCTTAAACTCTTTCTCACATGATATTGTGTTTTTTTCTCGAGAATTTGTTTAGAAAGATTTACATACACACCACTCAATTCTTTTGTTTTTATATGTTTGGCACGTAAACATTCATATTGAGAGATGAATTCATAAATCTTTAGTTGCATCTCCTCTGTTTGATTGAATTAAGAAGGTTGGTAGATTTGTAAATAAAAATTTTTTGGTGGCCTGTATGTGACGAATGAGTTCGAAGGGGTTTAATTGGTTCTAAAATATCTAATAGGTAGACATTGCAGTTTTGTTGAGAACATTACAACTTCTTTGTGCCATATTGTTTATTTACCTAGAAAAATTTGCAAATCAGTTGTTTTCAAAACACAAAAACCAAACAGTTAAACAATTTATCCAAAACAGGTGTAGAATGCTCGTTTATCCAGAATCAGTTGTTTTCGAAACACACAGACCAAACAATCAGACAACTTATCCGGATCAGCTGTTGATCAGCAGCTTATCAGGATAAGCAGTTTATCTGGATAAGTTGACAAGCTGCAGCTGCCCTAAACAGACCCTAAGTAGTTCATTATCCAATGACTGTCCCAACACCAATCACCTAATTGGTTAACATCAACAAAAATCAATTACCCAATTGCTATATTGAACTAGCTATTTTCTGCCAATAATAGATTTATTATTATCCGCCAATGGTTAATGGAAATCTATAAAGACATTTACAAAGGCTCATAATGTCTAATAATGGCTTGCTAATAAATAGATTATTGAGCTAGAAGTTCTACTACTTTGTCTAGCGAACACAAAGCTACTCAACAGAGACTTGCTAACTTTATGAAGACCCACCAACCTTGACAATTGCCTGTTAATTGCTAATTAAGTTCTAATTAAGTTTTAATATAATAAGGGGCCAAGGGCTTGCTTGAGATCACTTTTGTTTTTTTAATTTTTTTAAAAAACATGTTTTTTATGTGTATTTTTTCATGTTTTTATTTTCTATATTTTAAAATAAATTAATTTGTTTTTAAAAATATTCAAAATGTTTAAAATTATTTTATGACGTACCAAACATATTTTATTTTAAGTAAAAACATTAAGAAAATAAACAAAAAATAAAAAATAAAAAACAAGAACAAAAAATGATCCCAAACGCCCCTACATAATTTATAAAATATCTTAAAAAAAAGCTTGGAGGGATGCAAAAATGTCTGTTGTATATATTTTATGGCATTCCTAATGTGACTACACTTTACATGACATTACTTTTAATTATTTGCTCAATTGATGTTGTTGGATACTTTTTTTTTTGGGTTCAATAGGCTCTACTTTTGTCTTCTTTATCAATTTTCCATTTTTCTATTATTCTATCTTAGCAAATGATTGTACTATTTCTTCATTCTCTCAACTATTTATCTATCTTTGATTAATGTATTTTATTTTTTATTAATATTTTTGATTTGAGGTGTTCTTTGGTAATGTTTTCATTCAACGAAGCCATGTCTCAAAAATTTTATTGCAGCCTTTTGGCTGGATAACATAAACCCTTATAATGTAACTGTTGTGCTCTTATTCAGGAAGCACGTGCATATGCCGAAGAAAACGGCCTTTTCTTCATGGAAACATCTGCCAAGACAGCCATTAATGTAAATGATATATTCTATGAAATAGGTATGCATTTTAATTCACTTACAATGTTAATTAGAACGGACTATGATTTCATATAGTTGCCATTTAGTTGGGCTGTACAAAATAGCAGCAGATGAGTACTCATTGCAATTAACAATGGGTGTTAACCTTTTAATTACCATTTTCGAACTTTTTAGCACCTTATGTTAGACATTTATCACGGCGTGAAGATCAATAAAAATAATAGTCTATGTTGGCCTTGTTTGGATCAATAAAAATAAGGCTGGGCTTTTTTGGAATTATCCAGTGGGGTTGAATTTGTCATGGACTACTGGTCGGCTTCATCTGATTTCTCATGCTTCTCAATTTTGTTGGTTATTGATCATAGCTCGCCTATATATTCCTCTACATCTTCCTATATATTTTAGGGGCATTTACATACATATCACATTATTCTTATGTATTTACATATCTAACACTTAAACATTCGTATTTACATGCATACCATTCAGATCCTTAACATCACATCAAGAATACCACTATCATTATATTTTTTAAAAGTAAAATACACCTTTTCAAGCATAGTTTTATTATACCAAGGTGTTAAATATCAAACTTTGGGTTTTAGATATGTAAATACATAAGAATTATTTGGTATGTAAATTTCCCTAAATTTTATACCATATATATGAAACTATTCTTGGCTACTAGATTGGGAAAGTCAGGAGTTAGACGTTGCAAGTTTTGGGTCATGTGTGCTCAAATGGGTAACGGATTGGTTGTAAATAAAGTAAATCATCCCAAGTCTCACTCATCCCGTCTGAAAAGAAATGTTCTGGGTTTTGTGACTCATGAAGTCATGAGGTAATATTTTGATTTAGAATTAGTCTGTTGAATTAGTGGCTTCAGTAGGAGTTTTTGAATGTTTGGAGCCCTCAGAAAGAACATTTACTCGTGTAAGGTCAGTGAATTACATGTAGTCTCGCACTATAGAGGAAGATTGCTTTGTAATTGATTGAATATTACTTATTGGTTCAATTCTAGCTTGTTTGGCTAACTGTTAGCATGCTGAAAGTGCTCATTTTGAGTCATTTAAAGTTCATTATATCATACTTGATTACAATATATCTCAATTCTTCCTTAGCTACTCTCCTTACGTCTTTTGCATCTTTTCGTTGCATCCCAACTTATTGCTCTCTCTCCCTCTTTAGCCTTTTCTATCAAACATTCTTCTCTCTCTTTCTCTTCCCAGCCTCAACTCATTGTAAATGATATTGGGGTTATTGCTTCTATTAGCGAACCACGAACAAGCATGGTAGAAAATAGGAGATGAATGGAAGGCATATTATTTTTTAGGAGTATTTACATACACAGCACACAATTCTTATATATTTTCATATCTCACACTTAAACTTTCATATTTACACGCATAGCACTCAAATTTTTAATATCACATAATAAAAACACTATTCCACTTTTTAAAAGACAAATACATCTTTTTATTCATAGGTTTAAAGCATCAAAGTGTTATGCATGTAAGTACGAAAATGTGAGATGTAGATACATAAAACTTTTGTGCTGCATATGTAAATTTTTCTATATTTTAATGTCAAGGGAAATTTTGTTTTAACTAATTTTCTATTTTATGGTCTCATTTTGTTGCATTTTCATATTAAAATCGTAATGCTATCACCTCCCATGTTAGGATCGGGTTCTAAGCAGTTGAATATGTTAGTATTATTATTATTATTATTTTCCTTTTTTTTAAAGAGTGCATGTAGCATTTTATTAAAATACAAAAAAGAAAATTCAAAATGATGCCACTTAGGCATTTACATCAATTAAACTCAACCAAAAAAAAAAAAAAGAACATGAGACCTATCTATGTTCCTAAGAACAAAACTACCCCGAAGAGCAATCTTAGCACAACGGTATGCCACTTTAAATTTAACTTAAAGATTAATTATTAAATTGTGAAATTGATAAAAGCAATGGTTTGAAGTGCTTCACAAAGTAATTCATGTGACAACTAACAACATATGAGGAGGATAGATTATTCTAAAATGTGGTACATTTTTGTTTTTTAAATTTTTATACTCTTTCGATATTGTTGTATTATCAACATGAAGTATAGCATTTTATTTTCTCTCTTTTTTTTTTACTTGCGTGGTGTGGCCTATCTCCCTCAACCACTCTTTTAGAATGCTAGAAAAGGGCTGCAAAGTACTATGGCGTTTCTAATATTTAAAATAGCGCAATTGGGTATTGAGGCATTTTTTTTTTCATGATACAAAGCGTATGCCTCAAGGCGTTTTGAATCGTAAACCTCAAATTTTAAAAATTGCTTAAATTAATAAATATTATATAACCTATAAAATTTGAAGTAAGAATATATTAATATTCAAATTTATTAACATATTAAAAATTAATGTAACAACATTCTAAATTAAAAATAATAAATTACTTAAAATTTGAAGTAACATATTAATAGCCTAACATCAAATTAAGATATAAGATGAATTATACAAGTATTTAACTATTAAAAAAAAGCTAAGATATTAGAATAAAATACTAAAATATCACAATATAACAATCAAAATAAGTTTAACATCAATATTTTCTCTCTCACTTATACTACCCTCACTTAAACAAAAATATAATATTTCATTAACATTTGAATTTTTTATTTTATAGTCTCTATTTTTCTTATTACCCAATTCATTTGAATTTTTTATTTTATAGTCTCTATTTTTCTTATTACCCAATTGATATTCGTTAGAATCATTGGAATAATAAATAGTTTATCTCACGTCTTATTCTTAGCCGCATCTATATTCTCTCCTTATTATCTTTAATCCCACTTATTTTTATTTTTTAATAAATAATCATCAATAAAAGTATCTCACTTTAGCTCTTGTTGAAATTTAGATTTAGGGAAATAGACGGGGATGGGTGATCCAACCCAACTAAAATCCCATACTTTTATCATCTTGGGTCAACCTGGTGGGTCAAAGTATTGGAGTAGCATCATCATCACCATCATTATCATCAACAACACAACCTGCAAAGCATTACATATCAAGCAAAAGTATTTGGTCCCTTGATGGAGAAAATCAAGCAATTAAGGCCACTACACTTTCCATATTTGCATACCCAACCTCCTCTCCAACAACCCATTGCCTATGATAGAAAAAAATTTCGACTTCTCTCAGACTTGTTTTGGTTGGTTACTCCAGAACAAGAAAGAAGATTGGTTAAAGATTCTCACAAATTAAAACCATTCTATATCCAATTTGAGCCAAAATCTGTTTTGTTATTTTAATTGATTGAATTATTTATTTTAGGGGCATTTACTTACATACCGCAGAATTCTTATGTATTTACATACCTAACACCCAAACATTGATATTTACATGCATGCCATTCAATTTATAAACATCACATACAGAATATCACTATCACTATCTTTTTAAGAGCGAAACACACATTTTTATGAGTAAGTTTGTAGCACCAATGTATTAATAAGTGTAAATATCGAACTATGAGTGTTAGATAAGTAAATACATAAGAATTATGCGGTATGTAAATAAATTTTCTTTTATTTTATTTCTTTTGATATATAGTTCATGAATGCTTCTTAATTTGTGCTTGAAGTATGATTTAAAAATCTCTTAATTCTTTCAGCAAAAAGACTGCCACGTGCCCAACCAGCTCAAAATCCAGCAGGAGTGGTTCTTACAAACACACCAGCTGAGCAGTCGAAGGCTTCAGCATGCTGTTCTTAGGTACCAAAACAGACCAAATAAAAAAAAAAAATCTTTTTATTAACAACTGGAGGATTATTAATTATGCTTAGACTGCGATAACTTATATGTTCTATTTGGAATTGTTGTTTTTCTTTGCTCTTTATGTGGGTTCTGTCTGGTAAAATGTACAAATATTAGGCTAAATTGTAATTATTATAATTATTTCTCTTTTGATGCAAGTGTTGCTTGGCCTCATCAAAAATACATTTATATATGTTTAGGGGTGTAACTGAGTCTGGTTGTCTCAGGCTCAGCTCGATAAACGGCTCGTGCTGGCTTGATGAGTTAACAAGCCAAACTTGAGCCAATTCTGGTTCGACGTCTTAGCTCATGAGTTGGCTTGTTTAAGGAATTATAAATAGAAAATTTATATAAAATATAATAAAATATAAAGTTTAATTATATATTATTTTAAATATGTTAAAAATATGCTTTGCTTTCTTATATCAAGCAATTTCTTATTGTTTCTCCTCTAATTGCTCATTCACAGTCATCATTTTTCCTCTTTAATAGCAAACAAGTTAGTTCATGAACTAACTAAAACGCGTAGAAAAGCTTGAGCTTGAACCCAGATTTAATTATTAATCAAGTTTAAGCTCAAGCATAAGAGTGGTTGAGTTCAGCTCGACTACTCTTTAGCTGTAGAAGATATGGAAACACAAATGAAAAATGTTATATTTGAAGATTTTTAGGATCTCCGCTCTTATGTTTCTTAATTATTTGGTAGGTGAAGTTGTTCTGTTGGCAGCGACGAAACTAGATTATGTCTAGGGTGGGGCAATTGTCCAACTGGAATTTGTAATTTCTTTATATGAATAGTAAAACCCCAAAAACATATTTTTTTGTCTAATGCTTTAAAAAATTAGACATTGAGTGATTTTACCCATCCTTAGAGATAATACTGGCTTCGCTCCTATTTGTTGGGGATGAATTTTTGGCTTATTACAGATTTGGAAGCATTACCACATCTTGTCAACCATTAAATTCAATTACATATTTGCATTAGGGATTTTCCTTAACATTCTATTTTTGCATCATTCCTAAATCTTATCAAGCATAATACTAAAAAACTCCAAGGTGTTGCGTGTAAAAAATGATCTTAATATAATATATATGACACTGAATAGAACACAATGGAGAAAAATGATTCCTGTGGCCCACCCCATTTAGTGCGATAAAAGGTTTATTTTTGCTGTCTTATTACGCAACACCCAATTCTTCTTTATTCATGTACATGCCTCTCAAATCTTTGGTATTATATAAGCAAAAATCACTATTATTAAAGTGAAATAATTTTTTTAATGCATAAGTTTTAACACCAAAGGGTTATAAATGCAAATATCAAACTTTAGAGGTCAGATATGTAAAAACATGTGGACTGGGTGGTATGTACATGTAAATATCCCATATTTTTCGTTGCAGGGTTTTTATGGTCTGTCAATAGAAGGAGACGTGGAGATTTTTAGTGCTTGGTGAACACTGAAAATAGTCGGTTTTTTCTTTTCTTCTCTCTGGATGTACTCATCTTCGGACTCTTAAAAAAAAATCAATGTTCTGTTGGCATTTTGTGAAATATTCGAGTATTATGTATTTGAATATGCAATTTTTTTTTTTCTTCGAAAGTTCGAATGAATTTAATCGTAAACATATGTACATCACATATTCGAGTTTTAAATTCAGGACGTGTTGATTGGAAGAATAGGCTCTCGACTACCAATTTAAATATATATACATATGGGAGAATATTACGTGCGATCATTTCTACATGTAGATTAGAAATGTACATCGGAACACTCGAGTATATTTGGACTACACCCCTAATACACCTTGAGTATACCCATCAGCATGAATTCTTCGAATGTAATATTTTTTTTTTTTTCAAATTTACAATGTCTAATAGGAGGGATGATGTTGGCTTTCATGAGCTCCTACCAAATAAAAAAATATGTAATGAAGGGGAAAAAAATATGACATTACTGTGGGAGAGCAGTTTCAACAACTGACAAATTGATATTTGTAGTCTCATAAACAAAAATGGATGTGGGAACAATCAAAACTGAATGAAATTAATTATTTACATGATCGCATTTTTCCCCCTTATTTGAAAATAAGTAATTTATAGAAACAAAACTAATAAATACATTGGAATGATATACCTGCTATGAACACCTTTTTCAACGTCAGATATCAGTGTTATAACATTATAATTGAAATATATATATATATATATATATTCTTTAATGATTATTGAGCAGCTGCAGATTGATTTTCATGGAAATCATCAAGGTTGAGTGCTTGGAGAAGTCTGGGCCAAGACTCTGGAATTCCTCCAGGCAGATGGAACTCCAGCAGCTTTCCTTGACTGCGGTAGAATTCCTCCACTGGCTTACTCTGAAAATTGACAGAAAATATTACATTTCTAAAAATCTGCAATAATCTAAATAGTAAAATTTTTACATACCACACAATTCTTAATTATAATTATAACACCAATATCACTAACTTTTAAGAAGTGTGTAGATAAAGTGGTATTAATATAAATATCAAAGTTTAGGTGTTTAGAAGAGTAACTGCATTGGAAATGTGTGGCATGTATATAAATCTTCCCTTTTTTAATCTTTTTTTTTTTTTTTTTTGAGGATTACTATATTTTGATAACCTTTTATAAGAAAATGAATGTTTCCATTATTTCTAACTAGAAAAAAGGAATGAACAAACCTATAAATTTGAGTGTCCAATGACTATCTCATCATTTAATACAAGAAAAAAATATGAGTTGAGAATTTATTGTGTTCTTTGAGACTTATGGAACTGATGATCTTGAGAAAAACCATTTAATGCGAGTAAAAGTTAAAGAGCAACTAAAAAAAAACTTTTTTTTTTTTTTTGCGTCTTTCGCAATATTAAACTATTCCGCATCACACGACAACATCGGTGCATTTTTAGCGACTTTGCTAGTTTGCGTTTTAAGGAAGCCATGATTGTGGTTGCCTAATAGAGTGTGGTTTAGTAAAAGTATGACTTGCAATGTCTCATCACCCACCTCACCAATTCATATGTACAAAAGAAAAAAGATGCTATTGCCCAATCAAGCTACAAACACCTTTTCTCGAGCCTCAAATCTCGATTTTCTTCCTTATTTCTCAATCCTCAAATCCCAATTGCCTTCCACAAATTCTCATCCGAGCTAAAAAAAAATCCAATTTTTCTTAAAGAAATCCTTCGTATCATCATGAAGGCATAATTCTTAAAAAAACGTGGCTACTTATATCTACATACTCTAGCAAGCAAGGATTCTAGTAATCCTCTAGATAGATAGGTTTAATCAAGTTCAACCTAGGTAAAAAATTTAATCAAACTTGAGTCTATAACGATTCTTCAAATAACCACATTGAAATGCAAAACAATTATCAATAACTTTTATGTAAGGGCATACAATTTATTAATTAAGTCCGAATCCCCTCTAAGCCATAGCACATCCTTTTCTTCTCTATTTGATAAATCATTTCGCCAAGAAACCCTAAACATTCAAAAGCTACAATGATGAATTAAAGATCAATGGATCATGATTCATAATGACAAAATCAACTTTCACTTAGCTTCATGAAAAAATGAAAGAAAAAGTACAAGATGAGCTATTTATTCATTATGAGCTTTATGATATTGAAGAGGAAAAAGTAAAAAAATAACTAAAAAGAGGAAGAGCTCTTAGAAAGGGGTGAATCACACACAATTGACTCGAGTATCGAGGATTTCTTTAAGGGTTTTTTTTTTCCTCCTAAAGGTTGATCTACCTTGTAGCAAGCTAGTATTATTTCACGGTTGAGTGCGCACAAGATACAACAACAACAACAACAACAAAATCTCACTACGTGGGGTCGACTACATGAATCATTTTTCTCCATTGCGTCCTATTTAGTGTCATATTTTCATTTAGCTCTAATAAATTAAGATCATTTTTTATACAATAAGCTCAAGTCTTCCTAGGTCTACCTCTGTCTTTCTTAACAAAAGTCAAATCTAAAACATCTACTCTCCTAAATGGATCAGCAGATGGTCGACGGTTAATGTGACCAAACCATCTAAGATGAATCTCTCTATTTTTGTCCGTTACTGGAGCTACACCAACCCTATCACGGAGATATTCATTTCGCATTTTGTCTCTAAGTGTAAAGCCACTCATCCACCTAATCATCCTCATCTCGGCAACACTTAACTTAGTATTATGCTTCTCTTTTAAAGGCCAACATTCAGTGTCATCTCACCACCATCTTATAAAATTTTTCTTTCAGTCTAAGGTACTTTTCTATCACACAGAAGGCCCGAATCATTCTTCCACTTCAACCAACCAACTTGAATTCTACTATTAACATCTCCATCTATATCACCATCACTGTGAACAACAAACCTGAGGTATCTAAATCGTTCTCACCTTTTAATAATTTGATCACCCAAAATTACACTTCTGTCACTAGAACTGTTACTACTAAAATTACATTCCATGTATTCAGTTTTAGTTCTACTCAAATGTAGACCTCAATAAATCAAGTTTTTCCTGGGCTTTTTCTCTCATCTTATCCACGAGAAGGATATCATCAGCAAAAAACATACACCAAGGTTCATCCTCCTGCAAATGTCCAATAAATCAAGAAAAAATCATCTTTCAATTACTCTCTTGGAACACAAGACATTTGGAAAGCAACAAAACTAAGTTATCAAACCTCAATTTGTTGCTACGGGCAGAAAGAAAAATGTAGAAGGAAAGATAAAAAGACAAGGAACATACTATTTGGCACCAATTAAAGGCATTACTAGTAACTCACTATTTGGAATCAATTGAACTCAATGACCAAACCACTAGAAAATCCTAGAACATTCAAAAAGCTACAACAATCAATTAATGATTGTGAGATTGAAATTCTTAATGACAAAATCACCCATAACTCCTTAAAAAAAGACAAAAAAAAAAAAAAAAACCATGCTAAGCTATACAAACTTGAAGACATCTTGGTTTATTTCAATCTCTTTGATAGATTTTCGCCTAGTCGAGCCAAATTAGATTCCCTTTTTTATTGTGATGTTTGACGAAAAAATAGAATGCCAGCACTCCTAGAACATAAAGACAATTTGCATGCCCCAAAACCAGTTTAGGACACTTCAGCTACACAGTACAGGAAACCATACTACTTCCTTTCGGAACAAACAGGAGCAAGCAGGGACCACATGGGAACCTTGAATATTAAATAAAAGGGGCATTTACATACAAACCACACAATTGTTTTACATTTACATTTACAAGACTCAAACCTTTCATATCACATAAAAATACCACCATTTTAACTTTTAAAGAGGGAAATACACCATTTCATGCATAGGATAGGTAATGTGGCATTGAAAATTGAAAGTTTGGGTGTTAGATATGTAAATACATAGGAATTGAGTGGTATGTATCTAATACCACAATTTTAACTTTTAAAGAGGGAAATACACCATTTCATGCTTAGGTAATGTGGTATGTAAGTGAAAATTGAAAGTTTGGGTGCTAGATATGTAAATACATAGGAATTGAGTGGTATGTATGTAAATTACCCTACCTACCAAAAATAATACTATCACTCAAAGTTACAGTAGCGACAACTTAATGTTATAAACAAAAAGTACATGAAGGAGGAGGTGGTGTATTACCGTGGCCTGGTATACTCGTAAACGTTCTTTCACGACTTCTTCAGTATCGTCAGTTCGAGAAATGAGCTTCGACGCACAGTTCGACGGTGGCAGAAGTGGTTCCATGTATATACCAGGCTTTCCATTTTCTCCTTTGATATCAATAGAAGCAACATTGAAGTTCCCTCCACACTGGCTGCAGATCCTTCTTCCAAGACACTTTTCAAGTAGAACATCTTCTCTGAGCTTCAGGTTGATCACCTGGTCAATGTCGGTGAATCCATCCAGTATTTCCTAAAGGAAGATAAGACAATGTAGAGTTTTAGTATGAAAAGCAAAGAAGCACTTGAAATCCATGTCCTAAGTGGACCAAAAGAAAAGATATCTAAAGGGCACACCACAATCCAAGCAAAATCATAATGAATAAAAGGAGGTCAAATGAGAATTAAACCTACATCATATGCATTGCCACTAATGGTTTGTTTGGGATGGTTGTAGCTTTTTGTAAATCTGGTTGTAAAATTGTCGTGAGAAAAATAATTTCTTAGAAAGCTACAGCGAAAATTAAAGCTATTTATCTTTTTCTAAAAATTCATACATCAGCTTTCTTACAACCACCACATTTTAACAAACATGATTGCAAAAAGTAGTTTTCCACCAAAAAAATTTCTAAAAAGTAACAAGAAAACAGTTCTCCAAATAGAGTTATGTTGACGTTTGAAACACAACGCAAACACAAGCTTGTTCTTAACAGACCCCATATTATTCCTATGAAGAAAAATATTCAGCAGCTAAAGCCTTTCGAATTTCTTTTATAAAACAATAAAATAAACTACAAGCCATTTGAGTTGCTTTTGTAAAACGAAACATAAATTATAACATGTTCCAGTATTGTCCAAGTGACAGGAAAAGGTTTCAGCTGATTCTTACCAAAAAGATAACTTGTTCATTAAGAAGAATTATAAAAAAAATGAATAACACGTATTTAAAACATTTTCCAAATTTTAAAAGTGTTAAGTAAACTAAGAAACTCGAAAATCATTCATCAACTAACATCTAAAAAATATGGATCTATTATGCCAACAAAAATAAACACCACTAGACATATTATTTATATGGTTATGAAAGCATTACAAAACCATGGAGTAGAAAACAATTGAAATGATATGATTTGAATGAGGGGGCTAACCAGATAGGAAAAAACAAACATCTAAATTTATAAATCTGTATAAGAGTCATGTACCGGTTCCTCACCGCTTGTCTAACAGTTCGCGGAAAACCATCAAGAATGAAGCCTGATTCACCCTTAGCAGCGCCACTCTCAAGACGTTTAGATAAGAGATTGATTATATTTTCATCAGAGACCAGCTTTCCTTTGTTTACAATTGCAGCAAGCTGAAGGAATGAAAAAAAAACAAGTGATATTAGCAAGTATTTTTTTATTGGATTTACAAATAACTGTTCTTTACTGTATGAAAATAATTCACAAAATGAAGAATAACTTGAGCTAAAATGCTAAATATGACATTTGCAAGAATGTATGGTATATTTGTTTACAAGCGATCTGTTAGATTAGAAATGCAAAAATTCATTTAAAGTAACTTGTACACCTCTAACCAACCAATTCTCAATTAGAAGCACAGCTTCATAATGAGTAATGCCACAATAACCCAAATTTCTTATATAGCTCTAATGCCTAAACCACCAAATACTTAATTGGAAGCATGATTTTTAATTGAAAGTGAAAATCAATCAATATATAAATAATAAAATTTAAGCATACTTTTGGGATGCAAAGCACGAATATCAATCACTATTATAAAAATATAAATCAAAAGTCTAGCTTGGATTGAATTCCAGAGTTGATGCCCAAATTGGCTCAATTGATTGAACCCTTATTTCCGAATGGTCAATCAGAGTCCGGAAATGCCTGAAAAAGGCAAACTAGAGTTTGAATTGATTAGAGCTAGGGGTGACAAATATGGCTTATGGGTTGGGCTTGGGTCTAACCTAAAATTGACCCATTTTGAAACTTCATGACCCAAAACCAACCCACCTTCAATTAGTTGAACCAAAAGTGACCTGTTTAACTCGTTTAACATAACATAATAGTTATTCGAGTTAATTTTAGGTTGACGGGTCAATTTTGATGTTAATTTTGATTTAGTGGGTTGGTTTTGGGTCAATTAGGAGTTGGCAGGTCAACCTAAACTCGAGCTAACAAATTAAACGAGTTAGGATTCCTGACCCGAACCTGCCCCAAAAATTATTTGTGTCAACCTAAAGCCATATTTTTCGAGTCGAATTTGCATTCCATTAGTACGTTGGGTCCATTTTGATACCCCTAGCTCGAAACACCCTTTTCGGTCATAAACTAGCTCGAATCGTATTGAATTTGCACAATTTAGGAGGCCGGTTTCTACTTTCCCCTGCATAAGAAGCCACAAACATCAGGGGAAGCCCACTACTATTTCCATGTGTTAGAGACACCAAGTAATGGCATGCCCCCATATATATTTGGCTTAAAATTTTCATCTAAGAATAAAAAGGGTGCATTTACATACATACGACCCAATTCGAATGAAATTACATATCTAACACCTAAATTTTACTTCGCATTTATACCATGCAAATCTTTCATTTCACAGCAAAAATATCACCGGTTTAACTTTTTAAAATGTGAAATACGCCTTTTCGTGCATGGGCAAGTTGGCATATATGTAAAAATTGAAGTTTAGATATTAGATATGTAAATGCATAGAAAATAAAAGGTATGTATGTACATATTCCTAGAAAAAACAATTCCCTTTGCATTCTTCTTGAACAAAAGTGTCCAATTTGGCCAGATCCTAGAAAAGTCCCTTGTTCATATCTTGAAACTTAATTATAACTTTAGATAAAACTTTACTAAATTTCTCCGTAAATTTTGTTTAATCTCTAAAACATGTATGAGAAATTGTAGGATTCAGCCTCACTAGAATTCTCATCAAAATATTCTCAAATCGAACCCTAATCTCTATCAATTTGAACGCTATCCTTGCCTAGACGAATTCTCATACAGTAGATCCCCATCATTTAAGGGAAAAAGTATAGGTGCTTTTTTTTAGGGTTTATCTGCTCCAGGGTTAAAGTCTGCATCACCAGAAACTGTTCAAAGAGGTTCTAAAACCCCCGACAATGCAAATCGAACGATGAAACAAGCTTCAGTAAAACAGAAAGATTGAAAATATAGACTACCTCCCGAGCCAAAGGACCAGAAGAAGCAAGCTCTTCTCGAACGAGATCACCGGTGGCGATATGAGGAACACCGAGTAGCCGGGACAGACGGCTCGCATACGTTCCTTTCCCCACTCCGGGACAGCCGAGAAACACCCACTGCACGCTCCGCTCCTTCAGATCCCTCTGCGCCGGCCGCGAAATCCTCATAAGGCTCGCCGGAAACTGAGAATCCGCCGCCTCCGTCGCCGCTGAAAAAGCTCTTCTCGCCGGAACGTCGGCGACGGCGGCGCCAGCGGGGCCGGCCCTACTTCCTTCGTAGCAAACGTATCGATGCCTCCATGGAGATCTGATTTACAGAGAAAGAATCGAAAAGAAAAATTTTGATGAAAAGGAAGAACAAACGGGGGAGGAAGAAAAGGGGAATTGAGCTTCCGGGCAGAAAGCAAGCCAGATCAGCTCCTTTTGCAAATATTTTGTGAGATTTTATTAATTATTTTTTTTTTATGGGGATTTTAGAAGAATATTCCATTCGCTGACTCGCTCCATATTTGACGCATTCCAAATATTCTTGAATCTACTTTACAGGTGCGAAATTATCAATTATTAATAATATTATTTTTGCTGAAATCAAATAAAGTTTCTTGTACCTCTACTCTTCTTCAAGTACTCTAATCTTAAAAAAAAAAATATTATGTCTAGTGTTCGGGCTCAAGCTAAGTACAGACAATGGTTGTGATCCATCGAAAAGAGCGGAGGAGGAAGAAAAACAACTTCCAATGGATCGCAGCCGTTATCCGGACGCAACTTACGTCTTGACTGACTCTGAACGTAATATTTTTTTTCAAATTATGATCTATTTTGAATGAGAAAAAATGACATCTTGAATGTCAGATATCTGGAAGACGATATGGCTTGCATCAAACTATTATGCATGATAACGTGGTACAATTCATGCTATCATCGATATATTCTAATGTCGCACATAATATTTTTCTAATTCTTGTGCAAATACTTATCTCATGCACCAACTCTCCTTTTTACAAAATCATCACACTACTATGGATGAAAATGTGGCTCATTTTATTAAGTTTTTTTATTTTAAATTTTTAAATATATGATTTTCAATCTCAGGATAATTTTATAAATTTATTAAATTAAAGAAATAAGGAAGAATAGAATAATATTAAGATAAAAAAAATTAAATCTATTTGAAAATAAAATAAATTAAGCATATATTATACTCTTTTTAATTTTATTTAGAAATTTTATTTATATATTAATTATAATTCACCTTTGGGTAATAATCTCTCTCTCTCTCTCTCTCTCTCTCTCTCTCTCTCTATTTATATATATATATATATAAAGCAAAAAGGTAAAAACTATTGGTAAACTGAGGGGGTTACAATTCTAAGATAGGGAGCTTAAAATAATGTTTTAATGCTTTTTTTTGGACAATTACATATAGCCCCCCAAAAATATTGATATTTACAAACAAATAATCCTCTAATTGACTTTGATGAAAATGGAAAAATATGGATTGGTCTTTATCATGCAGTTTGATGTTTGAGTGACAATTTGTAAAATAAACGAAAGGGAATGGTTGAATTGTAAATATCAAGTTTCAGGTGATGTGCAAAGCAGGGAATGCATTGCCAGTTTTCAATTTACAACAGCCCTCGCGGTCCTTCCCCTCCCAACAACCACCGCGAAGAAAACTCAAGCAGAACCTTCAAAACCCTAATCCCAATTTTCGATCCCAAGATACCATTTTGATCTCACCGCAGTCTCCACGCCATGGATTCCTTCGCCGCTGCCACCTCCTTTTCGGGCGAGCAACTTCTCTCCTTCCCCACTCTTTCAAAACGAAATATTTTTCCTCAAACGAAAACCCTCCGCTTCCCCCTTCGCCGGACCTTCAACTCTAGGGTTTCCACTGTTTCGTTGGCAAAAGCTTCTTCTTCAGAATCGAAACCGCTTCTCATAGCTCGTAGAATCAAAACAATCGCCGCAGGGGCCGTCATTTTTTCCGCCGCCACCGCCGGTTTACCGCCGGTTTGTTCTCCGGCATGAAATATCCTGCTCTTGCCGAGCCCCCAACTTCATCGGTTTGTTCTCCGGCAGGAAATATCCTGCTCTTGCCGAGCCCCCAACTTCATCGGTGTCAGTGGAGAGTTCCGATGTCGACGGCGAGGTACAACTCGAGAACAAGGCCACAAAGCTCGACGAGATTTCCCCTCTCTCCTCACTCCGTTCTCAGCTGTATCAGAAGCTGGAGGAAGGGGAGGATATGGAGGCTCTCACAATCCTCCGCCGCCTAATGTCGGAACAGCCAGCGGAGACCGAGTGGAAATTCATGGCGGCGAGGCTCCTGAACGAGATGGGTTGGTTGGCCGACTCACGGAAGCTGTTGGAGGAAATCCTTGCTTCCAATCCCCTCTCTTTCGAAGCTCTCTTCCAGAATGCTGTTCTGATGGACCGCTGCGGCGAGGGAGACGCCGTCATCGAGCGCCTCCAGCGCGCGCTGGAGCTCGCTCAAATCGAGCACAAGGAAGCCGCAGCTCGTGACGTGCGCCTTATAATGGCGCAGATTCAGTATCTTCAGAGAAGGGTGGAGGAAGCTCTGTCCACCTACGACGAGCTCGCAAGGGAAGACCCTAAGGACTACCGCCCTTATTTCTGCCAGGGGGTGATCTATACTCTGCTCGATCGTAACAAGGAGGCCAGGGAGAAGTTTGCCAAGTACAACGAGCTCTCCGATAAGAAGGGAGAGGTGAATGCCTACTTGCAGTCGCCATTGTCGAGGGTCAGACTCTTTGGAACTGGGGATTCAGAGATTTAATGGCTGCAATTTTTTGTCTTCCAGTTCAAAATTGGAATTTTGGAAGAAGATGAATAAGTTTCTGGGAGGTGAGGTGAGCTCCCTTGAACCATATGATGATTTGAATGCTTTATAGAGGGGAACTTTCTTGTTGTTACTAATGTTATGCATATTTACCGTATGCATATGATGAAATTTCTGTCTTTTTTATTTGCATTTTCATTTTGGTACTTGTAATTGTTTCTTTGTTGTGATGCAAAATTAAGTCTTTTATTGTTTGGTCAACAATGGTAGATTCTGTAGTGTAGCTTGCTCATCATGATTGTTTTTACTTATCTAAAACATAAACTTTGGTTTTTACATTTCAGCCACCGAAATTTTCATATCACATAAAAAATAACACTATTTTAACTTTTAAAAAGTGAAATACATCTTTTCATGCTTAGGTAAGGTGGATATATGTAAAAAACTAAAAATTGAAGTGTAGGTGTTAGAGATGTAAATTCATAGGGATTGAGTGGTATGTATGTAAATCTTCCTTTAATTTTTGTTCAAACCATCTATCACAAGTTTTAGTTATGTAAACTTTGAGTTACTCCTCTTTTTTTTTTCCTTGTATTCTATCTTATTGGTGCATCTATTAATCTCCCTTGTGAATGCTCAAGCCATCAAAAATATTTTTAGAATACCTGGTCTTCAATGCCTATTACTTTGAGAATTTAATTTAGGATTTCAACATTATCTCTAACATTCTAGAACAGTTTTGGTTGAGGATGCACAATTTATTTGCATGTTAAATTGGGTAATTGATCTATATATTGGAAGTCGTTTTTTTTTATTGGCATTTACATACATTGCACACAATTCTAATGTAGGTACCTATCTCACACGTAAACCATTTTACGGCAATCTCATGTAAACTATTACTAAAATTTGGAAGGTATGTTTTAGCTTATACCTCGCTTAGACGGTTCATTTCTCTTCAACTTTACTTCTTTGGAGGATCTTAACATGATTATGGATGGTGGACTGTGGTTTATAAGTGGAAAGCCTTTTATTTTTAAGAGATGGTCACTTGAGTTTCGACCCACTAGTAGAATATTTTCTGCAGTACTCATCTAGGTTAAACTTCTCAATCTTCCCTTGTGTTGTTGGACTGAAAATGAAATTTTTAAGATAGCTAACTCAATAGGCATTCCCTTAATCGTTGATCCCTTAACAGCTAAGAGAACTCACCTCACGTTTGCTCGAGTTAGTGTTCAAATCAACACTCATTCTACTTTATCAGACACATCTATTATTGATGTTAAAGGAAAGGATTTTATACAACCTATTATATATGAATGGAAGTCTCATCCATCTAATTCTTATATCACTTTTTCCCATGATCCAAAATCATGCCCAAAATCTCCAAACTATAAGCCCAATCCTATCTTCCCTTCACTCAAAGGCAGAAGTCGATCCAAAAGCTCATTGGATCTTAGAAGCCACGGCAGTCAATTCCTCTCCCCCCACCCCCTCCCCCTCCCTCCTTTTCCTCCAATTCTACCCCTGAACTTAATGTCCCTCCCTCACACATATTCTCCTCCTTTCAAATTTCTCTTTCATCTGAATGTGAAGCTCATGACCTTGAGCCACTTTAACATTTCCCCAACAAATCCTGATGAGAATCTCCCTGATACTTTATTGAGTTTACTCCTTCTAGATCCCTCCCCTTGTTGCAAGCTCCCTTTTTCAACCTTCTAACTTCCCCTTCCCTTGCCTCCACATCCATGCCTAGAAAAGGCAAACCTTAAGGAAGTGGACCTCCACCACAATAGCCTTGTATTTTATGTTTTACCCTGATATGGCAGTTTGGAATGGCAAATTTTTTTAAAGCAATTTTAAAATTTCTAACTGTAAAGACTTTGTTAAGACCCACAAGCTTGATCTTATCTACCTCCTTGAGACAAAGCTTAATCATGCTCCTATCTCTGATGCTTTCTCCTCTAAACAGTGCACACTCTTCCCTAATAAGAATAATGCTCTTAATTTCCTTTTATCTCAGAACGTCAGGATTTCAGTTAAGTAGAATTCCAACAATATACTTTTTTGTGTTATTGATTACATAATGAAAATAATCATTGTTTATCTTGTCTTAATGATTATTCTGAAAAAGTTTCAATATTTTGCTTGAATTAAAGGATGATTTTTTTTTAAATTAATCACTAATATGAAGTCAAAGAATCAGAAAAATTTAAAAACTATCGAGTGTAGAATTTTGTAATGAAAATTTCAATAGATTTTACTCACTTTGCTATTGATAAACATTAAGATAGGTAGTTACACATGTCAACAAAATGGTCCCACAAAGAAAATAAAAACACTCCTTGAAAGAGTTATGGTCTGTTTCAGACAACTCTTAATCATTATGGCGCCTTTTGGTGTAACGGTGGAATTTCATTAGAAATTCTGAAGTTAAAGATGCTCATCCTGGAGCGTTCATAGGATATGTGACCTCCAGGAAAGTTGCACCAATGGGGCAAAACCGTGAGACCACCTGACCAAAGTGAATAATACCTTGATGGATGAGAGTTTTTGCTATCATAAATTGGTATCAGAGCATTACACCAGTTGGAGGATGGAAATTAAGTTTTATACAAAACAAAGTGCTATGCCATAAAAGCCACATCTTGAACCTTGGATGGGAGAAAGTGCTACTTGGTGAGTGTTATCTATTGAATCTGTAGGGGCCGCCTTTAGAGTCTTATCTTCATAATGGATGATTCCGGGTATTGAGCACTGACAACGGCATTAGGTACGTAAGTGAGGGAGATAGTGAAATCCTTAAAAATTGAGGCGTATTTTGGTGTAATGATGGAATTTCATTAGAAAATCTAATGTTAAGCGTGCTCATATTGGAACATTCATAGGATGGGCGACCTCCTAGGAAGTTACACCAATGGGACAAAAGCATGAGACCATTTGGCCAAAATGGATAATATCTTGATGGATGAGAATTTGGGTTGTCATATTTTTGTTTGTTTTGCATTTCAGACCACCACAACACTTTTGTTTGGTGAACTGCTTTTTAGATATTTCTGTGATTAGAAATTAAATTTTTCAACCTGATATGTTAACATGCGGTGATTATGAAAACTTCTGTCTAATTTTTTTGGAAAAAAAAGTTATATATTTATAATTCTCACTATAACTTTATAAGAAGTTGTTTTCTTCAACATAGCTCACAATCATCTTTTTAAAAAGCTACATACTACCCCAAACAGACCCTTAGATGAGTGTTTCATAATTTGGGGCACGCATACATACCACACAATTCTTATGCATTTAAATATCTAACACAAACATTCATCTATATATATTTATCAAATCGTTAACATCACATCAACAATATCACGATCATTATCTTTTTAAAATTGAAATACATCTTTTCATGATAGGTTTTTGACACCAATGTGTTACAAGTGTAAATATCAAGCATTGGGTGTTAGATATGTAAATACATGTGAATTGTGTTGAATGTATGTAAATTTCTTGTATAATTTTGTTTGGTCTAATTATTTTTATGTTGAAGCGTTGTCTGATTGTTATTATTTTCTTAATTGAATACTCGTGAAATTTTAGAGAGGCATTTAATTACATACCACCAATTCTTATGTATTCACAAATTTAACACTTACATAATGAAGATCTCCTATGTGAGATTTAAGCCCGCATGATATAAAATAATAGACAATTATGATGTTATCTTCAATTAAGGAAGATTTTTTATTTTCTTTTTTATTCAAATATTATAATGTCAATAGTGAATCCATCAGCCCTAATTCATGAAATCTTGCAATATGTGATACTATGCATGTAAAAAATTGGATCTATCATCCCTAAGGAAAGCAAAATGGATTGACTAACATTTTAAAAAGTCTAAGAAAAAACTTTCTTGTAAAGTAATTCATGTATAATGGTGAACTGCTTTGTTGTTTTCTCTAAATGTGTGATAAAAAAGAACTTGTCTAAATTGTGTCAAGTAAAATCAGGACTGACTCTGGGTTTGTCCTACTAGTACTGCTTCATGGAGAGCCAGATGACGGAAATATTGTTTAAGTTACCCCCTTTAATGATGATACCTTGTGTCACAGGTTTGAATCCCCCCATGTGTAAGGTGTGGTACTCGAATATTTAGAACACCTAGGGATGGTCGGGGCTCGTCTGATAGCCTCAGGCCATTTATGACCACATCTGTATGTGGCGTAGTTACACCGATCTACGTATCTATGCACGTTTCAAACTTTGCTATTCCAAGACATGTGCTGGAGTTCTTTCCCTTTGGTGCTGCAACGGTTGTGGGTGCTCTGGCTCTACAACATAACAATAATATATATAACCTTTATTGAATAAGCACAGAAATTTAGCACTCATATGAATAACCATAGCAAAACAAAAAGAAAAAAAAATGTTTTACTTTAAGAGAAAAACACACATTGCACTCGAATCATGCTATGCACGTTTCAAACTTTGCTATTCCAAGCACATGTGTTGAAGTTCTTTCCCTTTGGTGCTGCAACGATTGTGGGTGCTCTGGCTCCACAACATAACAATAATATATATAACCTTTATTGAATAAGCACAGAAATTTTGCACTCATATGAATAACCGTAGCAAAACAAAAAGAAAAAAAAATGTTTCACTTTAAGAGAAAAACACACATTGCACTCGAATCATTGCTATTTACAAATATAACACACTCTTT
>NW_018164563.1:22508-27262 GCF_001263595.1 Phalaenopsis equestris | reverse complement strand
TATGGCACAGTGACAAATTCAATCAACAACAAACAAGTTTGTGTAATAGTTGAAAGGGTTCCTTGAGTATCGCAGAAAACCTCTTCCCACATTATCTGATGCAAAGACGCGTGGGATTCGTTCTATTATGGACCAGTCAGGACCTCCTTTCAGTAGTCTCGAAAGAGTTCTCTCATTGCAAACCAATTGAAAAAGAAAATCAGCATCATCAGCTAGATTTTGTTCCTTGAGCAGCCTAGCCACCCATTCTGGAATTCTCTCCATAAACACATCAAACAGGTTCAGTCGCTCAAGTGATTCTAGTTTCTTTACAGAGTTCAGTGCTGGGCAATGGTTGACTTGAAGAACTTGTAGTGCAGGGAGATGAGAGACCATCTCTAGACTTTGATTGTCAACGATCATCAGTTGTTCCACAGTGATGAGATTTTCCACTGCTTGAAGGCTATGAGCTCCTTGAATATAGAGGGTCTTCATCTTTGACTGTTCTAACCCTTTTGGAAGTGCTTTAAGCTTCGGACAATCATCGATTACCAAATTTTCTAAATGAGGTAAAACATATGTCTTTCCTCTTCCGTGCTCAAATTCTTCCATCTCTTTGTTAAAACTCCACTCTTCCAGTTCAGGCATGTTGCGGAGAATAAGCTTTTGAAGATTGGGGAATATTATTCTTGATGCTGTGTAGTTGCCATCCCACACACCCACGCCTAGAAACTCAGACCCAATGCTCTTCACTGCAGCTGCACCGATTATGTATAGATGAGTTAATTGAGGTAACTCACCTGCGGGTGGAAGCTGAGAACATGAAATATTTTTGGATAGCTCCAGTGTGGTCAAATGAGGAAGACGATGTCCGAAGGATGGAGACTTCATCCAGCTTGGGTAAAGAGCGCCAAAGAATTTTCTTATGTGGAGGCGTTCCAGGCATTGGGGAGGACATAGCTGCTCCAAGACATCTTCAATGCGTGTGATGTCCTCTTCTGTTGTAAGAGGTCGATCTGCCGCTTTTGTGTAAAGCAATTTAAGGTCAATAAGGCGAGTTAGTTTTTGAAGACTTAAAGCTCCTCTTCGAACTCTTTCCATCCTTGAAATACTGAGCATTCTCAGCTGGTAAAGAGAGTTGAGCAGCTCCTCCAAGCTGCTGTAGGAGTCTTCTGGTTCTCTTGAATCAGCCACAACAAATCCGCTGAGGTCATTAATCTTTTCTAGCTTTGAAATTCCTTTTGGTATGGAGATTAGGGGAGTGTTGTAGAGACCAAGGCGACGTAGATTGTGCAGCTTTGTGATGGATTTAGGGAGTGTCATCAAAAAAGTGCAGGCCCGGAGGTTTAGGAACTGGAGGTTGGTGAGGCTTCCTATGGATTCCGGCAACTCTTTGATGTTTGTTTCATCCAAATTAAGATATCTCAAGTGTATCAGATCACCAATGGAATTGGGAATGCTATCGATATCAACGTTGTTAATTCTCAGCACACGAAGGCGTGCTAATCCCATCAACTGATTATCATTCAACACCTTGATGCCATTGAAAGTAAGTAGAGTTCGCAAACATTTCTGCTGAAAGTAAGTAGAGTTCGCAAAAGAGTTCGCAAACATTTCTGCTCCACTACCAAATCTTTAATGGCCGATACACTTTCTGGAGTTTCGATTGATAGTCTTCGAAGTTTCGTACTTGAAGAGGGGGTTGTTGCAGCCATTGTCTTTCCAGAAAAAGTTTCGTCTTGTGAAAGAAACTTTGCTAGAGATCTCAATAGGTCATGCATTCTGCATTCAGTGGCATCAAAAGGATCGGGTTGCAGAAGATTTCTTCTAATCAACTCATTATAATATTCTTCTGCTACATCTTCTACTAATGAATCAGCTTGCTCTTTTACGAATCCTTCAGCCACCCATAATCGAACCAGATCATCACGATCAAGCGATTCATCCTCAGGAAATAATGAACAGTAAACAAAGCATTGCTTGAGATTAGATGGAAGGTCGTCATAACTGAGGTACAGTGCTCCACGGAGCTCTTCAGGAAGGTTTCTCATTGACCATGCATCATTTCTAAGAACCTTCTCCCATTCTCTTCTACTTTTCTCTTTCTTCGCAAGAACACCAGCAATGGCCTTTATGGCTAGAGGCAAACCGGAGCATTTTATTACAATCTGGACTCCTAAATCGATCAACATTCCAATCTCCCTCTCTTCTCCCTCCACAAAAACCCTTCTCCAAAGTATTTCCCAACTAGTTTGAACTGATAGCTGCATCACTGGATGTATGTGTGCCACCCCCATTTCTCTCGCTACATTTTCATCTCTGGTTGTGACTAATATTCTAACAAAAGCGGCAGCGCTCTGTAAAGGATTTTTAAACAAATTAATCCAAACATCTGCCCTCCAAACATCATCCAAAACAAGAAAAAGACTCTTCCCATGAGCAACAGATTGAAGAATTGGTTGGAGCTCTGTTTTAGTTCTTGCTTCACCATAGTAACCTCCAGCTCCTCTAATCAGTTGTTGTAACAATTCTATCTCATTATAACTCTGTGAAACACAAACCCACACTTTGATTTGAAACTCAGTTTGTATCTTCTTATCGTTATATATTTTTTGGGCAAGTGTGGTTTTGCCTATCCCTCCCATCCCAGTAAGCGCAAAGACACGACATTTATTCGCCTGCTCTGCAACTATAATCGTCACCAACTCTTTTGTGGCCACTTCAATCTCAATTCCCAACACATCAAATTCTACCAAGGGGGAAGTTTGGCGGGTGTTCACCGCCGTGATCGTTTGAAGCTTTGGTTTTTCTCTGCTCTCCTCTAAATTGAATTGCAGCCTATCTTTGTAGATCTCCTCCAGTTTATCATTAAGAGCTTTAATGCTCTCCGCAATCTCATAGCGATGCGGAACGCTGGCAAAGCAGGAAGATAAGAGGGAGAAGTCGAAGCATACCGTTCTTCTCTTGGAAGAAGATGGCCGGTCGATGAGAAGAAGAGTGCCTTGTATCCTGCAGAGATCAATAATGTCATCGGCATCATAAGCGACGTCCTTGAGCTCACCAACCCAGTGGTTGATGTCTGGGTCTTCAAGCCGCCGCCGCTCCGCCGCTTCCAAAAACTTGTGGATTCTTGCCATTCGACGCTGTAGCCTTTTGAGCTCATCCCTGACACCCAAAACCATGACCACCTTCTCGCTCGCCATGCTCGTGAGCTTTTCAACGCAGTTGCCCACAAATGCGTCGAGAATCATCGCCATTTTTATTCGCTAGCTCTGTCTGAATAAAAAGAGGAGAGAATTGGACACAAAAGAAGAACCTGAGAGTAGGCTATTTTATATGAGCTTCAAAAGCAGACTAGTCAGATTTAACAAGGTTCCTCCCTTCTCCAACCTAAATTGGAATTGCTTGTTTTCTACAGCTACCAAGCTGTGCTGAAGCTTTTGTGCAGGAGTTGATCAAGAGAAGTATAAGGAATATTTGATCATTATTCTAGCTTATGTTTATTAGTTATTGGAATAGATTTACATGCATATATGCCACTTAGTTCTTGTGTATTTATATAATCTTATATCTAAGTTTTATTTTTTATATATGCCACCTTATTTATGCATGAAATTAAACATATATTTTGCTTTTTATGCAATATGAAAAGACTTGGGTGGTAATTATAAATGTAAAAAAAAAAAAAAGAGAGTTATGGGTTTTAGATATAAATACATAAAAATTGGGTGGTCTGTATGTAAATGAATCTTATTTATATTAATATTTCATTACTCTGCAGCAAAGCGAATATTAAAGCCAGACCAAGTCACGAAAGGAATGATATATATATATATATATATTATATATATATAATTCATGCATGGATTCATATACGTAACCGTTACTGATCGGCAATTATCCATGTTTTTAGATATGGTCCATGATTATATCTTAATTATAAAATGCGGCAATGTATTTACAAATCTAATACCTCGACTTTTATTTTATTTTCTTTTTACATTTATACCACTTTCATATAAAATATTACAATTTTAATATTTAAAAATTGAAATACATAGCTTATTGTATAAATAAGGTGATATATATATATGAATTGATGTTTTTGGGGTTAGATGGGTTAAAATTCAAATTTATGACGGTATGCAAGTTTCATTAAATTTTATAATAATTCTACCATGCATCAAGCATATAAAAGTGTTATAGATATGGCTGTTAAAAAAGTTTGTTGTTCGCGAATATTTCGTGCTCGGCTTGTTAAATAGTTCGTGTTCAGCTCGTTCAATTAACGAACGAGCCGGACATGGATAATTTTTTTAGGCTCTAATTATAAACAAGCAGAATAAGAACAGCTATTTGTTTGCTCATGTTCGGCTTGTTTTTGTTTGAATTAAAAAAAAATCATATAATTATTTATATAATAATATATTACATATATTATTTTAAAAATAATATATTATATACATTTACATCCAAGTTTGAATCATAAAAGTTATTGAGGTGATGTGGTTTTGCACCTTATTTGCATAAATTTGATTCAGATTCAAATCTAACACTCTACATCTATTTTTTTCAATTAATTTTAACAAGCCGAACACGAACAAAAACATTTAAATCGAGTTGCAAGCTGAACACGAACACACTATTCACGAGCCGATTTCGAACACGAGTCAATTTCGAACATGAGTCAATTTCGAACACGAGTCAATTTCGAACACGACTATTTCGAACGAGCCGAACACGAGCCAAGCCTGAGCTCGCTCAAGCTTGGCTAA
>NW_018164563.1:10771-22233 GCF_001263595.1 Phalaenopsis equestris | reverse complement strand
CCCGACAAGGCGCCTTTAGAAAAAAACCAACTCTTTTAACTGCCCTAATCATCAACATTGTTTGAATTAAACATTGCTTTCGATCGAATGAAATGTTAGTTCATGTTTAGCATATTATATATCAAGCTTAAAAAAATTATTCCTGTTCAACTCACTTAACAAGCACGAGCTACTTCGAAACACGAACAAGAGCCTTTTGAGAACCTTAATCATCAACATTGTTTGAATTAAACATTGCTTTCTCACATACATGCTACCCAACTCCTATGTATTCACATATCTAACCAACAAAGATGTATTTTTTATATTTATACCAATCATGCAAATCTTTCATATCATATAAAAACATGATTATTTAAACTTTTAAAAAGTAAAATAAACATTATCATGCCTTGTCTAAAACAAACATTTTCATGCATAGATAAGGCGATATAAACGTAAAAAATTAAAGTTCAAATGTTAGATATGTAAATAAATTGAAATTGAGGTATACATGTAAATCTTCCCATTTTTTTTAAGAACAATACACAATACTCAAATAACTTGGCAGTGCTTTGCATTACCTAACAAACCCCTTGTTTTGGAAAAAACAATATTATGCAGCAGCCATAAGATGCAGTAACAGTATCACTTCCATCAAGCATCACCATGCTAGGAAGAATAGAGCACCAGACCAGCAAAGAATAATAATAATAAGAGGCATTTACATAAATACCACACAATTCATACGTATTTACAAATCTAACTCCTAAACTCTCATATTTACATGCGCACCACTCAAATCTTTGACATTACATTAAAAATATCACCGCCGCGTATCTTTTTCAAAGTAAAATTCACATTTTCATGCATAGGTTCACCCACACAAAGGCATTACAAGTGTAAATATCAAAATTTAGGCATTAAATACGTTAATACAAAAAAATTCTGTGGCATATATGTAAAGCTTCCGTAGCAATAGTAATCAAAAAAGAAAAAAAAAAGAACAGAAGAAGAAACAGACACTGTGATTAAGTAAAAGCTAAAACAGTTGCACATTCCTTAGTTATTTTGAGATGACAACCAATAATGTAATGAAGATTAAACCATGAAACATCATTAAAGAATCATATTCTTCTTCATGCACCTTGAGAAAGGTTGGCATCCCAAGCTCTCTCTCTCTCACTCTCTATCTCTCTATCTCCCTCTCTCTCTCTATCTCTAGATGTAATAGAAGGCCTCTAAACTGGAGGCCAAACATGTACTAGAGTGAGAATTCTTAAACTCTTGGGAAGGCTTTTATTGCTAGACGTTTGTGTGATCTTTACAGAATTCTCTTGGTGTTGTACAGAAGAAGAAAGCTCGTGGAGCATTTACAGAAAGAAAAGTCGTTTTTAAGGTTTCTTAGGGCCTTGGCTCTTGCTTCACATTAATGCCATTGGGTGAATTGAATATTAATGCCTTCGGGACATGCAAAAAGATTTTGAAGGAAAGTAAGTTAGAAGCATATTTATTTAAAAACAATAACATTTTCAGGAGAGGATATGAGAAGTAAAACAAGTGATGAATTTTACGAAGCACGGCATATAATGAAGCAGTTGATACCATTTTTTACGGCCTGTTTGGGATCAATTTCGTCTTTTATTTTTATTTTTAAGAATATATTTATTTTTAAGAACAAATTTCAGAATTTTGCTACAATCATGAATGATGGATTTATGATTCATACAAACTTACTGACGGATGTACTTCTAGTGCTAGTAAAAATAAAAAAAGTATATAGGGAATATCTTGCAAAAGAAAGCACTAGGATCTTCAAAGTTTGTAATATTGTGAAAATCAATCATGGCATAAACAAGTTGTTAAGGAAATAATTCCAAGTGCTTGGAAGCTTACTTGAGTTGTGTTTGGGAGGATGCTGGTAACAAGATCTTCGTTTATTGTCACCGGCAATGGTGGCATCTGACTCATTATTCCAGGCATTCCACTCATGCTATTTATTCACAGAAATGAACCTCCTTTAGGAAATTATATCAAAATAATGAGCAAAAAAAATAAAGGCGGGGCATTTGCATTCATACCACCCATTTCTTATGCATTTATATTTATACCGCCCAAATTTTTCATATCACATCAAAAATACCGCCATTTGCGCCCAAATTTTTCATATCACATTAAAAAGTGAAATACATCTTTCATGCATAGGTAAGATGGTATGAATGAAAAAATTAAGGTATAGGTGTTAAATATATAAACATAGAGGAATTGAGCATTATGCCTGTAAATCTTCCAAAAAATATCAAGCATAGATATCATTAATTCGAAAACATGTCATACCTGTTGAGAATGGCCGTGATGTTATTCCTTGTGCGTAAAAAGAGATCAGCATTGTCTTGAACCTAAGGGAAATATGAGATGCTTTATGTAAATAAATTTGATGAGAGCTTTTAACTGTAATGAACTAGATGGCTTCATCAAGTCAGATATCGTTGAAAATTAATGAGCATCACATTATTTGCATCATCAAACACATTAGAAAACAAAAAATAACGGAAATTTATTTATAAGTATAACATAGAAGCACAGTAGAAATGTGTATCATCTGATAATTTGCCTAAAGAATTTGAGATATTGCATATTATTTTTTTTAAACAAATAATTTTTAGCTCTTGTTGTAATATGAAAAATCTAATAAAAATGAAACTTAGCTAACGGCAAAAAATTAGGCTAATTTTCAGCCCTACATGAAAATTTCAGATAGAATTCAAGCCATGCAAATTCAAACTACAGTGATGAGTCAGATAATCAGATCATTAGCCATCAAGTTTCACAGTATTAATATTTTATAATAACTTACAAAAAACTTATCTTCACAAATCCAGCAACAGATGTTAATATATTTTAGTACTAGAGGTAGCTTCACTAAGATATACAAGCACACAAAATTCAAATGAAGACAAAGAATAGTCCACCTTAGCATAGAGCATTGTTTAGCATTGAATGAATAATGGGAAAAACAAAAATAACAGGCAGCCGCACATGTTCAACTGCTGATTTAAGGCATGAAGAAAATTTGCAGTTTGCCAAAATTGTTCCTGAACTTTGTATATTTATAAATTACAAACAAAATTAGTTAGAAAGCCCTGCCCTCATTCAAAATGGTAAAAGCAAATAAATGTGGGTTACGAAAATTACGATCGCCTCCCCGTGAACTATCTGCATTTATTTTTATTTTTGTTTTGAGAGAGCTTTGGAGGGCTCCATATGCTTTGATCCCGTCATTGTTGCAAAGCCATATGCTTTGATCCCGTCATTGTTGCAAAGCCCCCAAATAAGAGGAAGAACAGTGAAAAAACAACCTGCTGCCCCCTTACAAGATTGTCGTCAGGCTTTTTACCCTTCAAACATGAAATCTCTTACGCTCTATAAGTGAACGGGAGTATACATACGGGGAAACCAGTTGGCTCAATATTATTTAAGTTGATTAAACTTGATTAAAATATTATTGATTCTTTAATTATTTTTTAACGTCAACAATAAAATTTGCAAATAATACATGAAAGCAAACGTGTGAATCACAAAATTTAAGGCGTAATTAATTAGAGTAACTTAGCAGAAGAGTTTTCAGGCAATTGGTTCATCTACAACAACCAAGTTGAAAAAACAAAGCAATATTCGCTTTTGCAATGAAAATAGTAATATAGACATCACTTCATTTAAGAAATACTGTCCAGTAAAATTATCTTGTCACTATTAGTCACCATAGTGACAATAAAAAGAAAAAAATAACAAAAAATAACTCCTTACTTTTAATCTTTCAAGATTAGCTACAATCTGACCAAAAACTTGAGCATTTTCTTGGAAAAGTTGTCGAATCGCATCATTGATGACAGGAGCTGCATAGAGTAGGAGATTTTAATGAAAACAACAAAAGTAGTGGAGTTCCCATGAGTTCATAACTTTTGGAGCAAATCCCTTGATTATATTTTAGATGGCAAATAATACAGAAATAGCGTATATGAGTAAAAGAAGATATGAACTCATGGAACTTATGAGATAGATGTTCTTTGCTTCTGTAATTTTTGGAACCACATTTGTGTGCTTCATAGATTCTCAACATATTTTAAAATTTGTGTGTCAATATTGACTAATTTTTAGGATGAAAATTTGTCAGATCATTTTTGAAGATGCTTTCATGACATTTAGTCTTTTGTACTAAAAATAACAATAACAATGTGGTGTAATCAATTAGTTAAATATTAACTTTTTAGTTTTGAATCATATGAAAAAGTTATTCTAGCTTTTTAAACAACTTCACTAATAGGAACAATCAACCAAATGAAACTTAATACTAATATGCACAATCTAGCCTTTTTGTATAGAATAAAGAGAGAAGTTACAGACACAAAAAGTAATTTTCAAAACTCCATTATTAATGCCCTAGGCATTACTTCTACTATAGTTTCTAATTGTCATCATACAGGACATAACTAGTAAATTTTTTTATTCTATATTCTAGCAAATGGGAAGAACGAATTACAAGGTTTAACTAAATATAATTTTGATTAATGCTTTATAGTCATTTCTCAATGAAGAGTTTATCAAATAAAACCCTAATAATGAGACATCAAACAATGTCCATACAATTTAATTAGTCCCTCCTTTAATACAATTCTTTAAAATTGTGGTGTTTAGATTATGAGAAAAAAAATGGTTGGCTCCAAAAAAAATAAATCAATTAACTTTCAGATAAACCAAACTAACGACACTCAATCAGGCTAACTATATCATGATTAGCGCCTATAGGTTCCACTTACTGCTGAAACAAACGATAAGACAGCCACATGGAAAGCAAAATCAAAATCTTGGCTTCACCAAAACTACTAGGGAGAATCATTGAAATCACCAAAAACACCTACCTATGTCAGAAAATCTTTTTGTCAATTAGATTTTTTAATTTTTATTTTTAGAAATAAATATAAGGGTTTCTACAAATTTGGAAACACCGCAAAAGGAGTTTTCATTTATTTCAAAATAATTACTATGAAAATGTGAAATAAATAAACATCCAAATATGTTTTTTAAAGTACAAAATAAACATCCTTTAAAGCAAACCATACCTACCACATAGATACTAAAATACTAATGAAACTTAAGCACCATATCTTTAGGAACCCATAAATGAGTGGTTGAGATGAGGGATCCAACTTATATCAATTTCATTTCGAGATCATAGCTTCCCAACCTTCCAAATTTTCAAATGGACCCTGTGACCATGTTAAGCTAAAGTATTAGGACAATGAACTTATAAGTGATTTCTTCAAGAAAGGTTAAGTCCATGCAATGTTAACTTTGTGATGAAGACATGCGATGAAATTTAGCATATGTAGTCTAAGAATGAAGCCATTAATAGCATTAGTGTGAATACAAAATCCTTATACCTTGATGTTTGACATGTTAAAATAATTATTAGAGACTTACATTTTTCAGGGAATGCCATGTGAGTGAACTACCATCATATATAATTCATCCTAATAACGAATTGTAAACATACATTAAAATTTTCGGTGAATTTAAAGAAAGGCGGATGATGCACATTTATATGTGAATTTTTTTTAGTATCTTTTTATGCATTATGAATTAAGCACAATAAAATGATGCCCTTATGAACATTTATTTAAAGCTAGACCGTTTTGAACAAATTGATGTAGTCCTTAACACTTTTCAAATAGAGAAATTATATATTAATCACAAAAACTGTAATTTCTACTAGCCTATGGCCCCATTCTTAGCTACCTTGCGCCTCTAAAGGTGTTGAAGTTGATTCTATTCATGAAAAGAAGATTACTAATTGACTTGTACCTAATTCCAAATAAGATGTCTATAGTTTCCATAGCCCTGTGACCATGGTAAGCTGAGATGAAGGGTCCAAAATACATCAATTTCATGTAAAGATCACAGCTTCCCAACCACATTTTCAAATGAACCCTGTTACCATGGTAGGCTAAAGTATTAGGACAATGAACTTATAAGTGATTTCTTCAAGAAAGGTTTAAGTCCATGTATGTCAACTTTGTGATGAAGACATACAATGAAATTTAGCATATTTAGAAAGCCATTGATAACATTAGTGTGGATTACAAGTTCCTTATACCATGATATATGACACGTTAAAATAATCATTAGAGACTTTCTTTCAAAGAACAATGTGTGACAGAATTACCATTGTATATAAATTCATAAAAATAACAAATTGTAAACAATCATTAAAATTCTCGGTGAATTTAAAGAAAGGTGGATGATGCACATTAATGTATAATTTTTTTAAGTATCTTTCTATGCATTGTGATTAAGCACAAAAAAAGATGCCCTTATGAGCATTTCTTTAGAGCTAGACCTTTTGGAACAAATTGATGTAGTCCTCAACACATTTCAAGTGGAGAAATTATATATTAATCCCAAAAAAGTGTACTTTATACTAACCTATGGCCCTATTATTAGGCTACATTGTGCCTCTGAAGGTGTTGAAGTTGATTCTATCGATGAAAACATAATTACTAATTGACTTGTACCTAATTCCCAATAGGATGTCTATAGTTTCCATAGCCATACTTCATTATATAAACATGCACCCCTTCCTTCCTAATAAAATTAAGAAGACAGTTTCTTTAGCAAACTTTTACTGCCAAAGCCTTCGAGTATATCAAAATTTCAAAATCTATTTGTTTAGACTTTTCTATACAGAGACAACCAATCACATGAAATACTATAAACATGTTTGGCTTACCTTCGGTTAATAAATGATTGTTGTGATTCATTGGATGCATCATAAAAGGATAGCCCGCTACATTGTTGAGTTGATGCATATTCTCCATGGAAGAAGAATTAACCATCTTTTCCTGATGATGCACCCTTAATCAATATCGCAAGCTCAAAATTAAATAGATAGATATACATTTGAACAATTTAGGATGTTTCACAAGTCTTAGCTAGAAAAAGAATGAAAGATAAAAGTGCAAATTCAGCAAGTGCAAGTGCTTTTAATTAATCATGTTTGTTTGTGATTGATAACTTTTAGACATAATATACAGTTCCAAATATATAGCTTTCTTTATTTTAAAAAATAAAATTTAATGTTTGGTTTTATTGTTCATAATTTAAAAAGCATGCTTTTATAAGATGTTAAAAAATAATCACTTTATATAGATAGAAGTTATAATTTTCACAAGCTCGCTTGTCAATTAAAACTATTTTTTCAAGTTTTGTGTCTGTCGATTGACAGATTATGTAATATTGGAAAAAAATTTATATGCCTTTACAAAAAAAAATTGATAATGATCTCATGCAAGCCAAACGAGCAATGGTAATTGAGTTTAATGTAGAAGAACTAAGAAAAAGGCTCATAAGGTTAGAAGAATAGAAAAAATTAAGAAAAATTTATGAATTAATGCTACAAAAATCTATCATTCCAAAGCAAAATGAAAACCACAAATTTAAGCCTTTATTCTGTTACTTGTTCCAACAAATCATAGATTATAACTAAAAGGAATTTATAAACAAAAACAATAAAAAATGTTATTCATGAAATGCATGCACAAGCAATACAACATTGAACTAAAAAAAAAAAAATTGTAGTTCCCTCATAAAGAACTTTAAAACAAAATGCAAAGCTATTATGGTCTACCCAATTTTTGTGTGTGCCGCAAGCCTTGGCTTGTTGGTGGCGGGGTCATTGTAAGTCCTCTCAGATCAAGGGTTTGATCTCACCGTGGCGCGGAGGCTCTATCATTTTAGGCGCATGGAGCAGTTTCTCATCATGGGGCCAAAAAGCGCACGGGAAATCGATATTTGAGCCTCTGCCAAATATCGATTTCCTTTAATATATATATATATATATATTATTATATTGTTAAAGATAATGAGAAGGTAATAATAAAAAATTAGCAAAGTACAAAATCAAATAAAATATTTTGTCTGGAACTGAAAAATAATTGTTGTCGGGATTGTTTTTTGTCCAATTTATTGCAATTAGAAGAATAGACCTCATCATTTTCAAATAATTGCATTATCTATTTTTAAAAAAAACATTATCTCAAACATAACAACATTTGCTCCTCAAGAGCCAAATGTCACAAAAACATTATTTACATTACAAAATAGATAACATTTGCTTGAAAATATGGATCACGAGCTAAAACAAACATTATAAAATCTGCTATGGTGGATAAAATCACCTTTCTATCTTTAATCTTCTTCCCCGTGTAAAATTCTTCAAGTTTTCGACGTTTGTCACCTTCCTTCCTCTGTAAAAATGAGCAGAAAAGATTTTACTCAGTAAAACCTAAATTGCTAGTAAAATAAACAGATTCTATCTTATTTCAACAAAAGAGGAAAAGAAATGCTACACGGTCAAACTTATTTTAATTAAGCACTTCACGTGGGAAAAATATAATTTTTACAATGGTCGAACAACATGATTAGTTAATAATGCCATTATGAATCTCACCAGCACATAAATTTACTCCCCGCAAACACTTCTCAAGCATCAACATGAAAAGATGGAACATTTGATGAAAAATAGAAAGAAATCAATGGAAATTTTCTTAAGAACATATGATCTCTATTAATGGGGAACGAGTTCATGAGAAATAGTACTTGATGACGATTACATATGGCTATCAATGAATCTCATTAGCACATAAATTTACTCCCCGCAAACACTTATCAAGCATCAGCATTAAAAGATGGAAGATTTTGATGAAAAATAGAAAGAAATCACTGAAAATTTTCTTAAGAACATATGATCTCTAATAATGGGGAACGAGTTCATGAGAAATAGTACTTGATGACAATTACATATGGTCATCAATTTGTTGGAAAAAAAAAATAAGAAGATTTACAAACATACCACTCAATTCTTATGTATTTACATATCTAACACCTAAACTTCAACTTTTACATACATACCCACCTTACCTATGCATGCAAATGTGTATGAGCATATAATTTCCATTAATGGTGAACAAGTTCATGCGAAATGGTACTTGATGACAACTACATATGACTTTCAATTTGTTGGAAACAAAACAGGAAGATTTAAAGACATACAACTCAATTCTTATGCATTTACATATGTAACACCTAAACGTCTATTTTTACATACATACACACCTTACCAATGCATGAAAAAGTGTATTTCACATATAAAAGTTAAAATGGTGATATATTTTATGTGATATGAAGGATTTGGCGGTGTAAATGTAAAAAGAAAATTTTTATGTTAAAAATGGAAATACATAGGAATTGGGTGGTATGTATGTAAATGTCCCCAAAAAATAATAATGTTCGGGAAGATAACTGATGACAGTTTAATCTACGATTGCAAGTCTCACAAACAAATAAAAGAAAATGAAGCGACAGAGAGAATAACCCAAATCTTTCAAAAAGGGCTCTTTATTTATCAAAAGATACTCTGCGCTTTCAGAAACAAAACAGTTTTAAAAATCTTGATTAGGTTTAGTAACAACCTTGACGGGCCATTTTCCATTCTAGACATGAAGATTAAAATTATTTCTGATGAAAATGTACAATAGCAATTAAAAAAAGTAGAAACAAGTGTAAAAATTAAAAAAAAAAACAAGAAAAGATTACAAGAAGTAGAATCCTAACACAATTTATGGTAAATTATGGAACAGAAAACCTCAAAACTGAGTTCCTTTAACAAAAAGTAATCAGACTCACATTCATCCATCGACATCTCAATGCGACATCCCTTACAGTCTTCTCAGGCAAAAGTGCAGCAATTTTGATATATTTCAAAATGCTAGGTTGATCAGCATATCTGAAGGGAATAGCATGCAAACAAATATTTGTTTAGGCATAAATCTAGCAACAATTCCTTAAACAATTTATAAAAAGAAAATCAAAAACATCCATTGGGGAAAACATTTTCTGTTTTGCAACAAGAGCCATATGTCCGTTACAAGTAAAAGAAGTAATTGCATTCTTATTACAACAAAAACATAAAAAAACAGAAAAAAAAGGGAAATTTACATACCTAGCACCCAAATCTATGTATTTATATATCTCACACTTGAACTTTCATATTTACATGCATAGCCTATACATGAAAAGTTGTAATTCACTTTTAAAAAGTAAAAATAGTGCTATTTTTTATGTGATATTAAAGAATTGAGTGCTGTGTGTATAAATATGAAAGTTTAGGTGTGAGATATGTAAATACATAAGAATTATATGCTATGTATGTAACACAAGGAACCCCTTCATATAGATTAGACAGAAGTTTAAATAAAGGATTCAAACCAAACATGAATCAAACAGAGTTGATAAGTAACATACTTGATGAGTCCATGATGTAAGATAGCCTGTTCTTTGTAGGACCAATCAACAGCTAAACCTGTATCATGCTTCAGACCAGCCATGGGTTCCAGGAACAAACTGCTCTGAGAATTCCCTTGCAAAATCATGGAAGATGTGTTGCTCAAAACACCGCTAGGGTTTCCCCCCCTCACCATACCAGATGAACCACTCATCCCTCCCGAACTGTTAATTCCTCCTTGAATAACACCAGTAGCACCATTAACTGCCCCAGATTGGAAAGAAACTACAAGTTGATTGCAGAAGGAAGAAGGAAAGACCCCATTATGAAAGCTCATATTAGAATCAGCCGCCATACTCATAATCAACAGAGCTCAGAATCACTAGTACATCTCAGAACAGTAAAACTCTGAACTAATCTGATTCTTGTTCGTCTAAATCCACAAATTTTGCTTCTCAGAACCTCCGTCAAAGCTGAATGAAGCAGTAACAATAACTCCTTTAATATAAAATCTCAGCATCAATAATCGCGACAGATTCTACAAAACTTCACTACCTCCATTCAAACAAAAACAAAACGACCGATTCGTTAACAGCAGCTCCTTACCTCCTTTATCCAAAGCCATTGCACAATCAAAGTATATTTTTTTAATAGAAAAATAATAAAAATCAAACAACAAAAACGACAAAAGCGCCTAATCCAATTTAACCCAGACGCTTGCCCGACCAAAGAGCGGGACAATCGAAAACCAAATCTATTGCTTTATTCAGCCAAAGTGGCCAGATCATGAACCCTAGACAAAATGAAACTACCCCATCAAAACGAGAAGAAAGAAACGAGCATGTCGAACCTCTGGACCTCAGTTATCTTCCATCGGGAGAACCAGCAGAATCCAGTACCCTTCCAGCCATCCCTCCGGCTATGCTTCAGCTCCTCTCTAACGGGATGAAGGAGAGAAAACGCAGAGCAGCTCTTTTTTAGCTCAAATACCGCCGGCGAAAAGCATCAGATCTCTCGGAATTCTGCAAGAGAAATGCGAATCCAGGTTCCAGCATTCGATGCCAGCAATTGTGGATACTTTCTCCGTCCACCGCCTTCTCTTCTCTCACTTCCCACCTCTCTCTCTCTCTCTCTCTCTCTCTCT
>NW_018164563.1:8769-10671 GCF_001263595.1 Phalaenopsis equestris | reverse complement strand
TGCTTGCCTTTCTGCAACTAGCGTGAGTGCCCATCCATCCCCGTTCCACTTACAGCACCCGATGCTTCCGTGGGGAAGAATAGGAAATGTCCCTGGTATTATCGATATTTACCGGAATACCCTTTCGCGGCAAAAAACGGCTATAATAAGAAATGGGGCCCCTGTTGGGACCCACATCACGTGATGTGCGGTCAGGATCACGTGACTGGCTGGGTTCGGGTCGGGTGAGGCCACATTGCGGCTGGGTGGTCGCCATCAGACTCGCTGCACTAATTATTCTGAATCTAAATCTCACCGCTGGTGAGAGATTCCCATTTAATCAGCTGTTTTTTTCTTTTCAGGATTCTGCTAGCTCGAAAATCAATTTAAATTTAAATTTTGAATCCAATTAAGTTTTTGCTCTGATCGAAAGAAACAAGTCGTGCAATGAACCGTAACTTTAGATCAAATTTTTTGAAACTGATTTTGGGTCATACATGAATCGATTTGAACTGACTCGAGATCAGTTTGGGTATTTTTATTTACAAAAATTAAGTATAGAGAGTGAGAGTTCGCTCGTTTCAATTTCAGTCTGGATTAAGCTCGATTCTATTTTGAGTTGGTTCAGCTAGAAATCGAATACAACGAGCCCGATTTCTACCACAAGCTGATTTCTAGCGGACCTCAGTTCAGCTTGAAATCGGATCATTAACTGTCATCATTCTGAGTAAAGTGTCAAAATAATCCTGACTATTATATTGGGTCATTTTAATCCTAGGGTTTATAAAAATGTAAAAATAATCTCCATTTATTTTAAAATTGTGCTTTAATAGCCTGATACTAATTTGACACTTCTATAAACTCGGATTAAAACTACCCCATATAGATAGTTGAGAACTATTTTAGCTCTTTAATCTTTAGGGTTCTCAAGTAATGAATTAGAAGTAATGATTTATTTTATGTAATATAAAATCTATAAGATTGGAAAAAACTTAAAAAACTTTACATTTTAGGTTCTGTTTGGGGCAACTGTAGCTTATTAAAAAGCAGATTTGATACTGCTGACTAATAATTTGATGCTCAAAAAACTGCGGTGGTTGTTACACATTTTTTTCAAGTCAAACCATAGCGAAAAAGTTGTCACTGTGTCTAGTCAGGAGTGATGGGTAAACTCAGTTTCAGCGACAGCTTTTTGAAAAAATTGTCAAGCAGTTTACCCACTAGACAAAATTATGATGTGGTGTCACACTGTCACCGCACCACCGCCCCCAAATAGACCCTTAATCTTCTTATATGCTTGAGGTAAGTCTTGACTCTAATTGATCAAAATTTCATGTTAACTACTTTTAAACAATATCGTCACCACCCATGGTCGCTATTTCACTGGATAATATGTTAAATTAGTTAGCAAATTATTGGATGGCATAACATGAAATTTCCTATTAATAAGTTATTAACATGCCATACATGAAAGTTTCTTTCTATTTGATAGTGATAAATTGATAGTAATTTGGAAGCATAATAATAATATAATTCTTATTATTGAACTACCCCTCACTAGATGCATAAATTTAATTTTCTCCTAGTAATTAACAACACATTCATTCAATATTGTTTTCGATATAACACATGTTGTGTGCTATAAAATTCATGATTATAGAGTGATAGATCAAACATCATATCAAACACAATATATTTTATGTGAAAAGCTTAAAAAGATAAAAAATTTCGAGGCTTAACACTAGCTTTATTTTTTCTACGTTCTAAAGATTAGACAATGTAGAACTTCTTGAGAATATCAACCAAGATGCAAACAACTACTTATGGTGGTTGGCGATGATCTCGTGATCATTGATTTTTCTCTCGCTACAAACGTGGGGATTTAGTTTTTAGCTTCTTCTCAATCATCGTGTTAAAAGTATA
>NW_018164563.1:2755-8669 GCF_001263595.1 Phalaenopsis equestris | reverse complement strand
CAACTAAACTTAATTGTTTTTTTATATCTGTAATTCTTCTTATGCATAAAAGATATATTTCATTTTTAAAAATTAAAAATAATTATATATTTATATGATATTTGATGTTTTATCAACAAATTTAATCATTTGATAAGAATCATGAGATATTTTATAAGCAATAAATAATTTGATTTAATTTAAATATGTGGTTGTGACGCGGTTTTGGTTGTGCTGAGACTGTGGGTGTGGGTGTGGGTGTGGGTGTTGTGGTCGTGGTTGTGGTGGTGATTGTGTTGGGGTTGTGACTGTGGTTGTGTTGTGTGCTTTGTGTATTATGATTGTGGATGTGCTCAGCTTGTGGCTGTGTTGGGTTGTGGTTGGGTGTCTATGTGTTGTGGTCGTGGATGTGAATGTGATGAAGAGGAGAAGGGGCTTGTTGGGTGTTGTGTTGTGATTGTGGTTGTGATGGGGGTTGTGTGTTGGGTGTGTGTTGTATTGGGGTTGTGTTGAGGCTGTGTTGGGATTATTTTTTGAGGTTGTGGGTGGGTTTGTCGGGTGTGTGTTGTGTTTGTGATTGTGTTGGGGCTGTTTTGAGGCTTTAGGTGTGTGTTGTGTTGGGGTTGTGTTGATTGTCTTACTGTGATGTGGGTTGTGGTTGGCTTTGGGTGCTCTATGTGTTATGGTTATGTTGGGTTGTGGTTGGGTGCTCTGTGTGTGTTCATTCAGTACTGCAAAACAATAAATGTTGAATTTATAGTTCTCATGAATATATACTTTCAATCATTAAGTTACAAGTTCCCTAACAACATTGAAATTCGAATTTCAATTTTTTTGCATATAATATTTAGTATAATTACACATCAATTCTCTACCAAAAAAAAAAGTCAAATAAAGGCATCAGCACTCACTGGATTTAAATATATAGCATCCCAAAAATTGCTATTTACAAAATCTAACTTACGAGTGATAATTTTGAACCATCGAATCAATGTATTTATTCATGTCATGATAAAACCATTGAGAATCTTATAACATTGAGAAAAAATGTTTCTTATGAATTTTGATGTTTGAGCGAGTATTTGAACAATATATGAAAGAACATGATAAATTTACTTCGTGTTTTTTTTTTTAATGTAAATGGGTTATTTTATTAATTCTCTTTTCTTCATTTTTCAATGTTCAACTACCAAGGGCATAAGTGCAAACTTTTTAAACTAAATTTATAGCACTCGAAATAATACTATTTATAACATTCGCGACAAAAAAACAATTTTTTGAATTACCAAACACGTTTATTTATGTGTGTCATGATCTAACTACAAGAAATTTGATTCAAAAAATAAAAAAATTATGGGTTTAGGCTTTAATTTGAATTTTAATAATCATGTGATAAATTAAAAAAGCAGATGCAAGAGGCGCTAGTTTCATAAATAGCAATATTTCGAGTGTTATGTATGTATTTATTTTTTAATTGATATTAGGGTGTACAACAATGACCATTTCATGAAAACTTTAAAATTAGGATGAGCAGAATAATATTGGTCGAATAATAAATAAATAAAAGATAATTGGAAAGGCCTTCAAATAAATATCTAACATATTTTTTTATTCATGTTATAATAAGTCTATTACATTTCCTTAAATATATATATATATATATATATATATATATATATATAAATTATTTTAATTTTTTGTTTTTGTAACTTTATATAAGTGGCATTTTTTGTCACCCTTTAAGCTACATGACTAGATATAGACTATATCATGAATTATAAATTAATGGTCTCCTTTCTTATTTTTATTTTTATATTTATTTGCTGCATTTGTCCTTTCAAAAGAGTAGCATTGTGATTTTTTTTACTATTTGGACACATATTTTTTATTTAATTTGTTCTTAAGATGATTTATAAAAATACCAAATAAATTTTATATATTTATATATAATATCAAAGCTTTAATTTTCATATTTATAACACTTTGGGAATGAAAAAAAATACATTTTGCATTTAAAAAGTTACTAGTTGGTTTCTATGTATGTAAATATGAAAATTTTAAAAATTAGATATTAAATATGTAAATACATAAAAATGTTGTGGTTTCTATGCAAATGCTTCTTTGTTTTTTAGGCATATTTTGTAGCTTATCTGATTTTGTTAAATTTGACTTTAACTTTGACTTTAAGAGTTTTAGGGTAAGCATTAGAATGGAGAAGAATAATTAAACAATAGAGGAGTGCCATGCCAAGCAAAAATATTTTATTTATTTAATTAATATTTTTTTATTTCTTGCTATATCATCTTTAATGCTTTAGCCATTTTCCATTAAATTTTATATTCATTATTTATCTTTTGAAATTGAGCAAGGAAGGCAAAAAAAAAAAAAAGAAATTGAGATAAAGTCATAGATGACAAGATAATCATCAAGTATATTTTGAGCTACTCAAACTTCTAAGTGTTTGTTTGGGATCAATTTTGTATTTTCTCTTTAATTTTTTTTTATATTTTATTTGTTTATATAAGGATATATTTTGCTTTGGTAGTGGCCCGCAAAGATGAATGGTTGCCAGTGACAGAGGGTGGACCAATGATCAACAATTGGCCACAGGCAACATGCAACAAATGGCAGCAACATTTGTTATTTAAAAAAAAATACTCAAAATAGCTTAATGTTCTTCTAAATATTTTTTAAAACAAATTAATTTATTATTTGAATGAGTTATTAATTTTCTTTATATAAACTATATATTTATTTTGTTGATTTGCATAGAATCTACACAATTATCTTAAGTTGTTTTACTCATATGCTATATTTGGAAGAGGAGGTCAAAGGCCTTTATGAGTGGAAAATACACTCAAGATGACCATAGCTAATTGGATTGTCTCATTTCAAACACACACACACACACACACACACAACTAATTCAAAGAACTCAATTCACACCTTATCTAATGAGATATTGATATTTTTTTGACCTTATTTGATTTATTATTTTAAAAATCATATCTTTTTGCTCTTTCTTTTCTTCCCTCTCAAATTTTTCTAATAAAAAATCCCTTAAAAGATATTTACAAAATATTTTTTAAATGCTTGTAAATGAACAATTCCATAAAAGATATTTACATAAATGTTATTTGTATTTCTTTTTAAAAGAGAAAAGATTAAGAATTAGGCGTTTACTTGTTAAACAAAGGCTTAAATTTTAAATATAGAGAAATTTATAGTATCACTAAATTTCAATCAATTTATATATGCAACCTATTTATTTTTATATTTATTTACATGAAATATTAATTTATTAATGCTAAAAAAATATCATAAATATTTATTTGTTTAATCATAATAATGATGATGCCACATCAAAATAATTCAAAGTTATAAATTATAAATTATGCCATCTTATTATTAGATAAAACATATCAAATATATATAAAAGAATTTAATCAATAAATACTCTCATAACAACATGAATATAAGTTCATAAGCTCTTAAGAACTTCATTATTTTGAGCAATTTTGCTTTATTATTTTTTAACCTTAAATATGGCTGAAGAATGTCTACAATTTCATCATTTTTGACTAATAATGTTAATAAAAGATCTTATATAATTTAATCAGTTTTTAAATATTTCTACGAACTCGGATGACTCTTAGTGTATATAAAACACATATGCATATTGATTATAACATCTACATCATTTATTATGGTTCTAGTTTATTTTATTTTATTTTATTTTATTTTTTGTTTTTTTCTTTATTCTTATGTTTATGATTCTTTCCTATAACATAAACTATATATAATCATATCTCATGACTTTGACCAAAATCACATTTGACCCGGGTCTTAACAATACTCACTACTCATATGGGCTCGCATGGAAGCAATCAGTGTACAAATGGCTTGAGGACCGTAAATGATTCATGAGCCATAAGAAAGTTTAGTGTTTCAAAGATTAGACTATTCAAATTCATTACCATAATACTATATATTATCTCACAAGTGAATAATAATAAACAAATGCTTAAATGCATAGTATATTGACTAAAAATAAAGTGAAGATACCTGATGTACTATCATTAAGTTGCAAAATTATACACCTAAAACTAACATTTTTTTTGTAGAGTGTGTATGTTGTTGTGAGATATATATATATATCAGTTGATGTGGTATATATATAAATCAGACAGGAGAATGATCGACGAAGTGAAAAATAGAACGAGAAAAATCACACTATAAAAGAACAACACAACAGAACACACAAATTTACGTGGTTCGATAACTTGCCTACGTCCACCGAGTTGTAGAGGATTTTACAATCTGAGGAATTTACACCACTCGATCACCTCGCCTTACAAGAGGAATCACTCACTCTTCGTTGCCCTCTCTCTTCTTCTCTCTCTGTTCTTCTCTCTCTATACCGAGATACACCGAAGAAAACTCTACACAGAGATACACCGAAGGAAACAAACTTACAAAAGAAATAAACTCAATTTCTCTTCTGCCAGAAGCCACCAAAAAGAAGCCTAGGGAGAACAATCTTCATATTCTTCATTCTTCTTCCTTTTGCAGCAATGTACTGCTCCTCCTTGCACTTCTCTTCCTCTATCCCGAGGAAACCGAAGAAGAACTCAAAGCGTGACTACTAAACTCAAGGAGAGTCATCCAAAACTTTTATCACGAACAGGAGGGAGGAAGAGATGTTTCACTTCACAAAAGAGGAAGACGGGAGTGGTTATTTGTGAAGAGATGTGACTCTCCAAAATAAAGTAACAGCCCAAGCACAGTGGACCGGGCTTCAACGTTTCTAACAATAGAAGTACTATCATCACAAATTACTATTACGATCGAAATATGGTGCAAATAACTATTGAAATTTGTTGGTTTTGTATTAAAATTAAAATGAATATTGAGGTGCTTCCCATCTGGTCATATTTTGCATTAATACTATATATATATATATATATGTTAAATATTTGGACATGTTTTGTTTGAATTTGTAATTTTCAATAATTTTAAGTGTATCAAATGAGTTGGCTCAATTTTTAATTAGTTGAGTTTGGGTTGGCTAAAGCTCGGTTTGTTAAGTTTATTTAGCTTAATCCCCAATTTATTTATTGAGTTGAGTTTGAGTTGACTTGATTTAATTACACCCCTGCACTTTATGGGTCCGTTTGGGATAACTTATTTGGTGTGGTGACGTTTTGAAAATGCACTTGACCTGTTTGGGTAAACTGCGTTTTGATAGCTTATGCGTTCTCAAAACGCCAAAAACATCGTTTCACACCAGGAACTTTTTGGCAGCGGTCTGACTTTTCCTAAAAAATAAAACTTTGTAATAGTCATCGCACCTAATTTATCGTCAGATTATTCTTAATCAGCTGCCTTAAATAGTCTCTGTATCGAGCCAACTAAATTGGCCCATGCCATCTAATATTTAGCTTTCATCGTAGGCCCATAGCATCTTGTTATAATATTAGAAAATATAATATTTTGAAGTGTTATTATGTATTGAATTCTATATACATCATTCTCTTTAATGATGCACGTCATTGTTGGCCATTAGTGTTCATTGTCATACACCGACCATTACCACCCACCATTGTCCGTTGCCGGTTCTCTCTGAAGGTTGTAAATCCCCTCAGGTCACAACTTCAAATCCCTCCGTGTGTAGGGTGCGGTACTCTAATATTTAGCACACCTAGTGTTAAGTATGGCTCATATACCAAATAAGGGACAGATACTGAAGCGGAACAAAATGAGCCAGTCAAGCGGAGCTTGCGAGCGAAGAGGAGCTCGCGAGCAGAGCAGAAAAGACGTCTCTCTGATCCCGAGAACATAGACATCTTTGTCGAATTTCATTAAATCTCTGTGTTTTCTTCTTGATTTGTGTCGATTATTGTGATTTGATCATCCTTTTTAATATAGTGCTTTG
>NW_018164563.1:0-1742 GCF_001263595.1 Phalaenopsis equestris | reverse complement strand
ATATATATATATATATATATATATATGAATGTTTAGGGGTGAGATATGTAAATGCATAAGAATTGTGGCATCGTCTTTCATCCAAATATCGAAATTTCCTACGGAAAACTAGCTAATTAGAGTCAGTTTTAATGTTTTGACGCAAAATTCAGTCTCAGATTTGCGTCCGTAGTTAATATTTGTGTCGGCGCGGACAATCTTTCACGTAACGTAAAGTCGAAGCAAACTTTTAGAGTAAAAATTTTTGAATTTTAACCGTACATCTGATACAAATCCGACGTTAGGATTGTTTTGTGTCTGATTATAATTATATTCATCCAATTTGATTGACTCGAATTTGACTGAATCCTGTAGTGATTTATAATAAAATCTAAATCTATATTTTTCATTTTTATCATTTTCTTAATATTTTTACCGACTCCAAAATATCATGTGGATGCTTTGCAAATAATAATATTTATCTCAAATTTTAAAGTAGGATGAGTCAAGTAATATATGCGGGCTACAAATCTAATATACATTTTTTATATTCAGATATTAATATATCTCATCTATTTTTTGTTCTTTGGAAACAGTAGGACTATTCAATGTTTATAGTATTTGGACACCCATATTTTTTGTATTTTTTTCTCTTGGAATATTTATATAAATATCACATATTTTTTAATTATTTATATATTTCATATCTAAAATTCAAGTTTAATATTTATAAAGCTTTGAGTATTATAAATGTAAAAATGTAAATCAATAAAAATTTTGTGGTATTTTTCTAAATGCTTCTTTCTTTTTGGAGAAAATATTGCATCAGAACTCTACATGTAGAGTTAAGTGCGGGTCCAATGAAATCACGTCACGTGGCGGTTACAGAAAAAATATATATATATCTGGTAACACAAACAAATATTTCTCTCGCGTTATTCAGGTGTTAATGTGTGTTATTAATGTATTATTGTGTTATTAAAATACCGAGAATATTCCCAGAACACAATAATATCTGAATAGCGTACAATAACACCTGAATAACGCGAAATAACGCTGGAGAATATTCCTCTGTGTTATTGGGCCGAATTTTTTTTTTTCTTTAACCTCCACGTGTCGTGATTTCATTGGACTCCGCATGTAACTCTACGTGCCGAGTCCCGATGCATTTTTTCTTTTGGAGGCGGATTTTATGGCTTATGCGATTTTGCCATATTTAACTTTAAGCTTGACTTTTAATTAACAGATAAAGAAGTGCAATGCCGGGAACATATATTTTATTTAATTCTTTTAAATATTTTTTATTTCTTTTCATATTATATATCTATAGTGCTTTAGCCTTTTTCCATTAAATTTTATATTCAATATTTGTCCTCTCAAATTCAAAATATTAAAAATTTATTTTTTAATATTTTACATGCAAATTAATTTATTTTGAAAAATAAAAATAAATGAAAAAATTTGCGGATTCATATCATCTCTGTTTTCCCATTTAACGTGGGCTAGAAAAAGAAGAAATTAGGCTTTACAAGCTTGGATTTTAAATTATTAATAGGCTATGGAAAAAGAAAAAACATAATAATAACATTTTAATTTTCAAACACTATTATAATTTAAGGTTCATATTCTTAATAATTATTATAAACTATATTTTATTACTATCTATATTCTTATTATAAATTATAAAACTTATTTATTATAATAGTTAAAATATAATTTAAAATAAAAAAATAACATAAAAGAATTTTATAATATAAATATAT
>NW_018164562.1:276487-278138 GCF_001263595.1 Phalaenopsis equestris | reverse complement strand
TTTTTAAGGCCTATGGACATTGTCTTAGCTCATGCAGCTCCCAAATCTGGCCTCTATGGCCTAGGAACTTTATTTCAGCTCATCTAATTCCCAACTATGGCCTCTGCAACTTATAGTTATTATCACAGCTCGTGTAACTCTTCTATCCTCTATGTTCTACGGATATTTCCTCAGCTCATGCAACTCCAACATCTATGGCTTACGAACATCATGCACAGCTTGAGTAGATCCCAACTCTGGGTTCTGTGGCCTACAAACTTCTTTTTTGACCTCATTTATTGTCACATATGACTTACACTAACATTACTGTTTGTTTTGGTGTAGCCACAATTAACAAAATATGTACATGCCCAATTTTTTCCTAACATGCTCACGCCAGGCGTGGGTGTGACCACACCTAAAAATACCTCACAGTGGTCATGCCTATTCTAGGCGTGGCCAGGTCCAAGCATATTACCATGTGGGCACGCCTAGTACTGGACATGACCATGCCCGGGTATTCCTAAAGTGATCACTCCTCGTACCACGCTAGTGATCAGAGGCCTTCCTACATAGATCTAGGCATAAACCATCACATTGTTTCACCAGTGGTGATCCGTGACACCTCCAAATGTAAGAATAATCATCGTCGTCGACTCACCACCCAAATTGATAGCCAGAGAAGCCTCTACCACCGTCTTCTCAGCCAATAAATAGGCATCCCTGACACTCTATACTTGAAACTCTTCATTCTACACACACACTGACAGTTACCTCGAACTACTCAAAAAAAGGAAGATGAGGGAAGAAGAAGTCATCCAGCTAGTTTCCTCCACCTTTGATTAGCCTCATCTGTTGTAAGTCCCCTTTTTCAACTTATCTTAATTAAAGCAATTATTTTGGAGTTTGATTTTGAGCTAGGTTAACCCATTCAATAGCCTTGAATTAGGTTTTGGTTAGACTTGACTTAGATCAACCCAAACCCAACCCAACGCTAACAGACTTAGGCTCAATCAACCCTAACTCAAAAATAAACCTAATTAAAACTTAAACCAGACTAACCCTAATATGAACCTAATACTTACTCAAACTTAAGCTAGCACTAACTTAAACCCAACCCAGCCCTAACTCAAACCTAACACAAACCTGACCTAAACTTAACCCAAACCGAACCTAACCCAAACTCGACTAACTCTAATCCAAACTTGACCTAACCCTAACCCGAACCTAACTGTAACCCTAACTCAAACCTATCCTAACCCTAATCAAAATTCAACTTAACCCTAACTCGAACCTTTGCCTAACCTGACCCAACCTAGGTTTGACTTAACCAAACCTTGGTCTAACCCGACTCAACCCAATTCTAACTTGACCCAACCCTAATTCAACTTCAGACAAACCAAAGCTAACCCAAGTCAGTACATGTTAACCCAATCCAACCTTGGTTAATGCAAGTCAAACCCAGGTCAAAATAGACCCCAAAACAGTTGACAATAATTACATTTTAGTTTAATTATGAGTTAATCAGAGCTAAAAGCCTAGTTTACCCCAGTTTCATCTTAACCCATATCTAATCTAAGGCTAGAAATGTGTTGTTTGCTTTGATTCATGAGTCATTTCATGTTTCAATCAATACATAGTCTTCAAAACTATAATAAGAATAATATATATA
>NW_018164562.1:271740-272295 GCF_001263595.1 Phalaenopsis equestris | reverse complement strand
TTCTAGTAAATTAAGATAATTTTTAATACAATAAGCCCAAGTCTTCCTAGGTCTACCTCTACCTTTCTTAACACAATTTGAATCTAAAACATCTACTCTCCTAATGGGATCATCAGATGGTCGACGTTTAATGTGACCAAACCATCTAAGACGACTTTCTCTAATTTTGTCCATCGTAGGGGCTACACCAACCTTACCACAAATATATTCATTTCACATTTTGTCTCTAAGTGTAAAGCCACTCATCCACCTATCATTCTCATCTCGGCAACACTTAATTTATTATTATGCTTCTCTTTTAAAGGCCAACATTCAGCGCCATAGAGCATTGCAGGTCTCACCACTGTCTTCTAAAATTTTCCTTTCAGTCTAAGTGGTACTTTTCTATTGCACAAAAGGCCTGAAGCATTCCTCTACTTCAACCAACCAACTTGAATTCTACTATTAACATCCTCATCTATATCACCATCACTTTGAACAACAGACCCAAGATATCTAAATCGTTCACACCTTTTAATAATTTGATCACCCAAAGTCACACTTCTGTCACTAGAG
>NW_018164562.1:266066-269894 GCF_001263595.1 Phalaenopsis equestris | reverse complement strand
ATTTCTAGTGCGACTCTTACCAGAATACCAAAGTTTAAAACCTAAATTATCAATCTCCTTAGCCTTTTCTCCCACCCACTTAGTTTCTTGAATACATAAGATATTCATTTTCCTATGAATCATAATATCAACTAATTCCATTAATTTACCATTGAGAGTACATATATTCCAAGAACCTATCCTCATATTAGTTTCATTAGTTTCATGGACTAACTTCTTTATCGGCATTCGCCCATAATGTGGGAACCCTAGCTTATTTAACACTACACCCAGGCGCCGGTGTAGCGGCCCTTGCACACTTTTCACTGTATTCAGGCTATACAGCGCGTCGCTTCCAGGAGACGCCCTAGCACTTACACAATGATAAAAAAGATTCATATCATGATTTTTTTCGACAAGTTTTACGTTGGTTGTCGACTACCTAACATTCCACTTTTTGAATCTGGGCTTGGGACCCGCAACGGCAGTGTTATTATATCTATATAAATTAAAAAAATTCTTATTTTCTTCAGGATCAGGTTTTTTGTTCTTTTGCAAAGTAGGAAAGATAAGTGGAGAATATAATTGCATACATTGTTATGCCGTTGCATATAAACAATCGGGATCAATCTCCTATTATAGAAATCCTCCACATCATAGGAGAAATTGTGTACTGAAAAGAGAAAAGAAGGGTTTTGAAGTATGAGAAGATTTTTTGTAGGAAATCAAGGTAGGTCTTTGCATGATTATTAGTGTATCTATCACACCTATTATCGCCTAATGCACAACCTTTCATTTTAATATATCTTCGAAAGACCTGGATTCCACTTTGATTGTCACCTGATGCTTCTCCATACATTCCACATTATCCTCAAAATATTAAAGAAGATGTATCTGAGGTGGCCATTAAGTCACCACCTAAAACTTGTAAATCACCTCTCTGAACAAATGATATGGAAATAAAACCCTTATCACTCCTCATATTATTTGACTCAGAGAAGGTAAGACAAATTCAGAATATATTAGATCTTGAGGCTGATTCTGTCTTAAAAGATATGAAAATTAAAGAAGGGGATATCAATCAAGTAGATGTTATGTCAGATTCAGACCACATATCTCAATATATCACAGTTGATCTGTGGTACGTTAAGGGTCAACCAATAGATGAAATCATGAGTTAATTGAAGCCAGTATCAAATAAATCAAAAAAAAAAACCACATTAAGTGAAGTTGCTACTATCATGGTTGTCAAAACCAGATCATCAGTAAGAGAACATCATGATGAAAATGATTCCAAGGATGAAATGTTAGATGAAGGAACAACACATGATGTTGCCTAAAATCTACTAGAACAATTAAAACATAAAGATGAACAAATACAAAGAATAAAAAAAATGATGTAATAAATCTTGTCTTCAACCGCTCAACATGCAGAAATGGAGAAACCTAAAGCTGTGGACACTGAGGATGAAGTTTCCAAGAAAACGTTAGAGCTTCCACATAACCATTAAGAAGACTTGAAAACCTTAATCAGGTAACAAGTAAGAGATGCCTTGTCCCAAGCTCAAGGTGTCTCATATATACTCAAAGAAAGACCCTATCTTAAGGAGTTTAATTTTGTACAATATCTGAAAGATTTTTTATCACCAACCTTTAAGGTATTCAATAAAACCCACAATCCAAGGCAACACTTGGTTCATTTATGTGTAATTTGATGCAATGTTAGGAGAAGCGATGCCTTAATCTTTCATTTATTTGTCAACAACCTATTTGGAGTGGCATTTGATTGGTATGCAGATTTACGTAATAGGCCAGTTAAGAATTTCTTAGAACTTGAAGAATCGTTCGTAAAGAAGTTTGTTGGAACTCAACGCCATGCTACGGTTGATGATTTAGTGATATTGAAACAAAAATCTAATTAAACCATGGTTGAATACATCTTAAGATGGAGAATCTTAAGATTCAAGTGTGAACCTCAACTACAAGAACAACATTCCATAGAAATCCTCTTAAAGAACTTTTGTAGGCCAATCACCTTATTTTTTAGAGATTTCACTATTAAGAAAAATTGAAAAAGTAATCAATAAGGCAACAAGCCTACAATAAGAGATGATTCAAATTTCATTATTAAATCAGGATGCTAAGAAGAAACCCTAGAAAGCTTATGAAAAAAAGGCATGTGAGTATGTGTTTGTTGTTGGCTAGGGAAAGCAGCCTAAGTCCACACAACAACAAAAACAACAACAACAACAACAACAACAACAACAACAACAACAAGCGAAAGGATGAAGAATGCCTAGGTTCACTATCAAACAAAAAGAAGAGATGGGTATATCCTTTCAAAGATAGTGTTGTAAAGAAACTATTTAAAAGTCTACTTATGAATCTATACTTAAAACTGCCAGAACCCCAAAAACCAGATTAAGTTGGAAGGAATAAGGAGCCTAATTAATGCCCATATCACAAACTTCTTGGACACATAATCAAAGAATGATTTTCTTTTAAAGATTGGCTGGAGAGGAACCAAAAAAATGGTACAATCATCATTCTAAAAGAGTATTTGAAAGAACCAACACATGATTTCATCGATGTTGTCTTTGGTGAAAGAATAGAATCTAATAAGCCAAATAAAAAGGAGGAAGGCTAGAATCTTATTATGTCCAAAATCAACATGAAAATCATCATGAGAGTTCAGAGCCTTTCAGAAAGAACCCATAAAAGAACTCAAATATCAACAAAATCTAATATTTTTGTAGTTCTAGAAGGAAATGAAGAAATAGAACCACAATGAAGCCAATATAACATGAAGAGAAACTTAAGGAAAAGAAATCATGTATAGAAACGTCTAGAATGATAAAGTGTTTTCTTCCTAGGATAGTTTTTTAAGGCAAAGATCTTGTGAACCTCATACCACTAACTCTATTTGACTTTATTTCTATCCCTCTAGGATTATTAATAAAATGAGTAGTGATTCTATGTATATCTTATCTATTTCTGATAAATATTTATCGATTGACTCAAGTAATAATTCTAACAGCAATGAAAATCTCCATAATCCTAACAATCTTAACAATAATAATTCTCAAGAAATAAAAGAAAATATTTATAACAAATACAATTTGATTTATAATAGTGATGCCTCTATACTTAATCTTAAGGATATTCTTATTTGAATCCAATTAGAACCACCAAATTCAGAAGAAGCCCAAGAAGAAAACCTTGTGATCACAGAATATTCTACTGATAATTGATACACCTAAAATATATAGTATTTTTACAAACATTTTCATACCTATTTTTGAGATATTGTGCTTTAATGGAAGGTATTTGTGTGTTTTTTCTTCAGGTACAACTAAAAAGGTGAAAAATAGCAAAAGGAGTGAAAAATGATCAAATATGGAGCAAAAATGAAAAAATGGTGCAAAAGTATTTTGGCGTCTAAGCGCCAGATCCGACGCTTAAGCACCGATGAAACAGAGAAGGTAGTGCCTAAGCGTCAGATGCCCTGCGCTTAAGCACTAGTAACGGTTACTTGACGGGTTAATTCATTTTGACAAATTTTGAAGGGACATTTGAGGCACCTATTGGCTAAAGAGGGTGGTTATGACCACTAAAAATGAAATATTATTAAAAGACTTGTGAAAATTATTAAAAGACTGAGTAGGACAAACCATCGAGGAATGGGTGACCGACCTTTTTCTTTTTATAAATCGATAATTACAAGAATTTGATGACACTTCTAGAAGATTTAAATTCCAGCAACAATTCCAAAAACTTAACTGCGACTTTATATATATATGTTTGATTTAATAAAGATGTATAGATATAATATTCAATAATGTTAAAGTC
>NW_018164562.1:240275-264957 GCF_001263595.1 Phalaenopsis equestris | reverse complement strand
CCCAACGCCCGCCGGTCCCACCGTCGGCGGCCTCGATGATGCCGTCGGCGGCCTTCTGGCGATTTTGTCCTGTAGCCTTGGGAAAAGCTCGTCGTCGGCGCTCTAGTGCAATTCTCCACATTTTGGTCCTTTTTGCTCCAAATTTGCTCCTTTTTGCATCTTTTTGCTCCATTGACCTTAATTCATCATTCCTGCAACAAAACATCAAAAATATCATTCTTTAAAGTACAATATCATTAAAAACAGTATAAAAGAGGTACGAAACTCTCAACATATTTTACTTTGGTCAGGCATCTGTTGGAGAATACATCAAATTTAGACATATTTTGAAGAAATACCAAGGTGCCTTATGGAAAACTATAAAAAGAGAGGCTTGGGACTTTTGAGGTATTTGCTTCTAGTCTCCTCAAGGGCTGCTTCTAGTCTCTTTAAGTGTTTCTTTTAGATTCTTCTTTGTTGTGATTTCTGAGAGCGACTGTAAGTCATCATTATCTGCTTTTATTTTAGTTTTAGTTTCTATTTTTTGAGAGTTAAGAAAGTTGTAAGAAGATAAGAGATTCAAAGGAACTTCAAGAGTTTGGTGGAGGATTTGAGATAAGTTTATATCTTTTCATTACTACATGTGGTTTTAATTGAGACTTCTTGTTGGTTTAACAATGATTTTTGCTTTTAAACTAAATTGTGGTTTTGATTTCTCCAAGAATTCTGAGTAGTTTTCTTTATATTTTTTCCTTAAAATGATAAGTAAATAAAGTATTAGATGGAAGTTGTGGAGAGTATTGATCTTTAATGTTGGAAGAAGTTGTGTGATTTAAACTCCATGTACTTCATTCACTTCTTTATTTGGCCCATCAAAATGTTAAGATTTGTTGTGAGATCAAGTAAGAACCAGGATGTTATTGTCTCAGAATGGTATTGTCTCAGTTAACAACTGGAAGGAATCACATGAGATTGTATGGATGAGAATGTAATTCATACAATTGAGTGCAAATAAATAGGGAAATAATCTATGAAGGGTGTAGAGTTAGAGGACTTTAAAGTGACAAGATAAAGCCCCTAACTTGGTTTATTATTTTAGGTTGTGATAAGATATGTTATCCCCCAGGTGGAGGGAACCAATGGAACTTTGGAGTGAGAGCTGGTATCTTCCCTGCCTAGCCGGTCTTCAGAACTATTCAAACTTTAAATTAGGCAATGTTCTTTCTAGCATCTCTAGTAAGGGTAAAGAAGGGTAAAGAATAATATTGTTACTATTTGGTACAACATAATTTTGCATACTTCCACAACAAAATTTCTATACTTGTTGTTGATTCATGATAATGAAAAAATATTTTATATTCAGTGTTTCTTGTCTTACATGCTTCTTATCTTACAAAAACTCAAGTTATCTTTAGAAGTTGTTATTATTTTATCAAAATATCAAAAATATTAAAAAGAATTGAACTTTAATTACTATGACAATATCTTTAGTTTAAGTAACTGTCTTTTTAAAATAGAAGTTTGTTACTTAATAGTGCATATTGTAAACAATTCCTATGGGTTCGATATTCGGGGCTTAATTAAAATTTCATATATTACTTGATAACGATACATATACTTGCGTAGTATCCCAATATATATATAAATTAAAAACTAGAATTCTTATTTTCTTCAGGATCAAGTTTTTGGTGTTGTTGCAAAGTAGGAAAGATAAGTAGACAATATAATTGCATACATTGTTATATTGTTGCATATAAACAGTCAAGATCAAGTTTTTGGCGCCTTTGTCAGGGATTAAAATTAAGAAAAATTAACAATTAGGATTTCAATTTAGATTTCAATTAAGATTTCAATTGAAATTGGGATTGAAGTTAAATTTTAATTTAATTTAAAACAAAATTTCTATTTTTAAAAAGCCTTATCTAAACTTTAAGAATTTTTATAAGAATATTTTAGTGTTGTGTTTTTATATCAAGTATCTTATTTTTATTTTATGTTAGTGCATGTGTAGTTTAGGTTCTAAAGGACTAGTGCCCTACGATTCTGAATTAGAAAGAATTGTTAAGAAAATCCAAAAAAACAAAAAAAATTAAAAATTTCAAAAAATCTAAAAAAATTACAGAAATAACAGATCAAAATAATCAAAATATTGAAATTCATCAAGAATTTAGACCATTAAGAGATCATGCTAACCCTACGGTGGATGAACTTCATTGTAGTATTCAAAATCCTATTGTAATGGCTATTTCATTTGAGCTTAAACCTACTATTATTCAAATGGTATCAAATAATCAGTTTGGGAGATCTCCAATTGAAGATCCAAATTTACATCTTGCCAATATTTTAGAATTGTGAACTATGTCATAAGACTTAGGTTATTTCCTTTCTCACTGAGGGATTGTTAACCTCACTTTCGGTTGAGGTTTAGTTTTTTCTCTTTAGCAGCCTAGGGTCTAGCCATAGGACTTTTCTATTGACTATTCCTAGAGGACTAGAAAAATGAACCCTCACTATTAGAAACTCTAAACCATTCTTTTCTCAACTTGAAGTTCCACATATTGGTCCTAACCTCTAGCACTTTGTAGATAGGGTCAATATGGGAGAACTCAAGGTGAGTCCCCATAGGACTACTTGGCCTTAGAGTTGACCCTAGGTGTTAGTCTAGAGTTGGTTTGGTCTAGAGTTGGTTCATTCAGTTGCACTCACTTTTACTCACTTTCACTCATAACCCTAAGCCCAAACTTTGTTGACTTTGATCCATCGATCCTTTGAGAGACTCATGTAGATGGTCCCCTAGACCCACTAGCCCTAAGCTAGGGTTTAGCTAGGACCAGTACATAGAGGACCCAAATAGGGAATCCATTGGATCATGGCTCACATAGAGTGGTTGACACCCTAATTTTACCAAAATATCCAAATTTGCCTTTTTCCCCCCAAATCTACATAAATTACCTAAACACCACCAATTTGTCTTTTGCCCCCCAAATCTACATAAATTACCTAAACACCACCAAACCCTAAAATCGACCAAAATTCAAAATTTCACCCAAAATACCCAAATTTATTCAAAAATCATCTCAAACCATTTGAAACTACTCAAATTGCCCAAAACCACTCAAAGTTGTCAAAATTCCAACATACCCTCAAATTTGCCAAAATTACAAAAAAGACCTTGGTGGCCAAAACTCTCCCAAAACCTCCAAAATCATTCCAAATGCCCCAAAACTAATTTGGACCCTTCAATTGAACCTAATTTGATCAATTTAAACACTTCGACAAAAACCCCCAAATTGCCTTTAAAGGCCCAATTAAACACTTCGACCAAAACCCCCAAATTGCCTTTAAAGGCCCAATTACCCCAATTCATCTCAAATGTCCATCAATTTGATTCCAATTCTCTCAAATTTCTATTCTAAACTCAGATTCATCATGTCTATGATCATTTCAAACCAAATCCAAGCTTAATTGACTCATACTTTGAGCCAATTTGATTCAAACCAAAACCCCAAATTTTGACCATATGACCCAATCTCACCCAATTGAACCCCATAGCCCACTCAATTGCCTCAATTTGGATCCCAAACTTTTTGTAACATTCCTACTAATCAAATTGAGCCATCAATTGGCCTTGATCAAGCCTCAATTCCACTTAATTTTAACCCAAATTCAAAATCCCCAAATTTTCCCCAATTTAGCTACATGCCCAAATTCCACCAAATTGAATGCCCAAACCCCAAAATTAACACCTAATTGATGTTGAAAACTCTTCATGATAGTTCCCTATATCATTTTCAACCATCAATTTGGATTTAACCTAACTCTAGCCCAACCTAAGCCCAACATATCCAAATTCCTTCAATGTCCAAGTTCCTTCAAATTAACCCACAAAAATCAATTCAAAATCACCCCAAATCTTTTATAAACTATTCATGACAATTGTCTACACAAAATTGATCAATCAATTGGGCTCAATATCATGGCTAGCCTAACCCAAACCTAACTTCAAGCCAATTTGACCCAAATTGAACCCCTTCACCAAAATAAACCTAGCCATGTCCAACTGACCAAATTAATGACACCACAGATACAAAGTACACCCTAGTGACCAGCCTGAACCCACCTAAACCAACCAAGGTGGGCTATGGACCAATGGTTCCCTAAATTAAGGGATTTCCTCCCATTTTTGGGTTTAAGCCAAGATATCTCCACCATCATGACAAACCATTAGGAGTTAATCATAATTAACCCTCCCCCTGGCGCACCTGACTCCTCTGGCCACCACCCTTGGCCCTATCGGTCAGCCTAGTGGCTGAATAACAACAAAACTAAGAGCCCCCATGCTTTAACTCAAACCCAATTTCACCCATCCAATGTGCCCAACTATGATTGGTATTTAGCATTTTGAAGCCTTCCACATAAGCACTTAATTCAACCCAAATTGAAGCCCTGAGCTCCACCCTAAGCCTCTCTATTTAAACCACCTTCTCCATGGCCAAAGGAGAGCTAACAAAAATCCTAGGGGAAATTCTGACAAAATCTCACCAAAGACTCTCCAAATATTCCTAAGCTCAAGCCAACCATCTTACCTCTCTGGTTCTCTCCGTGAGAGTTTAATTTTGAGTTAGAAATTAGGCTGAAACCAGGACATTTCTCTCCACAACTCCACCGTGTACCAAACTCCAATTAACTGTGCACACACCATCCCCATAGTGAGAGGAGTTGATTCCACACAAAAGCCCCCTCTCAAATAGCCCCTAGCATAGCTCTAGACCAACACCTGAAATGGATTTTGATTGAAAACATAGTTAGACAATTCACTAAGGTCTAAAACTTCATCTGGAGCTTTCTTGGACCCAATCGAAGCTACCACAACCATCTGATTGAGGCCTCCCCTCTCAGATAAAGAATTGAGCTCTAACCCTAACTCAAGCTTCTTTCGATTCTTCACGTGTAATAACTTGAATTCATGCTTAATAAACTGTATAGATATGTTCATCTTGAGTAGATGAAGGTATAAGAACAAACTTCATGCAATTTGGTTAAGTCTAGGCGAAGATCTTAAGATTTTAGTGTGAACGGTTCTTGGGCTAGGTCACTTGGGGACGACGATTGAAAGCCGTCTGATCGCGTGTTTATTTCATGAATGGTTGTGATTGTGTTGGACGAGCAGATGGAGCAAAAAAGGTTGGCTGACGAGGCAGCTACGTGGCTGGCTGCGTCAAATGGCGGAGCGCCGTGTGAAGTGGAGACTTTGGAGAGGACGAGGTTGAGGTGGCGTCGTGTGGATAAGTAGATATATAGGGGGATTTTTGATTTATTCAATGCCTGGTCTTTGAAAAATCATAACTTTGCATAGAATAATCAAAAAAAGAAAAATACCCACTTGCTCAGTGAACATAGGAGAATAATGTGGACAAAAAATTAAAATTATTTTCTAAGTGTATGATTTTTAATTAATTAAAAACTCTACGAGGTATTTTAGTTCATCATGATTAAATACTAATCACCATGGCTTGAAATTTTTATGGTTGATTCCTTATGATAGAGGGTATCTTCTCTGAATTTTTCAAAAGTAAGAGAGCACCTCTATGCTCCTAACCCTAATTTTCAAGCCTATGTGGCCATTTTGGCTTTATTTAATCATATAAATTATAACAACCATAAAAAAATTATGGGATAACTTTTGTTAGGTTTCCTATGGTCAAACAAGCTTAGGAAAAATATTATGATGGTCTGAATAATTTTGTATATTTCTGTTATTAATTAAATATTTTTACTTTTTATTAATTTATTTAAAGTAAATATAAATAAAAATTTGACAAAATCAATTCCACATTGTTCATAAAAATCATTTCATCTCACTATAAAAATTGTCAATTTATTTAAGTTGATTTTGCCATTCAAGTGGAATTTGTAAGTAAAAATGGTATTTTTGCCCAAAATAAATTATATAAAATTAAATAAGCTTAGCAAAATTATGAAAAATAGTTTTCTGAGTTCCTTGTGATCAGGGGTATTTAATAAAAATAAAAATCATTTTTGTTAAAATATTTTATTTTTAAAGAATATTTTGAATTAAAAATAATTAAAATAATCAAAATTTTCAAAAATAAATAAATAGTTTAAAATGTGTCCAATTGTTCCTTGATCACTTAGGACACCTTAAAACATTTTTTCTTGATTTTTCTAAATTAAAAATAAATTTCTAAAGGCCTAAAAATGCATTTTTCTCATTTTCCATTAAAATAATTATAATAAATTCAAAATAAATCATAAAAAAAATTTTATTCCTCTGAGTTTCTTGGACTTATGAGGGTTTAATAAAAATTTAAAGGTGGTTTTTGAAGATTAAAACATTTTTTTTGTATTTAAATAATCATTAAAAATGACCTTTAAATAATTATAATAATTACAATACTATTCAAAAATCATAAAATTTTGTCTAAGTATTCTTCTGAGTCAGGAAAACCTCCAATAATTTTCCCATAAATTAAAACTTTGCTTTGATTAATTAAATAAATTAACATTGAAAAATCATATTTTTGAGTTAAAATAATTATTTAAATTAAATCAAATTTTGAAAATCATACTCTCCTCCTTGATAGTTTAATTGATCCATGGATGGGATACTCAAAGATTCTTAGAGCCATTTGAATTTTTCTTGAAGAATTATAAGATGAAAGGCCCAAAGGGCAAAGAGGTAATTTTAGATTTTGATGCTTTAATCAAAATTTAGGATTAACCATTGGGGATGGGTAATTTGATCCTTAATGAATGCATTGGATGATTGAAATGCAATGGGTTAGAGGTAGAAACTCACTTACCACATTTTCACAATATCAACAAAATCATAATTTCTCTAATGTTCATGACTTAGAAGTCAATTAAGATCAAATGATTCTTAAGTGATGGGCTTATGCTAGGAAGACGATAATTCACTTGTCTTAAGCCTAAATTTAATGATGATTTGATCTTTCAATAAGAATAATGTCACTTAAACCAAGATTTTAGCTACCACCATTTTCCTCCATTATAATTATTAAGGGCTTGGTAGTGACCTATGCTCGATGTCTAAACTCAATTGATTGGATTTAGAAGATAATATGATTGGGGATTAATACCTCTTTAAGCACTTCGATCCCATTTGTGATGAGCACCAAATCTTTAATAAAATGGGTCTGCCTTAGGGGCATTCATCCATATAACTCTCAAGTAAAGTGTCAAATTGACTAAAGACTCTTATCTTTCTTAAAATTTCATTGTGTTAGATATGGAGGAAGATAAGGAAATACCTATCATTTTGGGGAGACCTTTCCTAGCCACAGAAATAGCAATGACAGATGTGCAAAAAGTGGAATTAACTATGCGCGTCAATGATTAAATGGTTACTTTTAACATTTCAAGATCAATGAAGTATCCTGCAAAAGGTAAAGATGATGGTTGTTATAGAATGGATGTTATAAGATGTCTGACTGAATGCCATTTTAAAACAAATTATGAAAAAAAAATCTGAAATCAAAGATTTGGAACACAAGCAAGAAGAGGAATTAGATCAACTTGAAGATCTTTTTGAAGATCTTGAAGATCTTTATAAGGAAAATTCAAACTATGTTCGAGAAAGTTTTGAAATTTTGGACACAATAGAAAAAGATGAATCATTTTGTCCATCGATTTAAAAACCTCCAGAACTTGAGTTGAAATTGCTTCCTGGTCATTTAAAATATACCTTTTTAGGTGATTCCTCTACTTTACCAGTTATAATTTTCTCAAAATTAATGATGGAAGAAGAAGAAAGATTGATGAAAAATTTGAAAAATTTTAAGAAAGCCATTGGATGAACAATAGCTGATATTAAAGGAATCAGTCCTTCAATTTGTATGCATATAATTCATATGGAAGAGAACTACAAACCCAAGGTTGATCCTCAAAGGAGATTTGAATCCTGTTATGAAAGAAGTTGTAAAGAAAGAAATTTTAAAGTGGTTAGATGCTGAAATTATTTACCCTATTTTAGATAGTGCATGGGTTAGTCCAATTCATTGCATTTCCAAGAAAGGAGGAGTGATTGTGATTGTAAATGAACATAATAAGTTAATACCTACTAGACAAGTCACAGGGTGATGAATATGCATTGATTATAGAAAATTAAATCCTGCTACTAGAAAAGATCACTTTCTATTACCCTTTCTAGATAAGATGATGGATAGACAAGTTGGGCATAAATACTTTTGTTTTTTGAATGGATATACTGGTTATCACCAAATTCAAATAGATCATGAGGATCAAGTGAAAAAAATGTTTACCAGTCCTTATGGTACATTTTTTTTAGAAGAATGTCATTTGGTTTATGTAATGCCGCTGCTACATTTCAAAGATGTATGATGGCTATTTTCTGTGATTTAATTGAAAATAGGATTGAAGTCTTTATGGATGATTTTTTAGTGTTTGGAACTTCATTTGACTCATCTTTAGAACATTTATCAAAAGTTCTTAAGCGTTGTGAAGAAATAAATTTCGTCCTTAATTGGGAAAAATGACAATTTATGGTGGCAGGAGGAATTGTATTAGAACATCAAAAATCAGAAAATGGTATGGAAGTAGATTGAGCTAAAATTCAAGTGATCACTAATTTACCATATCCAACCAATGTAAGGGAAATTAGGAGTTTCTTAGGACATGGTGGATTCTACAGGTGATATATTAAATACTTTTCATGAATTGCTAAGCCTTTATGTCATTTATAGGAGAAAGATGCAATTTTCAATTTTGATGAAGAGTGCCTAAAATCTTTTGAGTTATTAAAAGAAAAAGTAGTCACTACACCAATTATAGTTTCACTAGATTGAGGAAAATCTTTTGAGCTAATGTGTGATGCTAGTGATTATGCTATTGGAGTTATTTTAGGACAAAGATATGATAAAATGTTCAAAGTAATTTATTATGCTAGTAAAACTCTTAATGAAGCTTAAATTAACTATACAACAACTGAAAAAGAGTAATTAGCAATAATATATGTTTTTGATAAATTTAGACCATACTTAATTAGAACTAAATGTATAGTGCATGTATAGTGCATACATAAATGTATAGTGCATACAGATCATTCTGTTATTAAGTACTTAAGGAAAAAGAAGGATGTAAAACTTAGATTGATGTGATAGGTTATTCTTTTGCAAGAGTTTGATTTTACAATAGTAGATCAGAAGGGAGCTGAAAATCAAATTGCTGATCATTTGTACAGGCTTGGATTAGAAAAAACACTCTGATTAGAAAAACCACTCTATTTTGAAAAAGAAATTAATGAACATTTTCTAAATGAAAAATTGTTCACTATTAATGAGTGGTGTGTTCCGTGGTATGCCGACATTGTGAACATTCTTGTTAGTGATATTATACCATATGGAATGACATACCAACAGAAGAGGAAATTTATATCTGAAGCTAAGACTTATTTTTGGGATGACCTATTTTTATATAAATAAGGGAAGGATCTTATTATTCGCAGATGTGTGCCTTTCGAAGAAACTTATGAAATTATCCAAAAATATCATAATTCTATTTTTGGGGGACATTTTGGTGTTGATAAAATAACATACCAAATTTTATAATCTGATTTTTATTGGCCTACTATCTTTAGAGATGTTAATGCTTATATCAAAACTTGTGATAGATGTCAACGTGTAGGGGATATTTCTATAAGGAATAAGATGCCCCTCAACTAGATGTTTGAAGTTGCAATATTTGATGTTTGAGGATTAGATTTCATAGGACCATTTATACCATCTTTCGGGAATTTATATATATTGTTAGCAGTGGACTATGTATCTAAATGGATCAAAGCTGTTTTTTTACCTTCATGTGATGCTCAAAGTGTTGTAAAATTTTTAAGAATGAATATATTTTATAAATTTGTGATGCTGAGTGTAATCATAACTGACAGGGGAAGTCATTTTAAAAATGTCATAATAGAAAAGTTATTAAAGAAATATCATATAAACCATAGAATTGTTATGCTTATCATCCTAAAACAAGTGGTTTGGCTGAATTATCCAATCATGAAATTAAAAGAATTATAGAAAAATCCGTGAATCCAACAAAAATGGATTGGTCAGTCAAACTTGACAATGCTTTGTGGACGTCAAACAGTCAAACTTGACAATGCTTTGTGGACTTATATGATTGCATATAGAACTCCTACAGGAATATCCTCATATGGGCTAATATTTAGGAAATCTTGTCATTTACCAGTTGAACTTGAGCATAAAGCTTATCGGGTGATTAAAGAGTTCGATTATAATTTAAAGGATGCTGGCGAAAAAAGGTTATTGCAATTAAATGAGCTTGAAGAGATAAGGAATGAATCTTATGAGAGAGTAAGAGAGTACTAAGATTTACAAAGAAAAGATGAAGAGGTGGCAGGAACAGAGGATTCTTATTAAAAATTTTCAGCCAGGGAAACAAGTTTTGCTATAGAATGTAAGGTTAATATTTTTTCCAGGCAAACTAAAGTCCAGGTGGATGGGCCCATTCATTGTGATAAGAGTTTATCCATATGGAGCTGTGGATATTAAAGATCTTAAATATGTGAAAATATTTAAAGTGAATGGACATAGACTGAAACCCTGTTTTATAGGGGATCAACTTAAATTAAATTATCGTATGATATTGGGTCAACCAGAATAAGCACTGGTTACGTCGGGCCGATGACGTAAAATCAAGCGCTTTGTGGGAGGCAACCCATAGTTATTAGAGAGTATCAGTGTGCTTTTATTTTGAATGTATTTGTGTGTGATTAAGAAAAATTGGGGTAGTATTTTATGACTATTATGTGTTAATAATGATTTTAAGACTTTATCAAGTGACTTAGACATGTTAGAATGAGTATTTGGATGTTAAGTTGCCTAGTGCTAAGTCAAGCACTGGCGCTTAAGCGCCAATATTGGGCGCCTAAGCGTGAACGATAAAAAACTAAGCGTGAATGATAAAAAAACATGTGCAAACTTTGATTTCTAGAATATTTAACCACAAATTGTTTACTTAAACGTGCCATGGCAGTTTTAGGACGTGTCTAGGAGTTAGAGGAAGGAATTTGGCCTATAAATAGAAGGGTTTTATAAAGGATTTTCGCCACAGTTCAAATTATAACCCTAAAAGTCTAAGAGAAAGAGAGATTTGGAGAAAATTTCTTCATGGGAGATGGATTTGAAAAAAAAAGAAGAGGCCATGAGGAAGAAATTCATTAGTCAGAGTGCACAAGAGATGTACAACGGTTTCTTAGCCGTTAGTATTGAAGGAATAGCGGAAAAGATCAACAACATTGTGGCTGACGTGGCTTCAATTGAGGCAAAGGTAAATAAAGTTAATGCCCATCTAGAGCATATTAGATGGAAATCAAAAATAAAATTCAGCCATACCAGTTATATAGAGGAAGCGGATAAGGCGATGTATCTTAAACAGAAATGGATTGAGGAAGATTGTATCAGAGCTCGTCACCACCTTCTGTTTTATCAACTCTATATTCTGAATGCCCAAGGAGAGACTAATGAAAGACAAGAATTTGGAGATACAATTTTTTTCCTAAAAATGAAGAATATAATTAAGTTCTATGCTAAGATTTGCTTTTTAGGAGTTGTTTTATGTGGTAGAGTTAGGTCTTGTTTTTAGTGTTTATGTGATTATGTGTTTTATTGTGTAAGTTTGTTTAGGGTTTGTATTTAGGAAAATTTTCTCATCTGAAACTCTTTGGAATGAGAATTATGTATTGTATGTTGTTTATAATAGTTCGTGAATGAATATAAGTGTTTGTTTATGAAAATTTTTGTGTTATTTTTACTTCAAATTGAGTTAGCAATATTAGATAATTTTGAGAGAGAGGAGAGTTAAAGGGGAAGAAAATAGTTATTTAAGTGTTATAAGATCATTTATTGGTGGTTTACTTAGGCAAGTAGTGTATTTTACTTACGATTAAAAATATCAAAAAATCATGCACTGGTGCCTAAGGGCCACAACCCTACGCTTAAGCGCGAGGCAACCAGAGAGGCAGGCCCCTAAGCGCTAATTATCCGAACTTAAGCGATGGTTCATGAAAACCAGTTCACGAATGGTTAAAAGTGAAAAATAACCCCAAAAATTTCCATTTTTTCTCCTGCCATCGCCTTCTTCCTTTCGAGTTCGTGATTTTGAGTTTAGGGCAAACCTTATTTTGGAGATTTCTTGGTAGATTCAAGCTAAATTTGCTAGATCTGGATTTCTTGAGGTAAGAGCTTCATTCTATGTAGAAATTTTAGATTTTCACCATGTATTTTGAGTACATTTGGAGAAATTTGAAAAATCACTATTCATGGTGAAAATTGGAGAAAACTCTATGAAAATTACATAGAAATTGTAGTTTAAACTTATAGGAGTTGTGTTTAGTAGTTTAAACTTGATTCATGGATTTATTTTGAAATTTTTGAAATTTTTGAAATATTTAGAAATGGCACCAAGAATGAAGAAGAGCAAGGGGAAGTCCCATTTTAATTCAAGTAAATTTGTGAGTTCAAAAGCTCAAGATCGGTATAGTGATGCTCTGTAATCACAAAAACTTATATAGGAGCGATGTTTTAAAAATCCGGGACGACCTGTTGAAAATTTAATTGTTTGTCGATAGTGGGAACGATTATGTTGTTTTTCTGCTATAGCGGTGATTTCTGTAGTTTGGGAATTTTATGCTAATCTCCCAGAGGCAGAAGAAGATCAAGTTATGGTCAGGGGAAAATCAGTACCATTTTCGCCTCAGGTAATTAATATGTTTTACTAGTCCCCCCCCCCCCCCCCCCCCCCCCCCTTCAAACTATAGTCCTACTGAGACGGAGTTGGATGAGATTAATTCATATTTGACTGTTGAAAGAGGACTCTGGAAGATTACAAATGAAAGGTGAGTCAACTTTTCCACTTCAAAGTTAAATGCCGCCTCAAAGGCATGGCATTATTTTATTTCAGCTCCTCAATTGCCGACAAAACATCTCAGTGAAGTTACTAGAGAAAGAGCGGCATTAAATTATTGTACTCAACAGTTTAAGCCTATCAACATTGGGGCTTATCTATCAGACTATCATCAGTTCAGCTACTACTGCAGGTTTGGGATTTGCTTCCTTAATCTTTTCTTTGTGTGAGCAAGCAAGAGTTAGATATGATAGTTGGGAAGAAATGTTGCAACATTTTAAGCCCATTACTATTGTGAATGTGAAATCATATTTGGAGCACTATATTTTTGGCTGGAGAGGAGGATTTTCATGGAGTTATGGAATGGCAACGTCTGTTGCTTCTACCTCTGGTGCTTCTATATTTAGACCATCTACCTCGAGACCATCTACATCCGGAGGTCAGCCTAGTGAGTTTCAGGATCAATTATTGAAGAGGATGATGCATAATATCAATTTTACCGCAGATAAGGTACAAAATTTTAAAAAATTTATAGATCATATTGATGGATATGTCAGTAGATGTAGTGATTATGAGAAGAAATTTCACTCACCTTTCGAGAGCCTCATTAGGGCTAACCAAGGAGTGGAATTCCTTTCATATCCAAAATATCCTGATTATGAGCCTACAACTTTTTGGGATAGCGGTGACACTAATGATGTTGATGAGGAGGAGTACTAAAGTTGTTTTAAATTTGTAATAATTTGAAGTACTGTATTGTGTGAACTTGCTACTATTGTACTTTTTGTTGTTTTTGTTGTAGATCTTTTGTTTTTTTGAGGTGTTATGTTTAATTGTCAATGTAATAGTTGTGTTTTGTGTTTTGCTTAAGTATTGTAATTAGATTTTGTGGTAGTAATTGTGTCAAATAAGATGTGTAAGTGTTCTTTAGTTAGTTGGTATTGAACTTATTTCTGAGTATTAGGAAAGTTAAAAATCTTACTAGCTTTAGTTTTAACTTCAAATTCAAAAATTGCTACCCTGTCTATTATTTTATATCAGTGTGTTTTTTTTTTATGTTGAGATTGTGAAGTCAAAGTCAGTGTGTTTGTTTGCTTATATATTGTTACCCAGTACTTAGAAGTCCTATGAATATATACATGTTAAATTAAAATTAAAATGATTAAAAAAAATTTTTAATCAAAAATAATTTTACTCCTATTTTAAATTTTTGTACTTATATCAATAGTGTGTAAAAATTCTTGTAAGCATGTATTTTAATTTTCATTCATGCATATATATATTTGTTACTAAAATGTTAAATCTTGTTAAAAATTTATGTTTAGGGGGGCGGATGAAAAATATTTTCAAAACTTAAATTTTATTTGTTCTCAAATACGCTACAAGTGAATTTGATTTGAAAAGAAAAATGATCATGTATATGAAGTTATATTAGGAAAGTAAAATTTTGATTATAGAAATGAGTAAGAAAATTTAGTTAAAATATTATAAGTGATGTAGAAAAATTTAAAGTTAAAAGTTTTTAAATGTAGAAATGATAAATATTGTGTAACTATCTTTAGTAGGAGATATTGAAATTTTGAAAATTGTGGAAGGATTAGACTTTAATTTTTGAAACTTAAATTTCTTTTATTAAAAATAATTTTCATAAGCTATTATTATGTTTTTAAGTAAAAGAAAATATCAATTCTTTACTTTAGGAATGGAGGAGTGGAATTCAAAATTATTAAAGGCCTATCCAGATATAGTAATCCTTACCTAAAAAAAAAAAAGAAAAAAAAAAAATCTACAAGTATTTCTAAATTATATAGGAACTCATATTTTTCTTACTTCTTCACTTTAAGGATTTCTAAACTTTAAGTTGGTTTCATTCACTAGATTTTTTTCTAAATTAGACTAGAATATTTCTAAAATAAAATTTTAGAACCTCATAAAGAAACTCGTATAAATAATCATACTTATTTGGTTTTAAAGATTTAAGTGTCACTTGAGGCAAGTAACATTTTAAGTTTAGGGGATTTTGATATACCAAAAATATATAGTGTTCCTATATTTTATACCTATTTTGAGATATTGCAGTTTAATGGAAGGTATTTGTGTGTTTTTTCTTCAGGTACAACTAAAAAGGTGAAAAATGACAAAAGGTGTGAAAAAGGATCAAATATGGAGCAACAATGCAAAAATGGTGCAAAAGTATTTTGTCGCCTAAGTGTCAGATTTGGCGCTTAAGCACCAGTGAAATAGAGAAGGTCGTGCTTAAGCGCCAAGGTCGTGCCTAAGTGCCAGATTCTTCTTTGTTGTGATTTTTTAGAGAGACTACAAGACACCATTATCTGCTTTTATTTTAGTTTTATTTTCTTATTTTTGACAATTAAGAGTGTTGTAAGAAGAGAAGAGATTTTAAGGAACTTCAAGAGTTTGGTGGAGGATTTGAGATAAGTTTTTATCTTTTTATTACTACGTCTGGTTTTAAATGAGACTTCTTGTTGGTTTGACAATGATTTTGTTTGACAATGATTTCTGCTTTTAAACTAACGTGTGGTTTTGTTTTCTCCATAAATTTTGAGTAGTTTTCTTTAACTTTTTCCTTAAAATGATAAGTAAATAAAGTATTGGATGGAAGTTATGGAGAGTATTGATCTTTAATTTTGGAAGAAGTTGTGATGATTTAACTCCATGAAATTCATTTACTTCTTGTTTTAGCCCATCAATATGTTAAAATTTTTTGTGAGAACATGTAAGAACTACGATGGTATTGTCTCAGGAAACAATTGGAAAGAATCACATGAGATTGTATGGATGAGCATGTAATTCATACGATTGAGTACAAATAAATAGGGAAATAATCTGTGAAGGGTGTAGATTTAGAGGAATTTAAAGTGATAGGTTAAAGCCCATAACTTGGTTTATTATTTTAGGTTTTCATACGAGATGTTAGCCCCAGGTGGAGGGAATCGAGGGAACTCTAAAGTGAGAGTTGGTATCTTCCCTGCCTAGCCGGTCTTCAGAACTATTCAAACTTTAAATTAGCCAATGTTCTTTATAGCATCTTTAGTAAGGGTAAAGAATAATATTGCTCCTATTTAGCACAACAAAATTTTGCATACTTCCACAACATAATTCATAGCTTGTTACTGATTCACGATAAGGAAAAAGATATTTCATATTTAGTGCTTCGTATCTTACAAAAACTCAAGTTATCTTTAGAAGTTGTTTTTATTTTGTCAAAATATCAAAAATAACAAAAGAAATTGAACTTTAATTATTGTGATAATATCTTTAGTTTAAGTAACTGTCTTTTTAAAATAGAAGTTTACTACTTAATAGCGCATATTGTGAATAGTCCCTGTGAGTTCAATATTCGAGGCTTAATCAAAAAGCCCTATATTACTTGATAACGATACGTATACTTGCGTAGTATCCTAATATATATAAATTTAAAAGTAGAATTCTTATTTTCTTCAGGATCAAGTTTTTGGTGATGTTGCAAAGTAGGAAAGATAAGTGGAGAATATAATTGCATACATTGTTATACTGTTGCATATAAATAGTTGGGACCAATAATCCCAGAGTAGAAGTTTTGAAAGATAAGCTTTAAAGTGGTTGAATTCTCCATCCACGTAGTGTACCTCAAAAGAAAATCATAAAATTTAGTGAACATAATTCACCTACGACACCGCCATAGAATGTTCTTATCTAAGACGAGCTTGTGAAAGTTACGCCTAAAGTTTATTATAATGTACTATCTCATCTACGAAAATTTTCGACCAAGCTAAGTATTTATGACACATTTGTTTTATCCAAAGATATTAGGGAGTCATTATTCAAGGAACTATAGGATCCTGAGATTTGTTTGACCCAATTAACCTCTAAATGAGAAGTAAACAATTTTACAGAGTCCTAAACTAACATTTATAAATGCTGATCTGCTATTGGGAATTGTCAACCATAATGGATCGCAGTACATCTCTATCAATCTTGAACAATTTAAATTATCCAAAGTTCTTGTTGACCCAGGTCCATCTATGAATACTATAAATCTAAAAACACTTGTATACCTTGATGTAGAAACACGTAAACTTTCATCTGATATAATATTACTACAAGGATATAATGATAATGGTGAAAGAACGCTCATGATTGTAAAACTGCCACTCAAAATTGAGGACTTTCAAATAGAAAAAAAATTCTATATCATTAACTCAGTAACATCATTCAATACACTTCTTGAAAGACCACCTTGGCCTTGTGAACACAAAATTGTGCCATCATCTCTTCATCAGTGCAATAATTATTATCAAGGTGGCATTAAGCATTGCATCAAAGAAGATCTAATATCATTTTCCATAAATGAGGTAAGAATTTATGAAGATGTAGCATACTATGTTCCAAATAATCAAATTATCTTTTCTCAGGGGATATCTGTACCAGGAATTCAAAACAAGATGATAAAAAAGAAACAGCCACACAAGGAAAAATGACCACTAGAGAGGACATTACTTTAAAAAATGGAGAAAAAGAAATAAAAACCAAAGTAATACATAAAGAAGAGAAAAAATACCCCCTACTAATGAGGACAAACCTCAAGTCATAGTCAAGCATTTTTATACTTTTCAAAGTTTGAAAAAAGGATAAATTTGAAGAAGACTACAAAGTAAAACAGAATAGAGAGAGTCTCCTGTGTACATCAACTTTGTATCTAGCTTGGAGGATGAATCAGACACTGTATGGTGGCCTGTAATTCCCTAGAAAATATGCCTAAAAAAAGCTGATATAGAAGAAGGAGAAATGTCTGCATAAGAAAACAAGTCAGAAGTTTCAACATATGATTAGATTAACCAGTATGCGTGCACTTTGACCCAGACTCCACTATCTATTGAGATGATGGCGAGGTTGCGGGTTTAAGGTTTCACCTCAGCTAAATAAATATCAAAATTACAAATTTTATCAAGGAATCTATGAGTACACAAACGTAAATTTAGTTTGAAAATAGTAATTTCAATGAGTTAATGGAAATACCCTTTGATTGTTAATCATCCTGTGTACTGAAGATGGTTGAACATGACTTGATACCTCATACTTGGTCTAAACAGTAGTCAAACCATTTTACAGGCCCTTGGTATACCAAGAAAAAAAATATATGCCAAGAGCTGGTGTTAGATTAAATAATATAGAACTGTTGGATGATAAAGACTACTGTATGACCATTACAAGTCATATAGAACCCAAAGAAACCTACTCATATAGTGATCAACTTCGCGATAAATTTTATTTATGAAATTTGAAAGATTTAGATGATGTTTCAATTGAAGATGTGAACTGGAATAAGAAATCAAATCAATAACTGATAAATTAAAAGAAGTGAATCAATGAACTCATGATAACCCCCGACTAACTTTCATAAGTTCTCTTTTGGATGAAAAAAAAAGACGGCCTTATTGGTTTGTTAATACAATATAGGGACTGCTTCTCTTGGACTTATGACTATCAAATGATGCAGCAGTTCATAAACCATAGATACAACTAGTAATCACATCAATTAAACATGCTCCTAGTTGAAAGAGCATGGAGTCAAACAATAAGTCATCACCAAACTCAAACAATTAATTAATGTCGATTTTATACTAAAAAAAAAGTACCCTATGTGGTTGGTCGGTGTTTTGCTAGTAAAGAAACATAATGGGTATACCTATATATGCATAGATTTTAGAGACTTGAATAAAATGTGCCACAAGGATAAGTTCCCATTGCTTATACTAGACCTAATTGTGGACATTTCTTCTTCTGACACAATCCTTTTATTTATGGTTGTTTCCTGACTCAAGAAGAATAGAAACACATAATATGCAGAATGTTTATCTGGGTATTTTGTTATAAAGACATGTCATTTGGTCTAGAAATTATTGGTTCATCTTACCAGCAGGACATGACCAAGATCGGTGACGAGCTTATACATGAACTAGTTGAATGTTATATTGATGACCTTGTTGTCAAAAGCAAAGAAAAAGAAAATCGCCTTTATAACTTAAGAATTGTATTTGAACGATTATGAATTTATGATCTTAAGATGAATATCTTAAAATGCGCACTTGGCATAGCCTTTAAGAAATTCTTAGGATTTTTAGCATGACATTGCGGGATCGACATAGATCCAAAGAAGATAAAAGTGATATGAGAAATGCCACCCCTAAAACCTTAACTTAAATAAGATCACTTCAAGGTAAGTTAACATATCTGAGATGCTTTCTCTTTATCCTCTCTGAAAGATTCCAACCTATCTCTACATTGACCAAAAAGAATGCCAAATTTACTTAGGATGAAAAATACTAACAAGCATTTTAAAACATAAAACAATATTTGACAACAACTTTCATATTAGTAGTACCCATCCTAGGACGACCACTGATATTATACATTACTTCTTTAGGTGAATCTCTTAGTACTTTATTAGCTCAAGTTAATTAGGAAGGAAATGATAATTCATTATATTACATGATTCATTGACTGATACAAGCTGAAAAGAATTATCCTTTAATTGAAAATCATTGTTTTGCCTTAATTTTAACTACACAAAAATTAAAGCATTATATGCTCTCTCTAAAATCATTGTTTTGTCATGTGATAGTATAGTCCATTGTAACTTTTTTTAAACTCTTTTAGGTCCATTACAAGTTGGAATACACCCCATGTGGCTCCAACACAATGCGGTCAGGTTGATTAACCTTCCTAAGATTGTTAATCCATTAAGTCAAATAATCTAGGTTTAGGTATGTCTTACTCCCATCCATTATGCTCAGTTCACACCAGAAAAGGTTCACTAAACTTAGTTTGATCTCATTCAAACTCTCCACAACCTTAGTCATGGATTAGTGGAAGATGGAACACACTCCACATGGCAACATCACAATGTGATCAGGTTGATTAATCTCAGGCCAATCAAGGTTGGTTTTGTGGATTAATCCCTAGTCGGCGCTATTTTTGGTTGGAGGGAGTTGCCCGTAAGAAGCTGTCGGTCACCGGAATCAAAATCTCATCGTCCGCTTCAAAATGACGTTTTAATTTACATATATATTTAGTTTTAGAAAAATATGAAATCAAACTGACCCCATATTTTTTCATAGTTTAAATGAAAGAGTTCAAATCTTGTATCAATCCCGAAGGATAAACACAAGACTTGAGGATGAGGCTTGATCAAATAAACTAAGGAATATATGACATTCGTTTGGTCTATGAAACCTTTGTATTTGCCGACAAGTCTCGATAAAAATTAAATAGTGTTTATATTAAGTTGGGTTCAAACATGCTTCCTGTAAGGGCAAGCCCATATAGTTAATTACATCTTAAATGACCAAAGTCACCTAAGAAGACTTTCGATAAAAATCAGGAAATATTATCTTCAAAGAGTTTTAAAGGGTAGGACTTTTCAATGAGATCGGACATAGAGGTGTGAATAGGGATTGGTTCAAATTTGAAACATTTTGTTGTAGAGTCCGAAAAAGGAAGAACTAGGGGATGTCATGGATCCAGAGGAAAACATCGGTGACTTCCCAAGCTATCCTAATGTTTGGCTTCATTTCTAAGGAGATAAATTTTGTTCTTCCTTCCAGTCAATATTATTTATTAGGGTTTACATTCATGTGAAATGATCAGATAGTGTTTATATTAAGTTGGGTTCAAACATGCTTCCTAAGGACAAGCCCTTATAGTTAATTACATCTTAAATGACCGATGTCACCTAAAAAAACTCTTAATTTAAATCAGAAAATATTGTCTTCAAGAATTTCAAAGGGTAGAACTTTTCAAGGTCGGACAAAAGAATATCAAACGGAAAAGGCTCAAGTTTGGAACAATTATCATGGAATCCAAGGAAGAGAACTAGGGCATGACATTGATCCTGAGGAGAACCCCTGTGAGTTCCCAAGCTATCATATGGTTTGACTTCAATTTCAAAGAGATATTATTAAAAGTTTCATCCTGCCAATTTTATTATTTAGGGCTTACACTTGCATGACAAAATCATACAAATAATAAGGAAGATAAGAGGGTTTTATGGTGTAACAAGTGATAAACTCAAAATCCTAAGACAAGTTAGGGCTTAAATTGCACAATACAATTATGTAAAGGCCCAAAGATGAGGTGAGGATTTATGTTGCACTAGACAAACAACCTCAAAATCCTATGGCTTGTTATTAAATTCTAAGGAAACATTGTTGTTGTAGTTTCGCTTGCTCTCTCGAAGTTGTTCCTCTATTCATCCTTGTCATGCTGCCCATATGGTTAGCTCCAAGCTTCTCGTCAATGTGGCAGTCTTAAGATCTAAAATTTCAATGGGATTTACCATGAGTGTTTAAGTGAAAAATTTTGTTGTTGGTCAAGCATTATGGGGGGTTAAAGTTGATTAGAGTGATGCTGCTTAGGATCTCATAGTTTCCTCGTTTAGGTACCACTATTTTTCCTTGAATTTACTTATTCTAAACAAGTTGTTAAGCTTATTTAAACTAAGGAGACATGGGTTACCTCATCCGAGGGAATCCCATAAATTCAAAAGAACGTGTTATGCCTTATTTTTTGTTGTCTTCATTTTGAAAAATGTTGTTTAATTTTAAAAATGATTTTGTAATTTTTAGTTTTGGCACAGTTTTGCAGGTAAGGTAAATAAATGTAGGTAAAAAAGTGTTGTAAAGTAAATGGATAGAATTGCATTGCATAAAAAATAAATGTGTATTGGGCCTTTACTACCATTGCATGATTAACTTCATAAACATAGTTTTTTTTTGCAAGAAATTTAAATAAATTGCAGGAAAATAAATGGAAACGTTTGATACAAGAAAAAGTCAAAAAATAAGTCAAACGAATAACAAGTAAAAGAAAACCCGTAGTCACATATGGAAGACAAGAATTATTTGTAAGACATTAGTAAAGGTGGGGGCTTAAAGCTGGATTATGTGCTTCCTGACATTAAGTAAGAGCTACCAACCCGATCATCTATGGAGGGCGGTCCAAACTTCAATCGAAGTGATTAACCGTGGAGCTTTACAAATTTTATTTTCTTTTTAATTTGACTGTCATGCATATAAAATTTACTTTATCTTGCAAAATAATACTTTGTTAAATTTTTTTTTTGTAAGGTGATGCAGTCCATAGGATAATCATTCTAATCAAATTAGGACAACAGGAAACCTAAGGTTCTCGGAGGAAATCAAATTCTCAAGAGTCATCAAATAGTATTATCGATCCTTATCCTCTCCTTTCATTAAAGGTCCATGAGGTAGGAGTACTATTCTAAATTACCACATTTTATCCCTCGTTTTAGCACACATTAACATTAGTTCCATTGCCCTAGCCATCTAGACCTCAGACTTACACAAGCCCGATGATCCTTATGTGTCAAAAATCAATATTCCTAGTTTCTCACAAGGATTTAAATATCTTAGAGAAGACTCAAATCCTTGAGCATTGGGTCAATTAATGTAGGATAAGTAGTGTAGGGTATTTTATTGATTTAGGTGAATTATCGGGTCTCTAAGTGTAACTCGGTGAATCCCTAAAGTTTTAATGGATGATTTTTTGGAAAAAAATATAATAAGTTTAATTGTCCTTCAGAATATCCAAAAGATTGTAAAAGTGCTTGAGGGATAAACCTAAATAATTTTTTAAAGCTTTTGAAACGTTTCTAGTGAATTTGAACTTCTTATATTGTTCAGTTAATCATCTAAAATTAAATTAAGATTTAATGGATTAAACTACCTATGCCCAGTGAACCTTATTATTTTAATTATCCCAAGAGTGTGGTAACTAAATATTCACATAATATTTTATTTAAGAGCTATGTAGGTGGATGCCCTTATGGCAAGTTGAAGTGATTAAAGATCTTATACCCACAATTAAAGTTGGGCTGGTAGTGATTAGAGATGTACATTAATTAATCATCTTTCTTCTCTAAACATCATTAAACAAGTTTGAATATCAAGCCTAGCTCACCTTTGGACAAAATTTCAAGATTTTTTGAATTTTATTTGAATTTTAAGAATTATTTTAATTTCTTGGGTATTTATTAAATATAAAATATTTTAAAAGGGGAAAATTAAGTTTAATATTTTTATTAAATCTCTTTGATGTCAAGGAACACAAAGAAACAAATTTCATATTTTTCTAATTTATCTTTGAATTATTGGAATTATTTTAGTAAAAGTCCATTTTTAGCCTTTAAAAATTATTTTTAAGCTTGAAAATAGAATATCTTTATTTTAGAAAATCAGGAAAAATATCCCAATTGTTCGTATTCCTAAGTATTTAGGAAGAAATTTAGAATATTTCCATGAATTTTATTATTTTTTGTGATTTTTATGGATTTTAAATTATTTTAAATATTTAAAATAGGCTAAAAATCAAGTTTTTATTTTAAACTCCATTTAATTTTTACAAAATACCCTTGATCACATAGAACTCAAAAAAATAAGTTTTTATAACTTTTCAAGTTATAGTTTGATTTTTAAAAATCATTTTATTGCTAAAAATATTATTTATCTTTAAAAAATCAATTTAAGTTACCAAATGAACTCAAAATGCTTTGAAATTTTTATGGTGAGTTCTCTAGATCGTAAGGTAAGCAATAGTGGAGATAAAAAATTAAGTCATTTTATTGTTTGTATTTTCCAAAATTAATTATCTTAGTGATTTAGGTATATTTTGAATGACTTGAGTAATGAGAAATTTTTCTAAAGGCTCTCTAGTCATCATAAACCTTCCAAAATTTTCTTAAATTTTCTAAGCAACATGCTAATTTTAAGCAAATAATGCACATAAACTTGAAAAATATGATCCTTTGTCCAGGTACCACCTCTGACTTTGGAAAAATTATTGTCCAGGTACATCCTCTGACTTTGAAAAAATTAGAGAATGTTTCCTAAGACAGAGGCAACAACATGCTAAAATTTTAAGTCATAGTGTGATTACTACATGCATGGAGAATCAAAACATCCAAATCAATATTTAATTAATTAAAAATAAAATATGAATCAAATGGACTCCAAATCATTTCCACATTATTCTCATCTGTTTACTAAGCAAGAGGGTATTTTTATTTTATTTTTGTGATTTTTCTACACCGAGATATGAATTTTTGAAGTTAGGGGTATTTAAATAAATAGGAAAAATCCCTATTTATCTATTTAAACAGCGCGGTGCCATGTAGATCCTAGGCAGCCCCAAACTCCACGCGACGCGCTCTGGTCAGACGCCGCCATCCATGTAGTCGCTGACTCAGCCCACGGTTCGTGTAAGAAAGCGTTGTTTGGCTTCATCTCAACCATCTATCTGATACACGCGCGATCGGACGACGCTCCGTGCGATCAGACGACGCTCCGTTATCGTCCCCGTTAGCCTAGCCTGAGAACCGCCCATGTTCTAGCCTCTTCATTTCTTAACCAAATTGGATGAAAATTTTTTTTAAAACGCTCGTCTAGACTAGACAAACACATCCATAAGGTGATCAAGCCATCAAATTAACTCTAAGCAAATGCAGAATCAAAAGAGGCTCGCGAGGGGGAGAGATTTTATACCTTTGCTCTAAGAAGTAAAGCTTTGATCAGAGTGTCTTGGCATGTTTGTTGTTATCCAAGGAGGCTAGGGATTGAGTCTCTGGTCTTGGTGTAAGGCCTAGGTATGATTTCGATCACGACCGGATTTGGGTGTTGGTCTAGAGCTATGGTAGAGGCTCTGTGAGAGGGGAATTTGATGGGGCTTAAGCTTCTTTCACTGTTGTGAAGGTGTGGATGAA
>NW_018164562.1:216718-240258 GCF_001263595.1 Phalaenopsis equestris | reverse complement strand
GTGTGGAAGTGTATTGGGCTCTGTCCTGATTTTCGACAAGATTTCGTGCTCAAACTTGAACTCTGGCAGTAGAAATTGGTGAGGGAAAATAGTTGGAATGCACTGAGGGGATCTTAGGGAAGCTCTGTGGTCGGTTTAGGGAGGTCTCTCTAAGAAATTTTCAGCACTGCTTCCCATGGCCATGGGAGGTGCTTTTATAAAAATGGCTAAGGGGTGGTTGTCATGGCGAATTAGGGGTGCATTGTGCTGCTTAGGTGGAGGGCAGAGGAGCTCTACAACTTAATTTGGCTGAGCTAGCCTCTAGGAGTATCTTAAGAATGTGTATTTTTATAAATAAGATCCCTTGTTTTGGGGGAGTTTTGGTCCATGACTCATCTAGCTTGGGTTAGATGGGTTTTAGATCAGTCTTAAGGTTTAACCAATGGCTGAGGTGGAGTTAATTTGATTGCTTTAAGGTGGTTAGGCCATCTTTAATGCATGGATTCAATGTGGGTTCAAGTGATCAAAGCATGAGTTTGGGCTAGGCTAGTGACCAAAGGAAAATATGTTGATCCAATTTATTGATCAACATTGTGTAGATGATTGTTATAAATATTTTTGGTGAAGGGTTGAAGTGATTTTGAGTTCAATTGGTAGGTCAATTTGAGGGATTTTTGAAATTTGGTCGATTTGGGCATGTTGGGCTAGACTTGGGTCTAGGTTGGGCTAGCCTTAAGATAAGTCCAAATTGAATGTTCAAATGATCAAGGGAGATGTTTTGAATATTTTTCATGAAGGGATGGAGTGGAAATTTTAGGGTTATGGCCCTCAATTTGGTGAGATTTTGAGACATAGCCAATTTGGGGCAAATTTGGGGCTTTTGGACTTAGGTTCAAATCAAATGAAATTGAGGCCTCAACAAGGCTAATTGAAGGTTAACTTTGATGTATGGGGATGTTATGAAGGTTTTTCAGCACAAATTGTGGCCAATTGAGTGGGCTATGGGTTCAATTTGGTGGAACCAAGTCATGGGGCCAAGATCAGGGTTTTAATCTAACTCAAAATTGGGTTCAAATCATGAGTCAATTGAGCTTCAATTTGGTCTATATTGGTCACATCAAGGGTGAATCTGAGTTTAGAATTGAAATTGGTGGAAATCAAGACCAATTGGATAGACATTTGGAGTGATTTGGGAAAAATATGGGCTTTTAAAGGGCAATTTGGGGGTTTTGATCAAAGGTGGTCAAATTAACCAAATTGGGTCATGTAATAGTTGAGAAAAATGAAATTAGGAATATTTAGGAGGTTTTGGGAATTTTTGAGATTTTTTGGAATTTTTGGAATTTTGGGGTAAGGAGGGGTATTTTAGTAATTTGGCCAATTTTGGTGATTTTGAGTAGTTTGGGTGTTTTCAAGGTGTTTGAAATGATTTTTGAACCAAGTTGGGTATTTTGGGTAGATTTGGAAATTTTGGCTAAATTTGGGGTTTCAAAGGTATCTAGGTAATTTGGGGGAACTTGGGGGCAAAAGGCTAGGTTGGGTGTCTTGGTAGAGTTGGAGTGTCAACCACCATCAATAAGCCATGGACCAATGGAAACCCCATTTTGGGTCCTCTATGTAGTGGTCTTAGCCAAACCCTAGCCCAGAGCTAATGTGTTTAGGGGACCACCTACAAGAATCTCCCAAAAGTATCATGGGACCAAAACCTAGAAATTTTGGGTTTACGGTGGTGAGTGATTGTGAGTGTAAGTGATTGCAAGTGAGTGTCTTAGCCCTAGACCAACACCCAGGGTCAACCCTAAGGTCCAGTATTCCTAATGGGTGACTCATCTGGAGTTCCCCTATAATGACCACACCTACTAAGTGCTAGATGTTAGGACTGTTAGGACCAATATGTAGTTGAGTAGAGAAGAGTTTGCAATTTCTAATGGTGAGGGCTCCTTGTCTAGTTTTCTTAGAATAGTCAATAGGAAAGTCCTATGGCTAGACCTTAGGCTACTAAAGAGGAAAAACTAAACCTCAACCAAAAGTGAGGTCAACATCCCTTAAGTTGATAATTCAAGGCTGAAGTAAATCTCCTAACAAACTTTCTCTGAGTCCAACTTATAGCACACAAATGAAATTTTTTGTATATTCCTTTAGAGCCTGTCAGTTTTGGTTGGTCTACGTTCTACCCCAACAGAACTCACACCCTGATAAAGTAAAATGCCTATGTAGCTACTTCCCAGAATTAGTCATTGCTCGACCCTATGTTGGAACATTGTACTTGAAGTAAGAGTGGACTAACTTAATAAAGTCGACAAAGCTTGCCAATGTCAATGGATTTCGAGAATTAGTCATTGCCCGACCCTATGTTGGAACATCGTACTTGAAGTAAGAGTGGACTAACTTATTAAAGTCGACAAAGCTTGCCAATGTCAATGGATTTCCAGGTCCAAAAAATTTAACACTTTAGACTTGTAAATCTAGGATTTTTTGTCTGGCAGTTTTCCAATTGTATATTTTATTTAACTCATACATGATACATTTTTCTTTCTTAAGTTTGTGAACTAATAGTCAGCAAAAGGTTAGTGACAAAGTTCATGAATTAACTGATTAAACCTAGAGTGTAACCATTGTCCTCTAGTACTTGGAATAAAGTAGTTAGATCTAGTTGGCCTTGACCATTCCTTTCCATAGATCTAGTTGATGATCTATCGGAAATTGAAGTATGCCTCATATGACACCTGTTAGCATCTGTCTTTGATGCAACTTATGTGAGACATCCTTATTGAGAAACATGACACCATAGAGGGTTTTACACTGTTATATCCATGCTCCAATTTTATTGTAGTCAGACCAACATCACCTCTGGTATCCGCTACATTAATGCTTGTTCATGTGGTACAGGCCTATAACTGGCTAGTAAAAATGTTCTCATGGCATATATCATTGATGAGACTACCCCATATGTGTCCATTCTTCAAGCTTAAGGTCTGAAGAGATGAATTTTATGATCGGGACCATTGTGCTTAGCGACACATGCATGGTTCATCTTCTTGAGATCTTTTGAGATAGGTTTGTGATCTGTGCAATGGTCCCAAGATAGTAATTACTTATATATGATCCTCCCGAAGTCCCACGAGGTCTGGAACCCATTTGGTTGGCTTTTCAAGAAGCTCAAGTTTTCTGGGAATCAGTGTGACCATGCCTTATCCAGGCATGGCCCCACCCAAACTATGGCATGACAACTCTTAAAGCAGGTGTGGCCATGCCAAGGCCTTCAAAAATACCCCAAATGAGCTACGATCGACATGACAACGCCCAGAGGTGGCATGACTATGCAAACCAAACAAAGTCTATGTTTTAATTAAGGTGCAGTATGATCATGACCATGCCCAAATCTGAAGAGGCACCCAAGTCCTTCTAGCGATGTCGTCACACCCATTGGTAGCATAGCCACACTTCCAAATAGAGCAGCCAACTTAATTACAAAGGCCTCAGACATAGCCACACCAGGCTTTGTTCTGCAAAACCTTGAACAGTGGCTTGTCCATGCCCTAGTCCAGCGTGACCATGCCACTGTGACCCGTTTCATGAATTTAGACTGTCAAACCCTGGTTTTCCACCGGTGAGGTGGTCATGACTAGTGGTACTCCTACTTTTTATTGTCTCTCCACCCTAAAATAACATAAGAAGCATTTTGGTACCATGCTAAATGGAGAAGGTGGCTAAGATCCTTTGGGTAGACCATCTGAGGAGCTTTAACCAGGGGAGAAGGCCTCATTTTGAGTGTTGTAGCCATTTTGTGAGGAGAAGAGCTAAAAGCAAGAGGATGATTTAAAAAGCTTACAAGGAAATTTTTTATGAGGTTTTCTCTTCTTCCTCCAAAAGAAGTTCAGGAAGACTTTTTCCTTCCATTTCTCCATCTTTTACTCCATTTCTCTAGTTATCTTCATTGTTTATGGTGGCATTATGAAGAGCTAACGAGGAAAGCTTCCTCGTTGCAATGGGAAAGGCCAACTCCAGTAGCTTCCTCATTCTCTCTAGTGAGGAGAGCTTCTTCATCACTTGGGAGAAGTCTGATCTTTTTCTTCATCTCTGTAGAAATTTTGACAATGCAATTAGGAAAGCTTTCTTCACATCTTTAGGGAAGGCGAGCATTGTTGAGGTCGACATTCTCTACTACTACTAGGAAAACTTCTTCTCGGACATATTTGGACATCGGACAATCACCGTGGGGGTATAACTCCTTTAAATTTCGCAATTTTCTTCGTAGAGCACTTAGGCTCGGATGTGTAAAGGGTTAAGGACTACATGTTGTTGTCTCAGGGAAGGCCTTTAGGATAGGAAGCCATTTGAGGATATCTCCCCTACAAAGTTGAGCATTCCCTTGAGCTTTAGGACCCAAATCCTACAAAGAACGAGGTTTGGTGAGATTTCACCATTTGATCCAGTGGTTTCACTAGGATAAATAAGTGAAGTCTAAGGATCAGGTGCACGACGACACCTCTTTGGTCGTTATTTGGCCAATTGTGAAGAGTTCTCCTCGAGAGTCAAATCTTTGATCCATGTTCAACCTCACTCGCAATCAATTCAACCTTAGAACCTATGTTAGCTTGTTTAGGCAAGTTCGATGTGTCGTTGAGCATGATCATATGTGGCAATGTTGTATTTTTCATTCTTGATAGTGTGATCACATTGGGTCAATTGGCCGCTCTGGCTTGATCGCTCGATCACCTAGGCTGGTCACCCGCCCTAGCTCCGTCATCCAATCTTTTTGGTTTGATCGGCTGCCCTGGCTCGATATCTGATCCTTTTAAGTTTGATCTACCATCCTAGTTTGATGGCCCATTTTGAGTTTGATTAGCCATCCCGAACCAATCACGTTCATATTTAGGTTCGATCGACAACCCATGTTCGATCATAAGTTTTGAGTATAATTGACTGTCCTAGGCCAATCATCCGCTCCTTCAAGTTTGAACACCACCCCAGTTTGATCATCCATTTTGGACTTGATCAGCCATCCTAAGAAGATCGCTCTCTCTTTTGGGTTTGATCGATCACTCCAAATTGATAATCTAATTTGGGTTTGATTGGTAGTCTCTTCCTGGCTAATCACGAACTCTTTGGATTTGATCGGCCACCTCAGTCGTATCGCTTGATCTTTTAGGTTTGATCAACCGCAATATTCAATCACCCACTTTTGGTTCAATTGACAGTCCCAACCCAATCACTCAATCTTTTGGGTTTGATCGATTGGTCTGGCTCGATCACCCACTTTGGGTTCAATCAGTCGTCCTAGCTCAATTGCCCGATCTTTTGGGTTTAATCGACTGCATTATAATGATCAACAACTTTGGGTCTGATCGATCATTCTGGATTGAACAACCCATCTTTGTGGTTCAATCGGCCCCACAGCCTGGTAGGCTGATCACTTGCATGATTGCATGTCCTTACATGTAGATGAAAATTTTTTGACATTTTGTCTATTATATGTTCCATTGCATGTGAAAATATTTTTGCTCTATATGCTTTTTATTTTACATGTTTTGTGGTGTCCAGTTGAACATCCATACTTGTAGGTCTTTTCTCCACATAGGTCACCATATACACGAAGAATAGACACATGCACTTTTTATGAGAAGATGGCTCACATGTATAGCCACATGCCTCGTTCCCCGCGACACCACCCACAGTGTCATGGGGTATTTCACATCACGTTGGATACGAGTTATGTTTCACAGTCGTTGAACTCATATGAGACGCAATGCGTGTCAACTTAAGAATGTGATTCTCACCCGTGTGAATCACATGACTTAGTACATTTGACACTTTGCTTCTATGAATATTTTCCAATTGAGTGTCATTTGCATATCATATATTTGACTTTTCTCATATGTCTGTTGCATTTCTAAATGCTTGAGTTGTCTCATCTGTCATGTTGCATATCTTTCATGTTTACATGTGTGCTCGGTGAATGCCTCTCGGGTAATATATAAATCTTCATTAGTGGTATCATTTCACTCGATGCAAACTTGCTTATAGCAGATGTATGCTTGTTGCATGGTACCCCGAGTCCCTTGAGAAGCTATAATTTCTTTCCATAGGTAGCCTATTTTACTGGTACTCCTCTTTGTGTGTGTCATGTTGCATGTAGGCATCCTTGTGTCCATTTGCATGATGTGTGCTTTGCCCTTTCGAGCACATGTTGTGATTGTTTCATGCTTCAGTTAAACAATCACAATTTTTGCCTTTTGCATGTTTGTATCTTGCACATTCGCCTTGATGACTGGTCTTACTCGTTAGGAGAGTGAACTGTTTGTTGTTTGTGATACTCAAACGAGCATTACTTATGAGGATATCTTGATAAGCAATGCAAGTTTTGGTATCACGAACAACAAATAGTATGACTGTGCTAAAGATCTAAGGACTCTAAAGTACGTCACTTGAATAATTCAGATCCACTGTTAGTGATCTACATAGTTCACAACTCCTACAAATTTCTACTAGGGCCTCTGTGGCCAACCAATACTTTTGAAGCAATCATCTTTGGCCCATACAAAAAGCTAATATTCTTCATCTTTATAGCAATCCAATCTTGTCTAGGAGGAAAAAAAATGATGCACTTCAGTTCAAGCACTCTTGGATGCATAAACTCAACTTGTTAAGTGATATCTCTCCAATTCTCTTTACATCTTCATATGACCCACGAATTTGGTTTTCTAAGACCTTAAAGGAGTATTATTTGGAAGATTTATCATAATTTATTTTGGATTTCATGCCTTTATTTGGAGATTATTTATTAAATGATTTTTTTATTTTCCATCAATCAATTTGCATCTCTTTTAGGACACATAAAAACTGTAAGCAAGTATTTGCATTTGTCATTTATAGCTTGATTAGTGATTGTGTGAGCAATATGGTGTAATTGTTTTGTGAGAGATAATCCCTTTATTTTCCTTTTATTTTTCTTTGCAACTTTATGGGGAGTAGGTATTTGTCTATTACTGGAAAGTACATTATTGTAATACTTATCGTCATGGGAAAAAAATAAATGTATGTTGTTGTTATAAGGTTAGGCGTGGTCGTAGACTAGAAGTTGGGCAAGCCATGTAAAAATAATACACCTCATGTTCCTTGCTTAATATTCTAATTATTGCAATCTATTCACAATATAAGTTTTCTACAAAATAAAAGTAAGTTTTATTTTTAGACCATTTTTGTTACACCCAATAAACCCCTCCCTCTCCTTCCCACTTTTAGTTGTCATAATAACATTCAAATTTGTAGATCAGGGGCACAAGTCAAATAACTTGTGGGATTACATTTGAGTTCATGGATGTATTTCATTTAACAATGGCGATCGCATTACATGTTTACTTTTGAAGAATGACCATACAATGTCAATCTTCTCCATATAATCATATTGTTCAATTTTGAAAACATTAAATATGTTGTATATACTGAAATTAATAGTTCCACTTATGATCATATGAAGGCCATATAACACTTCTACTTTCTTATCCATAGCCATCTTGTGTGTCCCAATAGTAGTTGTGAACTAGCCATGGTAAGTGTCTAAATAGTATTACAAATTGCTTATATATAGTTTAAGAATGGATTATACTCATCTTACATTTAAGGACATTGAATGGTGATATTAATTAAGTCATATATACTTTCGTGCAATGACTTTAATAACATTTTTTAATATCAAAACGCCCTCATATATGTCCATTTGAAAGAGGATTAAATTCTAAAGTAAATATTTCTTATTCGAACACCATCATATGTATCAATAGTGGAACTAGGGTGATAACTGAGTTAGCTCGCCTTCCATCACCCTCTCTAATTGGTAAAAATTTCTCTTATAACAACTTTTAGTATTGGAAATTTACATTGTCATCTTCTTACTATGTAAAATATAGAGTCTTTGCCCTCTTAAGTTTGAGGTTCTCTATTTTATCCCTTCTATCCTTAAATCTAAATTCAAAAGATAATATAAATAATTTCCTCTATAGTTTCTATTATCAATGTAAATGCATTGCATACCACAATATTTCATTATAGATGTGATACCCTCAAGCTCAATCAACTTAGTCTAGAGTCATTTTGGCTTTTTCAAATCAAGTAAAATTTTGATTCATTCGAAAACATCAATACAACAACAACAACAAAGCCTTAATCCCACCAAATCAAGTCAAATTTTGATTCATTCGAAAACATCAATTTTGATATAAATTTTTGAGTCCATTTAAGTCATTCCACTTAATTTTAAACATGATTTTTAAACTCTTTAAATAAGATTATTACTACTACAACTATCACTGTTAACATTATAATATGAATACATGTGTGAAGATAGAGATGCACACGTATGTCAGCCAGTTAAAATAGCTCTGAATTTGGAGTTTATAGCATAATATTTATTTTTGCAGAAACATTCATGAGGAATCTGCTGCAGTGACAACAGTTTATGATGGAGATTTTGCCAAGTGTATGAAAAAGCAAATATGATTAATTACTCATGCCATGTGCAGAGAACCAGGCGAAAAGGGTTGTAGCATAAATAATATTTTTTGGAAGCTAATGCTAGAAATAATTACTATCAAAGTCAGGGTTCGTTTGGGGCAGTTTATAAATGCGGGCAGCGTTTTCAAAAAGCAGCCGTACCGTTTGGTTCGCACGTTTCGTCACTTATCCAAAACTGTGTTTGGGTTTTTACACTAAACACAAGCAGCGGATCGAGCCCTGCGGCCGGCCCTCGGGCCGTTTTTCAGGAAACGCATAAGCTGCCTAAACGGACTCTTAGTCATGGAATTCGCTGTGATTCTTCCAAAATTTGTGAATGAAAGTAAAGCTGGCATGCATGAGCTGCTCCATGTGAGTGGATTATGTTTTTAAGGAATAAGAAAATAGAAAATTAATATATATGAACTTAAATTAATCATAGAGTGAAGTCTAGAAAGATCAAATTTGCATTATATAATATTGGATTGTTATTTTAATCATTTATAAAAGCAAAAGAAGTAACCGAATACAGAAAAGCATTTTTTAATTAAGTTATTTCTTACACAGATTTCATAAGTACTTTTACATGAAATTTATAACTGTTTTGTTCGTAATTTTTCATTATTTAAGCTTCTTTCAGCGAGGGGAATAAATGAGTTGAGTTGAGCACGAGCAACACATGGCTTCAGCTTGAAATTGATTAATCAATTGTGTTCAAGTTTGAGCTCGTGCTTAATTTTACGAATTGGAGCAGACATCTAGATTAACAAATATAATGAGCAATTAAAAGATAAATAATAAGAAATCACTTGATATATATAAAAAAATTATTAAATTTAAAACATTTTTTATAATTTACAGATGAATTCCAGATTTTTTATAAATTTTGAATGTATTTTATATTAATATTTTTTTTAAATAAGGTAGCTTACAAGCTAATGAGACGAGCCAGGTTGACTTGATATTGGGTGCCACTTATTCAGCCGAGCCACGAGCAGCTCACGGCATTAGTTCAATTCCAGCATGATAACAATTATTCAAGTTGAATTGAGCATGTTTAATTAATATCACAAATTACTTTTTGGTGTATTGATTAAAAAATTATTTTCAAATCAAAATAACATATTTCAAAGGCATGCAGTAATAAATACATCTAGACTTTAAGGGCTTGTTTGTTGTTAGTTTTTAGACTTTAAAACTTGTTTGTTTATGAATTTCTTATACATTTAAAGATAAATCAACTTATTTTTAAAAATACTCAAAACAATAGTTCAATCCTATCCAATACTTTAATAACCATCTTCAATAAAATAGTAATCGGATTAACAAAATCACTTTTGCATTAAGAAACACTCATTTGGCTATTCAACTATTATTTCTATTTTTATTTGTGTATTTGTTTATTTGATTTGCATGGCCAGGAAGTTCACCTTTTAACCTTACTTTTCGGCCAACTCTTTTCCTTAGCCTATATACAATCTCATCAGGGCATAGGACCTCCCTCCAAGTGTCACTAGATGATTTAATTGAACTAAGATAAATTATAACTTGAACCTCACTTAAACTAAAATTTGAGTCAACAATAATTTAATTTAAAATTGAATATGACTAAACATAAATTAAAATTATCTAAATTAAAACAAAACAAAATATAACTAACTTCAACTAAATCCTAAAATTGACCAAAAAAACAGCTTAAACGAAAATACACACTGAAATTATTGTTTTCTCCACATGTCATCGTAGAACTTAAAATTTCATTCTAAAAGTTGCATCATATTTATGATCACATATAAAGACAATGCAAATAGGTTTGACAATTATATGACACATTTTTTTATGTAAAAATTTTTGCTTTGAATTTTCATGCATGAATACTGCTTATATCACAAAAAAAATTTCATTTTCTCCTCATATAAATGCAGTTATCAATTTTTTTTTTGTAAGTTGCATGATATTACAAATGAGAAGTATAAAAAACAGTTTGATGATAATCGGGCACCCTTATATGTTGGGTTTTTATGCATGAAAAATTGTCTTTACATAAATTTTTTTCAGCAAAGAAATGTTTTCAAAAACGGACTGTGTGAGCGTGTATAGATCTTCACAACCTTTCAAATAAACTAGTATGTGCCAAAACCAAACTTCATATGGGGGTCTATTAAGAACATAATAATTTGGACCATAATTTTGATAATAAAAAGAATTATCCTAATAATTCACTCAAAATAGACTCAAATCAAAACTAAACTTCAATCAAAAGAAACATTAGCTAAAAAATACTAATTTAATCAATCAAAAAAGATTAAAAACTTTCATTCAAATCCACCAAAAATTTCTCTCCTAGGGGGTAGGCCCCACATTTTGAATTTAAAAGTATTGAGATAGAACCCACCTTGACCAAAAAATAACTCTCTTCTCATTTTTCTGAGCCAAATGAAAATGAACCAAGTTCAGTTTTTTGTCCATAACCACCCCCAATCACCCATAACTAGGTGAAAGGATAAGTCTTTCTATGAATTTTACAGAGACTAAATAAAAATAAATCTTGATTCACAATGTACCATCAAGATAGCTCATGTTAATGTAAAATATAAGGCAAAAAAATCACATCAAAAGTGTGATTTTCCACTTGATAATCACTTTATTTTAAAAAGTTAGATTATTATTAACTTGTGGATCATATTAAGTAGATAAAAATTAAAGTTAAACTACATTAATAACTAACTTGTTTCTACTAATTTCTTGTAATGATTGAGTGAATAGTATCTTATTCATTTTATCTTACATGAAATAAAATATATACTTGCTTTTATCTTAAATACTTATTAGTACATTAACTTAAAATTCTACCTAGCACTTGAAAAATTAATAATGATAATTATGATATCGTCCCATCATTAATATCACTATTTTGTCTAATTCTAGTTTGTTGATTTTATACATGTAGCTCAAAATAATTAGAGTAAAAATGTGTGATCTTAGCCTGATGAATATAATTTATTTTTTACAATACTTTGATTTTTTTCTAAATATCAATAATAAAGTGATTTAATGCGGTTAAATATATAATATACTGAGAGTACATGTTTTATTATTTTCATTTCAAGTTGATGCATTCATTGATATTAAATTAAACTATTAACACTTGTCTCTAATGACAATATATTGTTCAATCTTCTGTTAGTTAAAAGAAGTGCATGAAAATAGTTATATGTAATTTATAAAGTGTAACAAAAATATTAGTTCAAGGTGCTGCAACAATTTATCATTCAAACATACACAACATATATACTTAAAGAATTAACTCAATTTAATTAAGGGATTTAGTGTTTACTGTGATAAAGTATAGAATTAATTGGTCATTAAACATTATATAAAGATATTAAAATCATGACTTCATTCTAAATAAATTTTCTAAACTCATATTAACATAATCACTTAATTTTGTTGCATAAATCTTACGTCGTCTTGTATAAGTGAGTTTGTTATTTTTTATATCATGTTTATCCTTTGTAATAATTATTCTCCACTCAACCTTGATGGGGATTTAAACTTATTGATTATATTTTTGAAGAATACATCTTTAGTTCTTTAGAATATGTCGCCATTGGGTAAAAATATTACTTAATAATCAAATTAAATGCTTTCTCACCATTTTTTTAGTGTGAATGCTTTTGATAATTTTATATAATATGACCAAGCTAATTTTTCTTGAGTGCTCTACCTTAATTACATTCCATATTCTAATTGATCAGTCACATAAAATACTCTTTTATTTTTTTTTTCAAAATATTATGTGTAACCACATTGTTTTTTCATAAAAGCTTCAAATCACCCATTAATGACTACAATACACACACACACACACACACACACACACACACACACACACCACACACACACACACACAAGGAATTAGTAGAAACAAGTTATTTATTAATATAGTTTAACTTTAATTTTTATCTACTTAATATGATTCACAAATTAATATGAATCTAAACTTCTTAAAATAATGTGATTATCAAATGGAAAATCACACTTTTGATGTGTGGTTTTTTTCCCTTATATTTCACATTAACATGAGCTATCTTGATGACACATTGTGAATGAAGAATTATTTTTATTTATAGTCTCTGTCAAAATCATAGAAAGCTTTATCCTTTCACCTAGTTATGGGTGATTGGAGGTGGCTATGGATGAAAAATTGAACTTGGTTCATTTTCATTTGGCTCACAAAAATGAGAAGAAAGTTATTTTTTGGTCAAGGTGAGTCCTATCTCCATATTTTTAAATTCAAAATGTGAGGCCTACCCTAAGAGAGAAAATTTTTGTGGATTTGAATGAAAGTTTTTAATCTTTTTGATTGATTAAATTAGTAATTGTTAGCTGATATTTACTTTGATTGAGGTTTAGTTTTGATTTTAGTCTATTTTGAGTGAATTATTAGGATAATTCTTTTTATTATCAAAATTATTGTCCAAATTATTCTGTTCTTAACAAACTCCCATATGAAGTTTGATTTCAGCACATACTAGTTTATTTGAAAGGTTGTGAAGATCTATACACACTCAAGCAGTCCGTTTGATATTTACTTCCATCATTTATATCTTTAGAATCTCCTATCCCTCTTATTAAGCCAGCATGTGCCATTAAATTGTTGGCCTTGAATCACTGAAATTTGGTATAACTTGCTTTATTTGTATATCAATACTATACTATAGCCTTGTTGAGTATGATCTTTAAACTAAAGGACTATTTGTAAATTATTTTATTTTTTTTGTATTTTAAAGTTTTTTTTATTACTGTTTTAATCTAAAATCAAGTATAATTGGGATGTTTGATTAATGTGTGTGTGTGTGTGTCTATATATATATATATTTAAAATCTTTAAATGACCAAAAAAATATTTTAAGTGGTTTAGGAAAATATGAAGTTATTTATTTTTTAAATGAAACTTGTAAAAAATACATTATGCATACACATTTTTAAAAAAAATTGAAAAAAAAAAAAATTTGATTCCAGCACTAAATATTTATTAGTTATCAACATGAAATTCAATCTACAATTACTAGCATTGTTCCATTGTTTTACTATTAATATTTCTACCTACTTAATTGCCCCTATGCACTTCTTTAAATTAATTAAATATTTTGGAATATATTTCTTTCATAAAAGAAGGTGCGGCTTGACTGAAGCTGGTGTAAGATTGATCTTAGGGTTTAGGGAAGCAAACAAGTTTATTAAATCTGGAGCTCAATTGTTTTAATAAAATTATCATTCGATAGCTTTCTCCAAAAGCCATCTCTCAACTTAGGATGAGTTTAAAATTATATTTCATACTGCACAAAATAAATTTTTTTTTATAATTTAATAAATGCAACATCAAATATTTAAAATACTAAAATCTACATCTTAGACATCGACGTTTTAGCTAGAGCTATTTACGTACGTCATACGCACATAAATTGTATGTGTATGACCCCAAATAACTTTCTAATAACTTAGTTATCGGGGTTATTAAAATATTATTGGGGGATATTAACACCTCAATGACCTCTAAATATGCTATCCATACATTTCACGGTTATGGCCATCTTTTTTTCGTGAGGTTATTTATGGTATTAACCTTATAACAGTGACAAATACTTTTCCCTGGTTTGAGCTCGCATCCAAACCTAGTAGACTTGCGATATTCTGCCCGGCTGGTTTTCCACTGCACCTAGTTGCTTCCCGCCCATGGCGAAGGGAGACAAAGTGAAGAGGGTTTTGGCTTTCACGGGGGCGGCAGCGTTTATTGCTATCGCCGTGAATCTCCTGGTTTCTGTTATCAATGCTCATAAAGACAAGTGGAGGAAGAAGAAGCGAGGTTTGTCTTCTTCTCGTTTTCACTTTTTTTGATTGTCTATTCCCTTTTCCCTTCTCCGCATTGGCGCTGGATGCGCAGATGGCTTGTTGAAACCGTGCAAGTTTTCTAAATGCCAATGGATTTGGCACGGGTTTGGCAATCCAACAGTACATGTGTAAACCTTACACCTCTGATGTTCTGGAGGCTAGATAGCTTGGTCTATTTTTAGTACTGTTTGGTATCATGGTGGTCTTATGCTTTGTTAATTTTTTGAGACTCCATAACTTTGATTAGTATTTCCTTATAAGTATGTGAGAATTGTAGGCATTTGCTTCCTTGGGATGCGTTTATGGTTGTAAAGAATTTTATGGCATCCCTTATTTGACAATCCTTCCGCATAATTACTTCATCCAGACACGCTCAATGCATGGCACCCTGGGTTTCCCAACCTTACTCCACTCAGAATCGTTTAAAGTTCCACCAATCCAATAAAGCTGTATATGACATTTTCCATTTCTAGTATTAGTAATGATTATTAGTATTGCTGATTCTTAGGCTGCCTTATGTTTGTCTTTTCGAGTGTGGTTATAAGCTTGTTGATTGTGCACAAACATTGTTCAACGCTGATGGTTTTTAGGTATGTATTTTTTCTTGTGTATAATCTCTTGAAATACAAGTACCTCCTGCTGTGGTGGTCGTATATTTCTTGGTGATCAAGCCACATCCTCTAACATATGACATGTGAGCATGCACTTAAACATGCCAAACATGCATATATATATGCACACATATGGTAAGAAAACACAAATGTACATTCTTTTAATGAAAAGGATTGGTTAGGTCACTGCTCAACATGTTCAAGACAATTGGAGGAAGAAGAAGCGAGGTTTGTCTTCCTCTCGTTTTCACTTTTTTTGACTGCCTATTCCCTTTTCCCTTCACTGCATTGGCGCTGGATGCGCAAATGGCTTGTTGAAACCGTGCAAGTTTTCTAAAAGCCAATGGACTTGGCACGGGTTTGGCAATCCAACAGTACATGTGTAAACCTTACACCTCTGATGTTCTGGAGACTAGATAACTTGGTCTATTTTTAGTACTGTTTGGTATCATGGTGGTCTTATGCTTTGTTAATTTTTTGAGACTCCATAACTTTGATTAGTATTTCCTTATAAGTATGTGAGAAGAAACCGTCATTTGTAGGCATTTGCTTCCTTGGGATGCGTTTATGGTTGTAAAGAATTATATGACATCCCTTATTTGACAATCCTTCCGCATAATTACTCCCTCCAGCCTGGGTTTCCTAATCTTACTCCACTCAGAATCGTTTAAAGTTCCACCAATCCAATAAAGCTGTATGTGACATTTTTTTTCTAGTATTAGTAATGATTATTAGTATTGCTGATTCTTAGGCTGCCCTATGTTTGTCTTTTCGAATGTGGTTATAAGCTTGTTGATTGTGCACAAACATTGTTCAACGCTGATGGTTTTTAGGTATGTATTTTTTCTTGTGTATAATCTCTTGAAATACAAGTACCTCCTGCTGTGGTCGTATATTTCTTGGTGATCAAGCCACATCCTCTAACATATGACATGTGAGCATGCACTTAAACATGCCAAACATGCATACATATATGCACACATATGGTAAGAAAACACAAATGTACATTCTTTAAATGAAAAGGATTGGTTAGGTCACTGCTCAACATGTTCAAGACAAGTGGAGGAAGAAGAAGTGAGGTTTGTCTTCTTCTCGTTTTCACTTTTTTTGACTGTCTATTCCCTCTTCCCTTCACCGCATTGGCGCTGGATGCGCAGATGGCTTTTTGGAACCGTGCAAGTTTTCTAAATGCCAATGGACTTGGCACGGGTTTGGCAATCCAACAGTACATGTGTAAACCTTACACCTCTGATGTTCTGGAGACAAGATAACTTGGTCTATTTTTAGTACTGTTTGGTATCATGGTGGTCTTATGCTTTGTTAATTTTTTGAGACTTCATAACTTTGATTAGTATTTCCTTACAAGTATGTGAGAAGAAACCGTCATTTGTAGGCATTTGCTTCCTTGGGATGCGTTTATGGTTGTAAAGAATTATATGACATCCCTTATTTGACAATCCTTCCGCATGATTACTTCCTCCAGACACGCTCAATACATGGCACCTGGGTTTCCCAACCTTACTCCACTCAGAATCGTTTAAAGTTTCACCAATCCAATAAAGCTGTATATGACGTTTTTTTTTCTAGTATTAGTAATGATTATTAGTATTGCTGATTATTAGGCTGCCTTATGTTTGTCTTTTCGAATGTGGTTATAAGCTTGTTGATGGTGCACAAACATTGTTCAACGCTGATGGTTTTTAGGTATGTATTTCTTCTTGTGTATAATCTCTTAAAATACAAGTACCTCCTGCTGTGGTCGTATATTTCTTGGTGATCAAGCCACATCCTCTAACATATGACATGTGAGCATGCACTTAAACATGCCAAACATGCATACATATATGCACACATATGGTAAGAAAACACAAATGTACATTCTTTTAATGAAAAGGATTTGTTAGGTCACTGCTCAACATGTTCATCATTTAGACTACAATCATATTCCGTTGCCTAAATATGCTTATAAGTTTTAATGATACTTTAATTAGCTTTATTTTTTGTTGTAAGCACTTTAATTTCATCCCCTTTTTTTTTAGTGCTAGAATATTTTATTTTTTGAGTTTTGATTGTATTATCGAAAAATATTCACTTGCACTATTATATTCGTTGTCTATTTTTGTGATCACATTTCACAAAAAGCATTTTATGTGCTACAATTGTTTCTGGATTCGATAGTCACTAATATTTTCATGGCAATTTTTTTAAATATAAATTTTCATTATTCTTATTATTCCGTACTTTTTTAAGAGATTTAAGAGGTGTTAAAGAAATCCTTTCTAAATCCTATGATTTAACCTCTCTATAACTTTGTAGCTTGATTCCACTTCAAAGAATTAGAGAGCATAAGTTAAGCGCCAAGTTAAGCCTTCTGCTATGAATATTAACTATAGATTAGGGAGCTTTCTCCGACAATTGACACCATGTTAGACATTATAATCTTTAGAGCTGAATTAACAAACCATGAAGTGCTTGATTTTTGGGGTTACCTTAGTTCACTATTTGAGGGATCATTTTATCAAGTAGACTAATTGGCCCAATGGCATGGAGCATTATCAAGTGTAGGTTTGATGTAATGGGAATGACTTTCCACACTTATAACTGTAGAGCATGACTTATTTGATTAATGCTTGAGCGTTAGTTACATAGATTTTTTTTTTTTTGATGCGGTGACAAGAAGCCTTTGCTTTTGTAAGTTGGAGCTTAAATCATGCTAAATAATCACAGCTTCCTCTCGCCATCAAGCGTCACTTTTATTACTTCGGCCTTAGTCATTTGGTTCAACATCTTTTCCCTCTTTATGCTAATCACCACCACCTACCTTCCTAGTTTTGATGCCACCCTATGGTTTATTTGAAGCCGACCCATTTCACCAAGTTTTTTTTTTCTTGCAACTTTGGTCTTTTCCTCCCTGCTACCGTGCATCGCCCTTTATATATGCTTCTCATGATTAGTTTTAGAGTTGCATGGATTGAGGGACTTGTCTTACAATTTGCTTAATGCATTCGCCTTAAGATTTGCATTAGATTATCTTGCCATAACAACCCCTTTATGATAAAGGACACCCAAAACATAATAATATGTGGTAATACTTGATTTTTTTCAATTCATTTTGCTATCTACCCTAACCCTAAGCAATGTGATTGTGGTTTTTAGCTTTTGTATCATGCAATTTAATTTGAAAATTTTCATTTAAATACAGTAAAAAAAGAATAATTGTCTACCTTTGTGTGTATTGTGGAGGAGAATGGTTATTGCTCATGCTGGTTAAGAAAAATAGTTATATCATATGTGTATGTGTTTGAAGGAGTGCCTTGGCATTCAATCCTTGTGCGATGATGCATTCATAGCACTTATAAATTTAACATTTGCATTGCGGTTGGTTAGTTATTAAAAACTTTGACATAGACGGTTGATTTGGAAATATTTTTTCCCCTTGTTGTATATGTTTAAACCGCCAAATCAATTTTTAGGCTCCTTATTTTTAATAAATATCACCCAAAACTTTTTTTTATTATAATCATTTTTGATTTCTTCATCTTTATATTCTTTTTTTGTCACTCAGCCTGGATATCAATGAATCTCTTATAATCCAACATTTAAATGGATGCAAAATTGCAAACCTATTTGTGCTTTTATAAAATTTACCCTCAAGTATTTATAACACTCTTTATCACGTAAACTTCTTGATGCATTTTTCCTTGTTAAGTGTCCAACCTTAATTATATAATTTCTAGTGCTGTACAGTTCTTGTGTGACAATTTATATCACCTACAATGCATTATTAGCATTATGTTTATTTTTGGTCACTTTATTTTCAGTATGTCACTCTTAAATTTTCTCTAATATAATTTTTCGTTAATTTATCCTTCCTAATTTTTTTTACAAATTTTGCTTTTCTTTTTTTCTGTAACACTTAACTTGGATATCAATGACACTATCATAACTATATATGTGAATCAATATAATCTTAGAGGAGTCTCAAAATGGTCTCTTGACTTTTTGTTTGTGGTCATTTTAGTCTTAAAGTCTATAAAAGTGTCAATTTTGTCTCCAAACTCTTTTAAAGGGGGCTAAAATAATTCTCCTTGGGGCTATTTCAATCTATACCAAAATAATTTGGGAATTAATTTGACACTTCTATAAAACTCTGGGGTTAAAATGACCTCATGTATATAGTAAAGGGACTATTTTGACACTTTACTCTATACAAAATTATCGGCTTAATTGTAATTTTGTAAAGTTTACCTTTAAGGCTTTATGATATGCTTATCGCACGACACTTGATGCTCTTTCCTTTTTGATCATTATCATCATTTATCTCTCTATTATTTTTTATAATAATTCCAAGTTATTTAAATTAGTTACACCTAAATATCACCTTATTTTCTATTATAAATGTTAACATTATACCTACTAAAATTAATGTCATATATTTTAGTTTTGTTCTATTAATTCTAAGTTTCTATCTTCTAAGCATGTCATTTATTTTAAATTTTAATTATTTTAATAGATGTTTTTCTAATTAGGATCACATCATTTATAAAAAGTATCTACTAGGACATTTCATTTTGAATATTTTTGTTTGCATCTACAACCAATATATAAAGATATTGGCTCAATAATTGTATTTGATGTAAACCTATAATAATAAAAAACTCCTAGGTTACATCACGACTATCTCTAATATTAGTCATTGTTCTCGACGTGGGATGAGGTGGAAATGTGGGAGGCAGAAGTGAGTGCGAGATTGCATTCAGTCACATGCGTAAGTAGGCTTTCCGCGAGTTCCTGTGATTGTGAGATCGGTTTGCATTGGATTCGTGACAATTTTTCGCGTAAGCATGAACCGAGCAGGATTCCATCTCGTTCAGCGCAAAAATTGAGATTTCATACCTATTGTTGCTGTTGGTCCTTGTGAGGATTAAATTTATTATATTTTTGAAAGCATGTCATTTATTTTAAATTTTAATTATTTTAATAGATGTTTTTCTAATTAGGATCATATCATTTATAAAAAGTATCTACTAGGACATTTCATTTTGAATATTTTTTGTTTGCATCTATAACCAATATATAAAGATATTGGCTCAATAATTGTATTTGATGTAAACCTATAATAATAAAAAACTCCTAGGTTACATCACGACTATCTCTAATATTAGTCATTGTTCTCGACGTGGGATGAGGTGGAAATGTGGGAGGCAGAAGTGAGTGCGAGATTGCATTCAGTCACATGCGTAAGTAGGCTTTCCGCGAGTTCCTGTGATTGTGAGATCGGTTTGCATTGGATTCGTGACAATTTTCCGCGTAAGCATGAACCGAGCAGGATTCCATCTCGTTCAGCGCAAAAATTGAGATTTCATATCTATTGTTGCTGTTGGTCCTTGTGAGGATTGAATTTATTATATTTTTGAATTGAATTTATGATTCTTTTTCTTTAGAGGCTTATTATATATTTTATTTTTTTTGTATTTTGGAGGCTTTTGCTATTGTTGTGTTATTTGGATATATATTTTTTTATTTTTCTCTATCGGAGCGCTGTAGTTTTAGATTTCTTTTGGGGGACGTGTTTGTAGCCTGATAGGATCAAAGTGGTGATCTCTCTAGGAAGTTCGGAGTCCCCCTTCATCATCTAACTTGCAATAAATTGCTGTTCGCAGAAGAAAATTGTTATTTTATTTTCCACTATCATCCACGCTAGAAATTTAACTGCCATCCTTTCTTCCGCTTTCCTTATCCATCCTAAAACATGCATATCCCTTTTTTTTATTTCTTTTACACCTTCTAGGAGTTTAGAACGATATCATTTGATATCATAACTTGACAAACCCTAGAATTTATGGGTTTTGCTTTATTTGCTCCGAACCAAATTCCAAATAACATTTTCTATTATCCCCCACATCATCTACCTACTCCTAACCCTAAATTTTGAAAAATCGAACCTTTTACCTAAAAAATCCACCCCAATACCTACAACCAAAACCTAAGCCCCCGACCAACCTTCAGTTGCAATCCTACATTTGCCACAAATCTAATAGGGAGAAAAAAAAATACAATGTCGCCTATAAGAAATTACAAAGTTATCTGGGAGCTTATTATGGATGATACATAGGGAGAAATCCTTCAATTGCAACAAGACTTGTTGCTTTTGAGAGGAGACAACCCAGAGAGGTCACTTATAGTTACAAAAGTGACTTGGTAGATCGTGAGGAGGGAGTGAATTCCTTCCACCAACAGTTTCTACTGAATTCCTTCACTTGTAGTTACTATGGTGGCTTAATGTTTGGGGGATTCATACCATTCATTGACCACATGGTACAATTATAGTCATATTGAACATTACAAGATACACAGACTCTAGCTTTAGAGGTGGAGAAATAATAATGTCATCGGTTGACTGCCATATTTTACAGCCCGAGTTTAATCTTAAAATCAAAAGAGACCATCAATATTTTTATGCTTGTCCCATCCAGGAAGTACTTTCAAATGCCATGTTTTAGGGGCCATGCGCCTGATTGCCTGAACAGGAGGGTAAGACCTTTCACCTAGCAGGGTGCTGTGGAGGAGACAAAGGGTGAAGGCCCAGAGGAGGAGAACGTAGAGGAGTACTGGCTACCTGCAGGTGAGGAAGAGATCCTAGTAGTTCAAACTAAACCCATGAGAGAGATTTCAACTGGATTAACATAAGTTATCCTAAAACGTGTCGAGTTTGATGATCTCATATTATAAAAGGGATGGCCCCTGTTGTGGTAACTGTTGGATGCCTTGACTGACAGTTTGCTTGTTGTATTTCCGCCACTGCAAATGGTTCGACATGCCATATATTCTATTCCAGGGTTGATTCCTCTAGATAGATATATTTATCGATTGTGCCCAAATGGAGTACGAGGAGCGGAATAAGATAGGTTATATATTTAATGGATCAAAACTTGGTTCATGAGAATACTTATATGCAGTTCTTGCTCTAGTTGTGCCAAAGAAGGATGGTTATTTAGTCTTTTAAGATATGATTGGGAATGACATATTGTTCGTTCCCGTGAGCCCGTCAACCTTGCGAACAATCTGCAAAATTTTATATTCTTCTACGTCGTAGCCAAGATTTCTTTTCTCCAGCCAATGAAATTCAGAAAATACTTCCAAATTTTCTTCTCCGCAAGATTCCTTGTTGTGCCAGAAATTTTTCACTCTAGTTTGCCACAATCCGAAGTTACCAGTTCCGTCGAACTTTACCACCTCGAATTTTGCATCAGAAAAAGATATCTGAAAATTGATCCTGCAACAAAAATTTTCTGCAAAAAATTCCTCTGCAAAAGTCCTTGCTTAGGCCTCCTTTTTTTTTTTGAAAAAAAAGGAAAAAAGAAAAATTGAAATATTCAAGTAAAAGAAAAAAAATTTCCTCTCTGCCTCCAAGAAAAGAAATAAATATTTCCTTTATTTCTTCTCCTTATTCAGCAAAGGAAATCCTTAATTAAATTTACTTAATTTGAAAACTTTCCTTTAATTAAGTAAAATTCAAAAAACTTCCCTGTAATTCAAATTCCGGCTTCCTGCAGCAAATGAAAATCCCTTAATTCCCTCCAACTTCCTTCCAACAAAGGAATATTTCTTGATTCCTTGGAAGGTCCTCTCCGCAGGCTTGTCAACAATTGAAACAAGACAGCCAGCAATGGAAAGCAAGGGAATATTCCTTTCCAATTTCTCAAGCAGCAACGGAAGAAGGAATTCCTTTCAGCCCAAGAAATACGAAATTTCCTCTCTCCAGCTTCTTCTCCAGCAATGGCAGCAATGGAATTCCTATTCTTTCTCCGCAGAAATTCTTTCCAGCAATGGAAGGCCAGCAACAATGGAAAGTATTTTATTCCTTCTCCGCAGAGAATATCTTCCGAAGAATATCTTCTATTTTCGGCCACCAATGAAAAATCCAAAACGCTCCTTTCCTTTTCTTCCCGGACCGCGCTCCTTTCTTTTCTTTCGCAGATCTCCAGCCCGCCTTCCTTTTCCTTCGCAGATCTCCAGCGTGAACCTTCCTTTTTTTTTTTTTCACGCCGAAGCTTCCTCTGCGAACAGTCTTCCTTGGGAACAGATCGCAGCCTCCGCGAGCTGTCGAACAGCAGTCACCGTCCGCCAATCCCGGGTCACGATCCTCCTCCAAAACGTCCGAACCTTCTGCTTTAAGCCCGTGATCTGCAACTTCTGCGCCAAACACCGCCAACACCGAAGCCTTCGCCGAATCTCCTCTGCGGAAATCGCCAAACTTCCCCTTCGCGAACTACTCCTGCCGCCGCAATTCGCCTCCACCGAGATTCTTACGCCGAGATAGCTCTTCTGCCCTAGCCGAAAAATCCTCGGCCAAAATCTCTGCCGCCCAAAAAAAAAAAAAATTTCTTCTGCGCCCTCGAACCAGGCTCTGATACCACTTGTTGTGAAAATTAGGGCGAAGAAAAACAGTAATCGACACAAATCCAGAAGAACACAGAGATTTAACGAGGTTTGGCAAAGATGCCTACGTCCTCGGGAGCAGAGCGGCGAGTTCCTTTCAATATTCAGAAAAGGGATTAC
>NW_018164562.1:183661-216708 GCF_001263595.1 Phalaenopsis equestris | reverse complement strand
CTTTAATTAAGCAAAATTCAAAAAACTTCCCTGTAATTCAAATTCCGGCTTCCTGCAGCAAATGAAAATCCCTTAATTCCCTCCAACTTCCTTCCAACAAAGGAATATTTCTTGATTCCTTGGAAGGTCCTCTCCGCAGGCTTGACAACAATTAAAACAAGACAGCCAGCAATGGAAAGCAAGGGAATATTCCTTTCCAATTTCTCAAGCAGCAACGGAAGAAGGAATTCCTTTCAGCCCAAGAAATACGAAATTTCCTCTCTCCAGCTTCTTCTCCAGCAATGGCAGCAATGGAATTCCTATTCTTTCTCCGCAGAAATTCTTTCCAGCAATGGAAGGCCAGCAACAATGGAAAGTATTTTATTCCTTCTCCGCAGAGAATATCTTCCGAAGAATATCTTCTATTTTCGGCCACCGATGGAAAATTCGAAACGCTCCTTTCCTTTTCTTCTCGGACCTCGCTCCTTCCTTTTCTTTCGCAGATCTTCAGGCCGCCTTCCTTTTCCTTCGCAGATCTCCAGCCCGAACCTTCCTTTTTCGCACGCCGAAGCTTCCTCTGCGAACAGCCTTCGGGAACAGATCGCAGCCTCCGTGAGCTGTCGAACAACAGCCACCGTCCGCTAATACCGGGTCACCACGATCCTCCAAAACGCCCAAACCTTCTGCTTCAAGCTCGCGATCTGCAACTTCTGTGCCAAACACCGCCAACGCCGAAGCCCGCCAACGCCGAAGCCTTTGTCGAATCTCCTCTGTGGAAATCGCCAAACTTCCCCTTTGCGAACTATTACTGCCGCCGCGATTTGCCTCCCCGAGGCTTGCTCTTCCTACGCCGAACCACCGAGATTCTTGCGCTGAGATAGCTCTTCTGCCCTAGCCGAAAAATCCTCGGCCAAAATCTTTGCCGAAAAAAAAAAAAAATTTCTTCTGCGCCCTCGAACCAGTCTCTGATACCACTTGTTGAGAAAATTAGGGCGAAGAAAACAGTAATCGACACAATTCCAGAAGAACACAGTGATTTAACGAGGTTCGGCAAAGATGCCTACGTCCTCGGGAGCAGAGCGGCGAATTCCTTTCAATATTCAGAAAAGAGGTTACCCAAGTCTCTCAAAGATCTAGGATTACAAACAGATCTATTTATAATCCTAGAGTAAGCCCTACAGTACAATATGTAATTCCCAAATTACCCCTATACCGTATAGCCCCAACCCATATAACGTAACTTCCCGATTTGGACTGATTCTTTCGCTCCGCTCCGTTCCGCTTCGTTCCAGCGTCTGTCCCTATATGGTATATTAGCTATACCATAACACATAACATATGCTTTAGAGTGACATTAAATGGACATGAGCATAGATTTAATAGTAGAGTTACCCTAGACACAGTAAGAATATGTTATTATGCTTGTGATATATCGATTTTAGAAACTTCTTTGGAAGAATATGAAGCTTCTCTTACTTGGGGAGACTGACACAAGATGCGGTGGGAATGCAGGAGGCAAAGGTGAATATCGAATCACATTCAGTCGCATGCGAAAGTAGGCTTTCTGCAAGTTCCTATGATTGGGAGATCATATTGCACATGGTTCGCAACAATTTCCCATTGAAGAGGGAAGCGAGTAGGATTATGTTCTGTTCAATGCCAAAATCGAGATTTTTTACCTGTTTTGATGTTGGTCCCGTTTGGGCCTAAATTTCTTTTATTTTTAATATAGAATTGCCATTTTTTTTTTGCTTGGCACTATTTATATGTGTTATTTCTCTATTTTGGACACTTTTAACTATTTTTGTGTTATTTGGAGGTGTCTTCTCATATTTTTCTGTATTAGAGCATTGTATTTTTGAATTTTTTTCAGGTGGTGTGTTTGAAGCTATACATTTATTGTGAGGATTGATGGAGAAGTACAGAGAGAATAAGTACAGAGAGAATAAGGAGGATCTGAGAGAATAAGGAGGATCTTCATATGATTTTTGTTCAATTAGAAAAAACTGATGATAAAGTTCCAAGGGAAATACTATGGAGAGTTCTAGAAAAGAAAGATGTGTATATTGCTTATATTCAAGTTATTAAAGATATGTATACTAGAGCTGTTATTTGTGTTGGAACATAAGAAGGATTGATGAAGTATTTTCTTATTTCAGTTGGATTTTATCAGGGACCAGTTTCAAGCCCATATCTTTTTGCTTTAGTTATGGACGTTCTTACTGGACATTTACAGGAGGATATAACTTGGTGTATGCTTTTTGTTGTTGATATCCTTCTTGTGGATAAGATTAGAGTGATAGTTTAGGAAAGAAATTGAATTATAGCGGTCAATTTTAAAGTCTAAAGGCTTCCGTTTGAGTAGATCTAAAATTAAATACATTAAATTTAATTTTAGTTGTAGATTTAGTGGTGGAATAATAGATGATCAAGTCATTAAAATGAGTAGTTGTTTTAGATATCTTGGGACTATTGTTCAAAGTGATTGTGACAGAGGGGAATGTTATTAGTAGAATTCAACTTGAATGGTTGAAGCAGAGGAATGCATCGGGCCTACTGTGTGATAGAAAATACCATTTAAACTTGGAAAATCTTATAAGATGGTGGCGAAACCTGCAATTCTTTATGACACAAAATTTAGAGACAAAAAGTGAAATGAATATATTCGTGAAAGGGTTGGAGTAGCTTCAGTGGCAGGCAAGATTAGAGTGAGTCCCCTTAGATGGGTTGGTCTAGGGGTGTAAATGATTCAAGTTGACTTGAGTTTGAGCTTGAGCTTTTACTCTAGTTTAAGCCTATGAGTAGGATTGTTTATTATAAAAGAGAGAAAATAATAATAATTTAAACTAGTGTTATAACAAAATGACAAATATAATAAGAAATAAGGAGATACATAATAAGAAATCACTTGATATAGAATATAAAATATCTTTTTTTAAACATTTTTAATAATTTAAATATAGAAGTCATGAAGTTTCATATGCTTTGAGTATATTTTATATTAATATTTTTTTAAACGAGTTAACTCACGAGGTAATGAGTCAAGTCGGGGCTTGCTTGAACTTGGCTTATTAGCTCATCAAACTTATAGATCACGAACAACATATCTAGCCTAGCTCAAGTCATCTCATGAGTAGGATTGACTTACTTACATCCCTTGTTTGGTCACATTAAGTGTCAACCATTGGATGACCCAGTAAGCAGAGTGTGCTTTAGATTTTACTTATGTTAAGAAGGATAGACATATGCCTAAAAAGACTTGGGCATGTTGTATAAAAAGTAATTTTAATTTATTAAAATTAAATGAAAATATGACACGCAATAGGACAAAATGGAGAAAAAAGATTCATGTAGCCGACCCCACTTAGTGGGATAAAGGCTTGTTGTTGTTGTTGTTTTTGGAGTGTCTGTTGCTTGAAGGATCAAAGTGGTGATATCTTCCGGATGTTGGAGGCCCTCTTCATCCAACTTGCAACAAACTGCTGTTTGCAACAGGAAAGTTGTTTTTTTTCGTTCCGGTTTGCTATCTTGTTGTCATCCGGTCATAATTTCAACCGCCGTTCCTTTTTTTTTACTCATCCCATAATATACCTAGCTCTTTCTTTTGTTCTTTCACACATTCTAGGAGTCTTAGAACTGTATCCGTTCTATCATTGATACTTTTAATAACATCAACATATTTTTGTTACACCTTTTTGCTTTTAAAGCGCATTAAATGAATTCTTACAATATTTGATCATGTGCATTACCAATTTCAATAAATCATATGAAGATTTAATTTGTTCTCTAAACTTCTTCGTTGAATCTCTTGAAATAAACATTACTTCCATGGTAAATATTTTTGTGTAAAATCAAATAGATTCTTAAAGTTGATGTAATTTTTGGAGTCTGTACTCTTTATAGTTGCACAATCTTTAACATTACATATTAGTATTATAATACATTGATATCCTATTAGTTTCAAAGTTCTACTAAGAGAAGATTTGTTAGTCAAATTTGATACGCATTTAAAAAATTTCCAACATCAAGCACGAATCTTGAGATATGACACGGATCTCAAAATAAAATTTTTGAGCAAAGGAATTTCAAAATTTGATTCAAAGTTATTCAGAGCTCCTATTTGTGCAAATTTATAGTCAAACTGTCTAGCTCAACGAGATTGACCCAACGATACAAAAATCAGCCCAATTCGAGTCGAATTAAGCCCAGATCAAGCCAATAAACTACTTTTAAAAGCTTTTCAGGCATACTTAGAAGGTCAAATGGGTGTCAAATATGGAATAATTATAGTCAAATCGAGTGTCTCGATGAGACGAATCCAATGAGCCTAATATAACTCAATTTCAACATTATTAAGACAGTCAAATGTCCATCAAACGCTGTCCGATCGGGGGGATTTATTATGATCATCTGATCAAGAGTATTTTGGATTCCTGCCTTATTTGCAATTTAGACTGTATAAATAGAAACTCAAGCTCTTCATGAGAGGGGACCGAGGACCAGAGCGAGAGAGAGAGCATAGTCTTCATAAGAGAGAGTTGCAGCCAGCCTCCTGCATCGCCGTCTCCGACCGCCACCGCCTTGCGGTCGCCACTACCCTTAGGCCACCGCCGTCTTAGTGTAATGCCCCTCTGCCGCCACCCTCCGGCCCCTGTTGTTGCCGTCGCCACCGTCTCAAGCTGCCGCCACCGTCCTCCACCACCGTCTCAGGCTGCTACCGTCGCCTCCTGATTGCCGTCGCCTCCTGACTGCCACCGCCTTCCAACCGCCGTCGTCTCACTTCGTTGCCTCCTACCGACAGTTGCCTCCACCCTCCGGTCGTCACTATGTCGCCACCTACCGGCAGTTGCCTCCACCCTCCGGTTGTCACTGTCTAAGGGCATCGCTGCCTCCCAACCACCTAAGCCTTTGGCTGTCGCTGCCTTCTGGTAGTCGTTGCCTCTGCTCTCCAGCCGTCACTATCCACAGTTGGCCGCCACCGCCACCGCATCTGCTCTCTAGCCGCGACCGTCGCCGTCTCAAGCTGTCGTCGCCTCCTTGTAGCCACCACCTCCGTCGCCGTCTCAGGCTGCCGCCTCTATCGCCTTAAAGTCGTCGTCATTAGATCGTCCCCGTCTCAGGCCGCCACCGCTTCCAATCACTGTCACCGTATCTAACCAACTTTGGCCTCGACGACCTATGGAATTTATCACAGCTCACTAATATGACTTATGTGGTTCATAACTCGTGCAACTCCCGACTCCGGCCATGTGGCCTACGGACGTCGTCACAGCTCACGGCTAAAGCTTACGTGATCAACTATTGCCTACGTGGTTCATAGCTTGTTCAGTTCTCGACTCTAGTCTCGCAACGTACAAACGCCATCAAAGCTCGCCACTACAATCTACGTGACAAACTACGACCTACATGACTCATAGTTTGTTCAGTTACCGACTCCAGCTACGTGACCTGCGCATATCATCACAGCTTGCCACTATGACCTACTGGACAAACTACGATGTACGTAGTTCATAGCTTGTGCAACTCCCGACTCCGACTTACGGACGCTGTCATAGCTTGCCACTACGACCTATGTGACAAACTATTATTTACGTGATCAACTACGACCTACGTGGTTTATAGCTCGAACAATTCCTAACTCTGGCCCCCGCGACCTACAGATGTTGTCGCAGCTTGCCACTACGACCTACGTGATCAATTATGACCAACATGATTCACAGCTCGCACGACTTCTGATTCTGGCCTCTGCGGACGCAGACGTCATTGTAGCTCACTACTATATTCCATGTGACCAACTGCAGTCTACGTGACTGACTGCTCCTATAGCATCTCATCACAACCTCAGAGGCCAACCGATACCTCTGAGACAACTATCTGCAGCTCACATGACCAACTAATATCATGGATTTCAACTACTTTCTATGCTATAAGCTGGTACTGCGACCACCGTCTGCAACATTTACGACAAACTACTGTCTCCATAGTTACCAACTACGACTCTTGCAACCTACTTTGATCGTGAATAACACTCATTACAGCTAGACTACGAGTACTATCGACGAACCACTGTTATACATTTATAATTATTATCTTTGTAACTCCATCTTTTCTAATTCAAGAGAAGAGTGTACCCATATATTTAAAATTATATAGTGGATCATTTCAACTGGGCAAGACCCCGTGATTTTTTCCATTTTCTAGGGTTTTCCACGTAAAAACTTCTAGTGTCGCTACTGGTTCTTTATACTTCAATTTGAGTGTGTGCTGAATTTCCATACCACGCTAAAACAATAATCCTTTACTCTGCTGCCGCGAATTTTCTAGCATGCATCAAAATTCATGTAATATTTCCCCTTAACTCTCCAAATTTTAACAAGCATTACATTTGGACCTAAAGCCTTAATTTGTACACCTTTTTTTAGAGCTAACGCTATTCCACTTTTTTTTAGATATACTTAAATTATTTATTCTCTTTCTTCTTTCAAAATAATTTTATTCTTAAAAGTTCTCGTTTAGTAATTTCTTGAAGAGACATTTTTATCTTTCATTGATGTCTTCATCTTTAATTAAGATTCTAGCTTATCTATTTTGATCAAAATCCCCGTAACTAGTATTTCTTATCTCAAGCATTCAATATTTTCGCTTTTTCTACTAAGTCACTTCCAAGACTATCATATAGATTATCAAAAGGCTTAAGCTTTCTTTTATTCACTATGTTCTTTGCAAGGCTTTTAGTTTTCTTGTAAGTATTATAAGTCTTAATATATTCAATTTTTTCCACCTTTTATAAGCACATTTCGTTTGTAGCTTTCTTTCCTCCAGTAAGCCTCCTCATTCATGTATGATCTATTTCTAGACTCTTCTAAACATTTTCTTAGCTATTTTAGAAATTTATCCAACATAATGCTTGACTTGAATAAAAAAATTTAAATTGCCTTCATAGAAACCTATTTTGAAATATTAATAATTTCTCACTTCTTAAATTGCACTGCATTTTCTAGGATTATAATTTGTTTTGATTGAGTTTTTTATACTTTTAAGCTATAAATTCATAAGTATCACCCTATATTGTTGTTAAGCTTTCTTTTGAATCATCTCACAATTGTTGTAAGAAATTTTTACTTTCCTAAATGATCTGAAGTAACGTAGGTATCAATCAAGGTCGTTTCTTGATCCTAAAGCTAGTTATTAGGCGGTAAGAAATGTTACAAGAAAATCGTGAATGGAAATTCTAGTTTTTAATTAAGTTGGAAACTGTGGTTCATAAATTTGAAACATAGTACATACTTGAGACCTGATATCGATAAAACTAAATAATTCCATCATATCTGAGCTGATTTATATGACCTTAAATAGTTTCTTAGCTTGAGCATTGCTGGTTTTATTCATATTGAACGAACAATTACCAAAAAATTTGCGAAATGCATAAAGGTATATTGAAATAAAATCTAAACTTTCCATTGCAACAAAGCCATGCAACTGCGAATGTAGTGATTCCTATTTAAAGCATTCAATAGTGATTCATGATCCATAGTAAATCTCATTTTAGCAATGCAATCACAGGGACAACTTTCTTCGCAAAAGATTTCTAAAGAAGTTATTGTTGATTTTATGAAGATATCTCTATTTTTCCCTATCATTAGGGACAACCTTCTTAGGCATGTTATTTTCTTTTTGCAGGTCTTCTACGTTCAAATGTTTGTGTCAATCTTTCTGCTTTTGAGATCCACCATTTGACTGATCGCATAATTGCTAAATCAAATGAGATACATGATCTAGTAGCTTCAGTTCACCTTGAGAATGTACGTGGTTTCCTTGAGTGCTGCAATATGCTTATGTTTCTATTTCTATTCTTTATTGGCTATATATGAAATACAATAATTTATTTTGTTCACCTTGAGATAGTACGTGGTTTACTTGAGAATAATCGTTATGTAGACTTTGCCTCCATATTGTAAAAGACATATTTTTTTTGCATGAGAATGAAGTTATATACAAATATTTGATTTTTTTTTAAAAAACATGTTCCCTTTATTAATCAGCTTTGTCTCATTAATATTACCTTGATTCAACTTATAATTGAATCTAACTATCTGTAATTATAATTATTACTATAAAATTAATTTATAAATTTGATTGACTTAGCTTGAATTAATATAAGAATTGATTTAGTGTCAGTTTTTTTTGATTTAATTCAAATTTGGGACAATTTAAATAATTTAAGGTGAGATTAGCATAAGTTGTGGTCGATCAACTCTATTAATATTGTTTTGAAAATCATTTTGGATTGTTCTTTGACCGACTGTATTGAAAACACTACCTTAAATAGTTTGATTTAGTTAAAAATTTGGCATTACTAGAAACTAGGAAAACTCACTTGAACTTGTGGTTAAAAATTGATTTTAAATCATAAAAAAAAACTCGCTTGAACTAGTAGGAAATATATTCTATAGGTTTTATAAAATAAAATAGAAATTGCCACATATTGCGCAATTATTATTGATTTACATATCTAACACCTTAAGTTTGATATTTATATTTAACAATTGGTGTTATAGGACTGTGCATGAAAATGTGTGTTTCACTTTTAAAAGGATAGAAATAGTGATATTTTTGATGTTATATTCAGGATTTGGGTGTTGTGTATGTAAATATAAAAGTTTTTGTTAGATATGCAAATTTATAAGAATTATGTGGTAAGAAAATGCCCCAAATTGTAACTTGATGCCAATGAATATATATTTCCATTTATTTTCCTTAACTATCAAATCATATATGATTTTAGCATACTTATGTAGCATACTTATGTACTTAAAAATAATAACTATGTACGATTGCACAAACATGTTTTTTGTGTCAACGAAAGGATGGGAATAATATGGCTTGAGAGTCGATTGGCTACAGTAGCTGCGGGAATAGGATAGGATTTGGAAGAATAATTAAGGTTTTAATTAATCTAATTAAATTTAAAACTTTCAGATTTTATATCTCCCGATCTGTTCATAATTTACATACAGTGTTTTATATCAAATTGATCGATTTCATACGTAGAATTTTATAAAATTATATTGATTGAATTATGAGGATGCGAAGTCTGAGTTAAAATTTGCCGAACGAACTTGATTTCTCAACTTTTGGGCATTATGACCCTCCCTTATAAATCTATAGGCAAATAGATCAATCTTTTTTATAATTTCAAAAGGACCGATGTACCTGGGCTCAATTTGCTTCTTTGATCAACTCTAGCTGTACTTTTCATTTGTCTGACTTTTAAAAATACGAAATCTCCAACTTCAAATTAAAGTACTTTGTGCTTAGGGTTATAGTATTTATGCCATCGATTCTGGGCATCTTTCAATTAGTCTCTGATTAGTTTGATTTTCTCTGTTTCTTCATCAATTAACTCCAGACCTAAAATTTGACATTTCCCCACTTCGACCCAATTCAATGGAGTTTTGAATTTTCCGCCATATGGTGCTTCATAAGGAGCCATTTTAATACTGGGCTGATAATTCTTTTTTGTATGCAAACACGATCATTGGAATGTGATCTTTCCAACTACCTCCAAAGTCGAGAACTCTAAGCCTTAATAGATCTTTCAATACTTGACTTATTCTTTCTGATTGCCCTTCAGTTTGTGGATGAAATGCTGTGCCAAAATATAATTGTCTACCTAAACCTTGCCGAATACTTTTCCACAACCTGGGCGTGAATCTTTCATCTATGTAAGAAATTATAACTTTTGAAATACCATGCAATCTGATAATTTTTGTCTTACATACAATCTATCCAGCTTTTCAACTGTATCTGGTTGTGTGATTGGTAAAAAGTGAGTTGACTTTATCAGCCTATCAATAATCACCCAAATGCTATCTTGTTCCTGCCTGGATTGAGGAAATCTCATAAGAAACTCCAAAATAATTTCTTCTCATTTTCATTTAGGCATCGACAATGATTGTAGTAATCCGCTTGATCTGTTATGCTCAACCTTGACAATTTGACAAGCTTTACATTTATACATATTCATCATCTTTCTTCATACCTGACCACCAGAATGCCAACTTCGAGTTCTTGTACATTTTTGTGCTGCCTGGATGAATTGTGTATCCAAAATGATGAGCTTTATGCAGAATTTCTTGTCTCAATTCAGAATCAGTAGATACCCATAATTGCAGCTTCTTTCTGATTACATCATCTTCATCAACCGTCAGAGCGAACCTCTTTTCTAATTGATAATGCTTCAGAAGTTTCAGATGTTCGCTATTATCTTTCTAAGCTGTCTTGATTCTCTCCATCAAATTTGTTCACACTGTCAGTTGATGTAAATACACACTGTATCATGTTCTTTTGATTTCCAACTGTAAGGCATCAATTTTTTTAATCAACTCTGGTCTTTGAGTGATAATCCAGCATGCTCCGATAGTTGCTAAATCTTGCGAGCAAACATTACAACAACTAATTCCAGATCATGCACCGATAGTTGCTCTCATGTGGCTTCAACTGTTTGGATGCATAGACTATTATCTCTTTATTTTGCATTAAAACACATCCCAAGCTTCTTAATGACTCATCACTGTAAATCTGAAATCCTTGTGTGCTTGATGGAAGAGCTTAACACTGGAGCAGTTGCCAAATGTTTCTTCAACTATTGAAAACTGTGTTTACATTCTGCAGTCCACTCAAATTGAACGTTTTTTAATGATGACATAGCTATCCTTGAAAACCTTTGTCATTCCAAGAAAACTGTGTAACATTTTTTTGGAGTAAGCCATTCCACAATTGCTTTCACCTTCTGAGAATCAAATAAGATTTCTTGTCCACTGATAATGTGTCCCATAAATGCAATATTTACCAACCGAAATTCACATTTTGAAAATTTTGCATACAATTGATTTTGCTTTAGCAGCTCCACCCCTTTTTTTCAGATGCTTGATATGATATCATCAATAAAAATAATAAAAAAATTATTAGATTATAACAATTATCTTTGATTTTATTCCCTAATTATATTTTTCATCTTTTGCTTTTTTCTGTTTTATTTTCTTTTTTTGTTATTTTATTCCATTTTTATTGCTTTCCATTATTATGCCAATTGTAATTGAGCGTAAATACCTATTCTCCTATCAATAAAATTGTGCCCTCTATTTTAAGTTTCAATATTGCATCAGAGCCTAACCCTAAATCCAACAGCCCCGACCTCTTCTTCGGGCTCCTGCTGCCGCCACCTCTACCTCCACCTCCACCTTCTAGTTGCTAGTTCAAGCAAATTGTAGAAATCCTCTGTTTATGCAGGAATCCAATGACATCCTCTGTTCCTGGAGGAACCTCTGCCGGATTCAGTGATTCAGTGAACTACAGTGCCGGATTCAGTGAACTACAGATTCACGCAGGAATACAACATTTTTTGTCTCGTACAACAAACTGCATGAATCCTGTAGTTCAAGCAACCTCCCGTCCAATTCCTTCTATTCGTAGGATTCCTTTGCTCCTACGCAGTCGCGTACAACAAACTACGCAGTCACCAACTAACCCTAAATCCAACAGCCTCGACCTCTTCTTCGAGTTCCTGTTGCCGCCACCTCCACCTCCACCTCCTCACCTCCACCTCCTTCTAGCCGCTAGTTCAAGCAAACTGCAGAAATCCTCTGTTCATGCAGGAATTCAGCGACATCCTCTGTTCCTGGAGGAACCTCTGCCGGATTCAGTGAACTGCAGGTTCACGCAGGAATACAACATCTTTTGTCATGTACAACAAACTGCAGGAATCTTGTAGTTCAAGCAACCTCCCATCCAATTCCTTCTGTCCGTAGGATTCCTTTGCTCCTACGTAGTCGCCAGCTTCCCTGCAAGGTCAACCAATCGATCTTTGCCTAGCGTGCACCGCCGGTCTGCCCCAGCTTACCGTTGGTCTCCTTTGTTTCTGCTGCCTCTGTTATGCAGGAAGAATTCCTGCAATTGGCCTGGTACTTGCAATTCTAGAAATTGTATCTGTTTGTCGCGATTCTACCAAAATTCATTAATGACTCAAAACCATAACATATTCTTTGCGTAGTCGGAATTATGGTGGATTCCTCTAACTCTAAACCACCGTCAGAAAGGGTTCTTGATCCAATTTCCGCTCCCTTGCAGACGGATGATCATAAGCCAACATGAGTTTTTTAATCATAACTCGTATATTGAATGACTGTAACATTTTCCAATGGTCTCAAGCTGTGTCTTTGTTCATCAAAGGACGTTGAAACTTTGGTTATCTCATAGGTGTGGCTCTTGATCCGACTTAAGGAGCTTGGTAAATGGAGAACTTTATGGTCATGCCATGGCTGCTCAACTCCATGGATACCTCAGTTGGTCTTTCATACACGTTCCTCCCTACTGCTAGTTTTCTCTGGATGGTAGTCCGTGATATCTACTTCGATATAGGAAATTTTAGCTGATTATATATGGTATTTAAGAAGATCCGGGAGGCAAAACAGGGGTCAAAGACCGTGACCTAGTATTATAATGACTTTGTTGCACTATGGATGAAATGCGACATGTACTACGACTACACTGGAGATTCTTCGGCCATCTTATCCTCTTCCAGAAGATTATAGAAAAGAATCGTATGTTCCAATTTCTTGCTGGTCTTAAAAAAGATCTAGATGAATTCATGAAGAATTCCTTGCTGGCCTTAAAAAAGCCTTAAAAAAGACCGTGATGAATCTATGACAAAAAATGTCTCTTTTCACAGTTTATCATTGACCTACATAGGATTTGCTACTGCCTCGACGGACCATCAGATCCCTGCTATTATTGAGGTTGCTCTTACTAATCCAGCATGGAAAACGACATTAATGAAGGAGATGAATGCCTTTCAGCGAAGCCATACATGGGACATTGTGGACCTGTCTCGGAGTAAGAAAGTTGTAGCGTGTCGATGGATTTTCAGCACAAAGTTCAACTCTGACAGGTCCTTTGAACGCAATAAGGCAAGATTGGTCGCCAAAGGATATTCTTAGACCTATGGAGTTGACTTATGAGGAGACATTTGCTCCGGTGGCTAAGTCGAATACTATTCAGGTCCTGTTATCATTTGCCGTGAATCTGGATTGACCTTTATTCCAACTTAATGTCAAGAATACATTCCTGAATGAGAGCTGACAGAAGAGGTGTGTTATTATGTCTCTCCTTTCGGGTATTGATTCTACTGCCAAGTGTGTAGGTTATGAATGTCCATCTATGGGCTAAAACAGTCCCCAATAGCTTGGTTTGACAAGTTCACAAAGGTGGTCATGGGCCATGGTTTTACTCAGGCTATCAGATCACACTCTCTTCTTCTGACATTTCTCTAATGACTAAGTAGCTATTCTTATTGTCTGCGTTGATGATATTGTTCTTACAGGTAATGATCTCTCAACATTGGAGGCCTTAAAAGACATTTTTGCTTCGTCCTTTGTGATGAACTTGTGATTTCTCTAATACTTCTTAGGCATGGAAGTGGCTCGGTTATCTTGGGCAATTTGCTTGTCTCAGGTCAAATATGTGATTGATTTCTTAATAGAGAACAACCTTTTTTGTGCAACATGTTGCTGTTCCTATGTTTTCTAATGAAAAATTATCTGACATTCCCAATGTTGTACCTGTCAACAAGACTCATTACCAGCGCCTTGTGGGAAAACTCATCTACCTCGCTCATACTCACCCTAACATATGCCCCGCAGTTGGAATAGTTACTCACTTCATGCATATCCTCTTCGAGCACCACCTCCAAGCTATCCACTAGATTTTCCTCTACTTAAAATTTACAATAGGCTCAGGTTTGTTTTTCTCCCGTCACACCTCAGACTATTGCGGCTGTATACAGATTTTGATTAGACCAAATCAATTCATGATTGACGTTCCACCTCAGGATATTGCTTATTTGTATGGGGCAATCTTGTCGCGTGGAAAATCAAAGAACAGTTTGTTATTGTTCGAAGCAGTGCTGAAGCTAAATTTTGATCTATTTCTTCAGGAAACTGTGAAGTTCTCTGGCTACACATCACGCTTCGTGAACTTTGTATGCTAACCTCCATCTCGCAACAACTATTCTGTGATAATAAGACTGCAATCAATATTTCTCACAATCTAGTCTAGCATGATCGTAATAAACATGTGGAGATCGACAAACACTTCATTAAGGAAAAGATTGAGTCCGGGGAGATTTGCATTTCATATATGCTCTCCATTTGTCACCTAGTGGGCATCTTCATCAAAAATCTGTCTCGTCCTTTGTTCGATGACTTTAAGTCCAATTTGAACATGACTAATATTTTTGCTTCAACTTGAGTGGGAGTAATAGATTCTAACGACTGTCCCTACGCTGCTATTACTTATTATGTTATTTTATTTCCTGATTATATTTTTTCTCTTTTGCTTTAATCTGTTTTATTTTTTTCTTATTCTTTTATTTGATTTTTATTACTTTCCATTATTATGACTATTGTTATTGGGTTTAAATACCCCTCCTCTTATCAATAAAATTTACTGATCGATTCTAAATTTAAACACAAACTAATACATATACAACTTGAAAATTCGATTCATCGAGTTCATAAAAATTGCAGGAGCGTTGGTTAAACCGAAGGTATAACTAAGAATTCATAATGAACATACCTAGTCCCCAAACTGTCTTAGTTATAGCTGCCTTATTGACTCTGACCTGATGATATTCTGATCTCAGATCAATTCGGGAAATATCATAGCACCTTCTATTTGATCAAACAAATTATCGATCCCGGTCAAATGATATTTGTTCATACTTTTCACATTGTTCAGCTCTTAGTAATCAATCATAGTCACATATTTTTGTCTTTCTTCTCGACAAACAAAACCACTTTCTGAGCGCATAATAACACACATAGCATGAGAAAAAATGCATAATATCAATAGATAAACTGACAACAAACTCATCAAATAAAAGAACCTAAATTTAAATAAAACAGTGCTAGGCTAATCATGAATTAAAAGCGTACATGTAAACACTTCCTCAAACTTTAGCTTCTTGAGATGTAATTGCAAAAACCCGTTCTTTTACTGGTTGCTCAGTTATTTGCTCCGAAGTTTCATATTGAGAATCTACAATTGAAAAAATAAAAAATCAAGAAAGGACTTAGAGAAGATGTCTTCCGTTTTGGAGAGTTCATGCTTGGGTTCAAAGAAGTGGTTTGAGATAGTCCTGGTTAAATAAAATGATTCCATTCTAATGAAGATGCCAACCAACCAACAACAACAACAATAACAACAACAAACCTTTATCCCACTAAGTGGGATCAACTACATGAATCATTTTTCTCCATTGCGTCCTATTGAGTGCCTTATTTTCATTTAATTCTAATAAATTAAGATTATTTTTTATACAATATGCCCAAGTCTTTCTAGGTCTACCTTTGCCTTTTATAGCATAAGTTGAATCTAAAACATCTACAATCCTAATCGGATCATCAGTTGGTCTACGTTTAATATAATGACTCTCTCTAATTTTGTCCGTCATCGGAGCTACACCAACTTTATCACGGGTATATTCATTTCGCATTTTGTCTCCAAGTATATAGCTACTCATCAACCTAATTATTCTCATCTCGACTACACTTAACTTAGTTTTATGCTTCTCTTTTAAAGACCAACATTCCACGCCGTCGAGCATTGCATGTCTCACCACCATCTTATAAAATTTTACTTTCAGTCTAAGTGGTACTTTTCTAGCACACAATAGGCTCGAAGCATTCATCCACTTCAGCCAACCAACTTGAATTCTACTAATATCATCCCCATGTATATCACCATCACTTTGAAAAATAGACTCGAGATATCTAAAGCGTTCACACCTTTTAATAATTTGATCACCCATAGTTACAATTCTGTCACTATAGCTACTAGTACTAAAATTATATTCCATGTATTTAGTTTTAGTTCTACTCAAACGAAGGCCTTTAGATTCCAATGTAGACCTTCATAATTCAAGTTTTTCCTGAGCTTTCTCTCTCGTCTTATCCACGAGCAGGATATCATCAACAACAAGCATACACCAAGGTACATCCTCCTGCAAATGTCTAGTAAGAGCATCCATAACTAAAACAAAAAGATATGGGCTTAAAGCCGATCCCTGATGTAATCCAACAAAAATAGGAAAATATTTGGTCAATCTTGCTTCTGTTCGAACACAACATCTATAGTATACATATCTTTAATGACTTAATATAAGTCATATCAACACCTTTCTTCTCAAGAACTCTCCTAAGAATATCTCTTGGAACCTTATCATAAGCATTTTCTAAATTAATAAAAATCATATCTATATCCTCCTTATTATCTCGGAATCTCTCCTTCAATCCTCTCAATGAATGTATAGCTTCCATAGTAGACATGCTCGAGATAAATCCAATTTGATTATGAGAAACTATTGTAATACATCTTAACCTATGTTCAATTACCCTCTCCCATAATTTTAAAGTACGACAGATCAACTTAGTTCTTCTATAATTTGCAAAGTCTTGTGCATCTCCTTTATTCTTAAAAATGGGGACCATGATACTTTTCCAGAATTTATCTTAGGCATCTTTTTGGTTTTTTAAAATAATATTAAAGAATTTAGTATGCCAAGAAACTCCCAAATCTCACTCCCAAATCTCTTATATATTTCCTCTTATATATTTCCACACTTCAATTGGGATATCATTAGGTCATACAGATTTTTCATCATTGTTTTTCTTAAAGCCTCATCAACTTCTTTTCTACTAATGTGATGGTAAAAATGAAACAATGTATTATTATTAAGGATATTAACATCACTAAGATTGATCATATTTTGAGAAACTTCATTAAAAAGTTTATCAAAATATCTCAACGTTCTATGTGAATATCTTTTTCTAAGAAAAACTCTTTTTGATTTTCATCTTTAATATACTTTAATTGAGTTAAATATTTACTTTTATTTTCATTTTGTTTGGCTATTTTTGCATATAATTTTCACCCTCCTTAGTATCTAATATTATAAAGATCACTAAAATTAGAATTTTTAGCGTCACAGATTGTTCTCTTTGAAACCTTACGGGTCATTTGATATTTTCTCATTTCTCTAGACTTTTACATTTAAACTAATTTTTATAACATTACTTCTTATATTTAATCTTTTCTTGCACGTTATTATTTCACCACCAGCTATTTTTATTTATAGAAACTTTTTCTTTTGATTCTCTAAGTACATCTTTTGCCACTTGTTTAATAGTATTTGTTACTTTATCCGAAATAGAATTTCCTTCTTCATAAACATCCCAAATCTTGAAATCTTGAATTTTTCTCATAAAAATACTTTTACTCGTGTCTTTTAGGTACCCCTATCTAATTTTATAATGATAATTCCTAGCATTCTTTATTTTACAACTCTTCATCTTAAAATCCAGAACTAATAATCGATGTTGAGTACTAAAATCCTTACTTGGAATGACCTTATAATTTTTACATTCTTGAAGATCTTTTCTTCTCATAAGAAAATAATCAATTTGTGTTTTATTAGATCAATTCTTATAAGTAATATTATGCTAATCTCTTTTCTTGAATAAAATATTAATAATAAAAAAAATCACACGCTAAAGCAAAGTCTGATATGACTTTACCTTATTCATTTACACTCCAAAACCGTAGCCACCATGAATACTTCTAAAATCTTCTAATACTTTACTGACATGTCCATTTAATTCTCCTCCAATAAAGATTCTTTATTCAATACATTTTGTATTAAGTCTTCTAAGTCATTCCAGAATTTATCTTAAAAACTAATACCTGAACCTGCTTGTGGATTATAAACACTTATAATATTAAAAATCTCAGTATCAACAATAATCTTAAGGGCTATAATTCTATCTCCAATTTTATTAATTTTTAAAATATTATTTTTCAAACTCTTATTTATAATTACACCTATACTATTTCTAATTTGACTCTTACGTGAATTCTAAAATATAAAACCTAAGTTATCAATCACCTAGCCTTTTCTCCAACCCATTTAGTTTCTTGAATAAGTAAGATATTTATCCTTCTATGAATCATAATATCAGCTAATTCTATTAATTTACCGGTGAAAGTACCTATATTCAAAAATCCTATCGTAATATTGTTTCATGGACTAACTTTTTTACCCGCATCCATCCATAATATGAGAACCCTTGCTTATTTGACACTACACCTGGACACCGGTGTAGTGACCCTTGCACACTTTTCACTGTATTCAGGCCATACAACGCGTTGCTTCTAGAGAACGCCCTAGCATTTACACAATAATCAAAATGATTCAAGTAATGATTTTTCGACAAATTTTACGCTGGCTGTCGACTGCCTAATTTAACGCTCCACTTTTCACATCTGATTGTTGGGATCCGACAATAATAATTTTAATGAAGATGTTAATCAGAAGGAAAAAAAATCACCAAATAGCCTGAATTCTTATGCCATTTTGAAAAAAATGAGGGTAAAACTTTTGCTTATGCCATTTTGAAAAAAATGAGGGTAAAACTTTACTTAGATCATAAAACAAACCAAAACATCTTTCCAAAATCAAAATTGTTATCATTTTATATATTCCCGTAGATAAGGCGAAATAATAGCTGAGTGCTACCTGTATTCTTTGGTAAAATGTGAGAAATGAGTGCTAATTCCCATCCAAAGGTATGTAAAAGCAGTATCATACAAATATATACGTTGGATAATATTGCAAGACGAGGAATTAGAGTGCTGAAGAATAGATAAATCCATTGGAAAGAAGGTGTATGTTTATCTTACACTACAACAACAACAAATCTTTATCGCCCTAAATGGTGTCGGCTACATGAATCCTTTTTCACCATTGTGTCCTATTGAGTGTCATATTTTCATTTAATTCTAATAAATTAAGATCATTTTCTTATATAAAATACCTAAGTCTTTCTATGTCTACATCTGTTTTTCTTAATATAAGTCGAAACTAAAACATCTACTCTCCTAAGCGGATCATCAGATGATCGACGTTTAATGTGACCAAACTATCTAAGATGACTCTCTAATTGTTTCCCTCACTGGAGCTATGTCAATCCTATCTTGGATATATTCATTTCGTCTTTTGTCTCTAAGTGAAAAGCCACTCATCCTTCTAATCATTCTCATCTTGACAACACTTAAACATAGTTTTATGCTTCTCTTTTAACGGCCAACATTTAGCGCCATGGAACATTGCAGGTTTTACCACAACCTTAAAATTTTCCTTCTATTCTAAGCAGTACTTTTCTATCACACAATAGGCTCGAAGCATTCCTCCACTTCAACCAACCAACTTGAATTCTACTAATAATGTCCCCATTTATACCATTTATATCACACCATCACTTTAATTATGTTTATTTTACACTGATTTTTAATAATTAACCTCCCAAAGTTTTGGGTCTACAATTGCTTTTACAACCGAAGAAGAAGAAACGTCTTCCATCTGCATTTTCTTCGTAGAAGAAACTTTTTATATTATCAATTGTTTTAACGACCATTTTGGAGTCCAAAAGGAGTAGCAGTTTGAAGGAAATATGGTCATTGAGTTTCTAAAGACATTTCTTTTTTTAGGAGTTTTTTTTCCCCAAAAAGCAAGTTTTGGATTCCTTCACAAGCATCTCTTATTACATACTATGATGAAAATTTTGAATATTTTTGATGCTCATTATTTCAATTCTCTGTGTGAAATGAGAACTTTTTTTTATTTTCTCTTTCAAGTCCTTTTTGCTGTGTTTACATGGGACCGTGGTATGTTAATGCATTTTGTAAGTTGTTAGTGAAGCTTCTATATATTATCCCATAGGATTGTGATTTGTTAAATTTATTATGTGGTTATTGAAACTCTAAAATATAACCTAATGCAGGGATCATATTAGTTGGATACTTTTTTATTTGTACCTCGCTCTCTATACAATAAGAACCTGATTCATTCTCTTTTTTTATCCTTTTGGATTTACATGTTATCACGATATGTTAATGCATTTTGAAAGTGGTTAGCGAAGCTTCTACATATTGTCTCACATAATTGTGGTTTGTTGATGAATTTCCTATGTTGTAAGTGAAGCTCTTATAACCCACTGCAGGTGTCATATGAGAATGCTGTTGCTCCTTTGGCGGATCTTGAAGAATTTCAGTATCCATTGGTGCAGTCCTGCATTTTTCAAAAGATGGTGGCTACTTCAGATGAGGTTCGGAAAGCAAGTGCTGATGCTGAGAGGATTCTTGATTCTCACTTCCTGATGTGCAGGTGACACTTGATCTATCAAATTTTTGTATGATGTCTCTTCGTTTATGTCTGTTATTGTGCTTTGTTTGTGGTCCCTAAGCTTGCAAAGGCTTAGCAGTGAAGTGTTTGTCCTCAGTAATTCTTTATTTTAGAGTGCAATTATTTTAAATTACAATGTGATGTGTAAGAATTCGTTATCACATGCACGGATGAAGCAACATTTTTGTTAATTAAAACACTCAGGACTTGTATATACTGTATACAAATATTGTGTGCATATATCGCTGATTTAATCACCCAAAATTAAGCTACATAAGGTAATGTTTCTAACAAATATAATGATGCATACAATAATAATAAAACATAAATTATATAAAGTAATAATGTAATGCTTCAAAATTTCAACAAACTTAAAGATATAGACTAAAATGTAGAGAAAATACTTAAAAATCAATGATATCTTCTAAGATTGTTATTTATGACTCAATTTAGAAGGTTCTTTTTTGCAAGGTTTGGGAATTTGAGACAAGGAAAGCCAACAAATTGAGTGGCGAGAACTACAACTTTATAATTGAGAATGATTGATATGGAGAAAAATGGATGACCATGTAGTGTCCATGAGGAGAGTACCGGGAAAGTGAGAAGAGGAAACCTGAGTGGCCAAGAAAGAAAAATTGCATTTCTATTGTGACATGCATTCACATGATTTCTAGACACCTTTGTTTACTTTGGATAAACTGCTATTTGTGTGAGCCAGTAAGTACTGAATCAATGAGGCACACGATGAGTTCTTGAATTACACTCACAATCATTGTTAAAGCACACATAAGTAAGTATTTTAAAGCACATAACATTGTGGCGTACTGTTGACATCGCTTTCGGTCAAGATGTAGTTTTTCCCCTCCTTAATAGCCTAGGATCTAGCCGTAGGATCTTTCTGTCGACTACTCCTAGAAAACTAGTGAAGGAGCCCTCCCCGTTAGCAATTCTGGACCTTCGCTCAACTTGACGTTCCATGTGGTAGTTTTGACCGCTATTGCTTAGCAGGCAAGACTACTCCGAAGGAACTCAGGGAGCACTCCTATAGGACTGACAGCCTTAGGATTGACTCTACACGTTGATTTGGCGCCGCTGCGCTCTTCGCCATCCTGTTTAATCGAATAATAATCAAAATTTTGATACGATTCGGACTGCGACGCGTTTTGGTCCCAATCGTCGACAAAGCAAAGTTGCCCGTTGCCCGGACGACTCCGGACGACGAAACGAACTGCGCCGATGCTTCCGGAACATCGATTTTGCCTAGGGGGGACGTTCGCTTCATTGCGATGGCACGTCTTAGGGAAAATACCTATTTAAGTGTTAATTATACTAATAAATAATATTTTATTATTATTATTATAATTAATAACTTATATTAAAATCCTTAACCTAACTCCATTTCTCTCCTTCTCCCGTTAAACCCTCGGGGTTTACCTCTCGCCCGAGCCTTAGCTCGCCCCCGCCTTCCTCCGTCTCGTTCGTGAGCCGGTTGACGCCTCTTGCGCACACGTCTGTGAGACCCATCCCCTGCGACAAATCCTTATCTCTTTTCTCATGATGTCGCGGCCTCTCTAGCCTCTTATCCCTGCTCCTCTCTGCGACGATTGTTGCCCTTCTTTCCGCTTCCCTCGCCTCTGGTCTGCGGTGGGTGAGTTTAATCGAGCTCCTCTTCTCCCTGATAGATATATTTACCCCATTTGGGGAGACCCAAAAGAGAGGCCGAAAATCTTTCTAAGGGAGAAAACTCTGCTCTTTTCCTTTCTCACTCACTTCTTTGATCTTCTGGTGCTTGAATTGATGTCCTCTTGTTGTTGGAGTAATTGAAATTGAGGAGTGCGTTTAGAGTTCTTGTGTTACTTTCTTTTTGCTTCAAGGAGGTACCTTTTCCCCTTTTGTGCCTTGCTCTGTTTTCGGTTTTGCTCTATGCTGAGTCTCTGTTAGCTTAGTACAATGAATAATGTGGCATTTTAACTTAATGTTGCACTTATATTTTTGAAAGGCATGTTACTCCAGCATCTAGAGATGGAAGTATGAGCATGTTCTAGGGATTGGATTTGATTACTTGCTTAAGATGGTAGGAATATAGCATGATATAAGTTTTTCCTCTTTCCTCTACTTGCTTGAGATGAAATTATGACATATTTCTATTACTGCGAATGAGAAGGTTGAAGCATGACTTTGAGACAATGTTAGTTCCTCTTGCAAGCATGTTAGGATATGCATCATGAAGCTCTTCATTTAGTCTTATATAGCATGAGACATTGGAAGGTTTATTTGGTCTTTCACGCATGTGGGGGCTCGGTTTTGGCTCCCTGGCTCCCTATGGCTTTTCCTTGCTCGAAATGCATGTTATGAAAAAAAAAATTATTTAATTTCGAAAGCCCTGTAGCTTGCTTGGACTCTGTCTTGGCTTTGAGTGACTTGGTTTTAGCCTCTATTGGGGTTCGATTTTGCCTGATCCAGTCCTTGGTTTCTTTTTTTCTTTTTGCATACTTGTAATGCTTATTTTGGCATGGGATCTGTATGTTGTTGGCTACTCTAAGACCAATATATGTGCGGGTTTATCCCCAAATGATTTAAAGTTGGTGCAGGGCGTGGTTTTACTTGTTCTTGGCCCTACTCGAGAGCTGGTTTGGTGAGTGGGCTCGGTTTCTTATTTTGGGAAGATATGGGTGTTGAGTTTATGAAAACTTAGCTTTTATATGGGTCGTGGACTTTGCCTCATGCCTTGGACTCACCCTACTCCGTAAGCCATCCCTTCCCCTTGCCTCGTGTCCTGGCTTTGGTCTTGGCCGTGAACCTCTTTTGTGCCTTGGGTTGCTTTAGCCGTGAGCCTTACTTGTCTCCTGGGTTGCTTAAACCGTGAGCCTTACTTGTGCCTTGGGTTGTCTTTTGTCATGGGCTTTAGCAGCTGTCCCTTGCTGCCTTTAGCCGAGAGCCTCTTTTGGCCTTGGATTTCTTTAGCCACGAGCTTTAATAGCTCCCCCTTTCCTTTTTGTTGCCCTGAAAAGATTTTATGCTTATCTGATATGTGATGCTATGAATTAATTTGGAAGTTGGAAGATTTTGATATCAACTTTGGGATTTTGGGAAGATTTGCAAGCTTTATTTGCGGAGAGCATTTGGTTGATTGGATTAAGCCTACGTCTTTGGGGTTTGAAAAATAAGCGCAAAGTGGTATTTTATGTTTGTTAGGAAAGACCTCGGGCCCTACTTTTCTAGATTTTTTCGACAGGAGTTTTTGAGAGCTGACCCATTCTCCTTTTCAGTATTTTAGATGGATCAGTATCTCCTCTCTCTCACCCCATTTTTGTTCTTTTTTTTCCTTGCTTCTTGGTTCGGTTTTTGATGCTTATGTCCGATGCATAAGTGTCCACGTATAGCCTTTTGTTATACGTGAAACCATTAAAAAGGTCACAAGTAGTTTGTTTTGGGGCGTAGGGTGTTGATGATAAAGACACACCGAAGATAGAGCAGAAAGAGGCCCTATCCTATAACATCAAGATCTAGACATTTGATGAACAATAGGATATGATATCATTCACCGACATAAGTCTAGCGGGAGTTGACTCAAACCTCTTCAGATGATTGATAGTCCCACGCCCGACAATGTAATCGACTTGTGGACAATAAAAATTGTTAAAAACTATTTAAAAAAATAAAAATATATTTTTCGCTATAAAATAAAATTTGATAATCTCTTTTTTTTTTAACTTATGTGCATGTTAAGAAAAAAAAAACATAAGTTTTAAAAATATATTTTAAAATTGATTGTCCACCTGACGAATACCTGTTTAGGCTGCGAAGTAGCCCTCTCAGTGAGGTTAAAGATACACTTCTAGACGAGTGGCGGGGTCTTTATATTTCGGGGGCCGCATAAGCCTTTGGGGCCTGAGCCTAGCCCTACACAAATGCTTGCGGTCCCCCTTACCTGAACTTTTTGTTTTATCGAAGCTTTGGACAGAGCACTTGTGTTTCTTTTCGTTTCTTCAAGATTTCTCAGAGATTTTTGAAGATGTCTACTTGAGTCTTTTTCTCGTTGATTTTCTCGAGTTTTCGATCATGAGTCGTCGTTACACTTTTCTTCGGATTTCCCGGATGGCTTTTCTTCCAGATTTCGCTTTTTGCAATATATTTCAACTTGTTATATTTAAGAAACAGTGGATCCCACGGGCGTACAAGTTCATTTTACATTTACAACATGTTATTCTATTCCTGTTCCTACCTGCTACTGTTCTGTACAGCATGTTATATTATTTCTGTTTCTACCCGCTGTTGTTCTGTAAGGTATGTTACACTGTTTCTTTTACTGTACTTGCTACCGCTCTATAAAACATGTTGTACTGTTCCTTTTACTATACCTGCTATTGTCATGTATGGCATGTACATTGTTTCTGTTATTGTGTTTTCTACTGCTTGCCCTTTACTGCACATTTTTATATTACATAGCTTTAAACATGTCTCCTTTCCATATAGAATGTTTAGAGGTCTATTACCATATGGTCGTTTGATTTGACATCATAACTAGAAAACTTGAACTCGTCACGACAAGGAACTTGGAGTTAGCGCGGTGGGCAGCACGATCATCTTCAGCAGCAGAACATGTCTTCCGCAGCTAAACCATTCCTTTTCTAGAATTTAAAATAACAATCCATAGGATTTTGAGGTTGTTTGCCTAGCACAACATAAATCCTCAACCTTTTCGTTAGGTATTCGTATGACTCTGTTGTACGATCTAAACCCTAACTCGTTTCAGGATTCTAAGGTTGTCGTTCGTTATGACTTAAATCCTCACATTTTCAAGCTATTTGTGTGATCATTTCACATGAATCGAATGTAAGCCCTAATTAAATAAAACTGACAGGATAAAACATTTGAATATTCCTCTTCAAAACTGAAGCCAAACCATAGGGTAGACTGAGAAGCCACCAAGGACCTCCTCTGGATCTGTGACATCCCCTTGTTCTTGTTCCTTTGGATCCTGTAATAAATGTTCCAAGTTTGAACCTTTCCCTTTTGCACACTTCTTTGTCCGATTTTATTGAAAAATCCTATCCTTTTGAAGTCTTTGAAGATAATTTTTCCTGATTTTTATCGAGAGTATTCTTAAGTGATTTCGGTTATTTAAGATATAATTAATTATAAGAGCTTGCCCTTATAGGATGTTTTTTCGAACCCAGCTTAAAATAAACCCTATTTAATTTTTCATATTAAATAGGGGAATTTGTCGGCAAATAAAACGGTTTCACAGACCAAACGGTTGTCATATATATCTTAGTTTATCTGATCGAGTCTCATCCTCAAGTCTTATGTTTATCCCTCGGGATAGATACAGGATTTGAGGTAAAACGCTTTTTCATTTAAACTATGAAAAATATGGGGTCAGTTTGATTTTCATACTTAAATCTATACGTCCTTTCGAGGCGGGCGACGAGATTTCAATTCCGGTGACCGACAACTTCTTACGGGCAACTCTCCCAAACAAACAAACAAACCAATCCCACCACACTTTTCCCCGGCGACACGTACATCACATAATTAGCGTACCTTGTAGCCTAGCAAAGCACTCTAAGTATGCTCCATTATGTTTCACTTCAAAAAAACGTGCTTTAATATGCACTTTTGATAGGTTTGGTAGAGTTTCTCATCAATCTTAATGATGTAGAGAAGAGATGATAAGGATGTGATTTGTTTTTTATTCATGGATCGATTTATCTAACTTAAAACTATGAAACTTATATTTGTTGAAACTATATTACAAAATTTAAATTTGAAATCAAATAAAATCTAATCCTTTTTTGTTATTCAAATTCAAACCTGATATTATTTGAAAGGACAAATTATTTTAATAAACTAGATGAATAAATATAAAATTTTAATTTAAATGAGATAAACTTTAAAATATTAAAAATAAATCCGACAACTGTATTATTGGGTGTATCAGCCATTCTTTAGAATTTATTTAAGCTTACAGTGGAACAGATAAAAAAATTGCTTAGGTCCTTGGAGAACTTATTTTACTATGATTATCATTGATATGATTGGATCTTTTTTTGTGACACTATAAGTCGTGGTGCATTAATAATTTGGTTTCTGGACAGTGAGGAATGGATATGGCTGTTCATGGCGACATATCTTTGTATGTATATTTTCTAATCATGGCTTCTTTTTGATTCTTTTTATCATTTACCCCTCCATCAGTTTTCTTCTCATTTTTCTCATTATCCACATTATTCACTTCATGATTCTCTCTAGTATTTGCCATGAAAATCATTTTTGGTGCTTTTATTTAAAGTGTTAGAATCTTCATTCTATAAAAAAAGTAACAAAACTATTCATTGACACTTAAATGACTCAAGTTTTTTAAAACCATCACATAATAAATTTATAACGCATTAAATTGACTTAACAAGGTTCATAACATTAAAAATTGATTGACATTGAAAGTGACTAGCGATTTGCTTATTGAAGATTTATATTCTTCATGAAAGTAGATGTTGGAATTCGGTTCAAGGCTTGAAGAACTAAATGCCATTATTTACTTGGGTATTGCTAGCATAAAAAAAAAGATAAAATCTATTCTAATCTAGCGGAAATAAAAACTATACAGCTGAATTGAAGTTTTGAAGAAGTACTATAAGCATTTCAATAACACAATATCTTGATAATAACAAACTAAGAACTAATTAGCCTTGTAATTATAATTTATGCAAGATAGGGTGGAAAGAAAAGAAAAATCAATGCACATTTGTTAAATTTAAATTTAATTGGTGGATAAAAACATGTAGATTGGAACATTTGGCAAAAAAGGAGAGGGTTGAAATCGGGCTATTCCTCATTAGTAAGAGGAGAAATGAAGGCGATCAATGATGCGACCCAGTGCGAAATCGAAAGTGGTGAGTGGGTAAGAGAGGGAGATAGGGGAAGATCGAGAGGGAGCACAAAATGTGGGAGGATCAACGACATGAGCACCTTTATGTCGAGTCAAACTCCATTTTGTGCATGAATGAGATCATGCTCATAGAGGTTGTGAGATGGAACAAGAGGGGAAAGTTTTGTACTCAGGCAAGCAACAATGGGTGAGTTCAATCATGTGCATAAGGGGAGACGATGCAATTCAAGCACATGACGTGCTCTTGTAGAGCTAAATGTTTGAATAAGCGGGCAACATTCAGTTTAGAGAAATAAATAAATTTGTTATAAATTTAAAAAATATTGATAAAATAAGTTGATTTAATAAATTTGGAATTCAAATGAGTTAGAATAATTTAGAAAGACATATAATAAATTTAACTATTTATTAACAATATTCAAATTTATAAGGGTTGAATCAAATTTTGTTAGAAATAGATTTTACTATACTATAAAATTAACTAGTATAAGTATAATCATGTTATATTGGTAGAATTAAAATAGACTTTTAGTTATTATAGAATGAATATAGGAGGATCACATATATGAAAATTTAAATAAAAAATATTATAATATCCTGAATGATTATAAATCACGCACAAACACACTCATATATATTTTTTTAAAGCAAAGGTACTTGTATTGATTACCAAAAAAGGAAGTACAAAAATTGGCAGAGAGGACCCAACATAAATAAGTTCTTATTGGCAGGTATAAAAACAAAAAGGTATTTACAAACATGTAACCCAAACAAGCTGAAAAATAAACCCTGAAAACAAAAGTCGCATAAGAGAAATAAAGCAAAATAAATCTTATAATTGCCCAGTTAACAACAGTCCAGAAGTAATAGATCCATCCAATACAGTAAGTGTGGTATGAAATGTAGTAAACATAGAATAGGCAAACCGCTGGTATGGAAGCCATGACGTCCAAGGGGAAACCAACAAAGTACGACAAAGTAGGAAATTTCCCCGAGCTAATGAGTTGAAAATATCCTTCCAGAAGAGTAGCATCACCACATGAAAAGTTCCAATCAGAAAAACTGCAACCATCGGCAAACACAGAGACCCTGTATAGGCCACCCAAACCACAAAAGGAACCGGGTCACCAGAATGAGATGCTGCGGGCTTAGAAACCTGTAATAGTTGCTTAAGGCCTCCCAGAAAGGCCAAAAGAAACTTATAACCGCACAACAACTGACATCTAATGCAGAGAAATCAGAGAGAAAATTGTTAAAAGAACCGAAAAGAATCAACATCTAATAAACAGTGTATCTAGCAAGTCACCAACCAATAGAACCTTCAACCGATCCACATGGGATCTTCCCCACTTATTCCCAAATGCCCCAAACCAGCAAGGAAATCTGCTGGTTTATTTCCTTCTCTAAAGATATGAGACCACTGTATAATGAAGCCCTTATCAGCTACTAATTTCTTAATCTTATTCCAAGTGCTGAGTACCTCCCATGGGGGCTTAGTAATACCCAGAAAAATGTCAATCATAACCTTCGAATTAGCCTCTATAACCAAGCAAAACCAATTCTGATTAGCAACAATTAATAGTGCCAAATAAAGTGCCCAAAGTTCAATTTCCAGATGAAATTGTGTAACAGAGGGGGGAAGAAAAGAATCCCACACAAGCACCAATTGCATCTCTAAACACGCCCCCCACAACCTCCCTCCCATTCCTCACACTCCCGTCAATATTAAGCTTAAGCCACCCACGGGGAGGAGGCAACCACTTGAATAAAATAGGTCTATGAAAATCAGTGGAGAGAGAGGAAGGAGGAGAGAAATTATGGCCTTTGTAAGTTTTAGATAAGTATGCCATGATATGAGCCACAGTTCTCCTAATAGAAGGAGCAACATCATCAAACTTTACAGGGTCCCTTGCCATCCACACAAACCAAAGAATGATAAAGGGGAGGAGAAAGAAAGGGGGCCCATTTTCACATGTGTTTTTCCAAAACTTACAACATTCAATCAAAGAATCCCAACTACTAGAAACCTAACCCCCAATGAGGAATGCCACGTCCCTCCAAACCTCCAACGTAAAAGAGCAGTGAATAAATAAATGAGAAACAAACTCCTCTTGCCTTTTACATAGACCATATTGGGAAGCTAATTTTAAACCCGTCATTTTTAAAATGTCATCAGGTATTCAATTATGTAAGTGCCTCCAAGCAAAGGACCTAGACGTGGTAAGATGCCTTCCCTAAATAGCTTTATCTCATGCCCATTCACCAAAATGATGAAGGTAGGGTGTATAGATTTCACAACAGAGCAGTTCCATTTATTTTTAAAAACTGGCACATCTGTTTTAGAGGTATCAAAAGTAATTTTCCACAGAGGATAAGCTTCCGTACTGACGGCTTCCCCAAGTAAATTGAGGTTCCAATTTCCATTGTTAAAAAAATCAGAAATAATAGTATTAACGTTAGAAGGGTTTGAAAGAGAGGGATCAAACCAAAGATCACACCAAAACGAAATTTCACCTCTACCAAAATCCCAAAAAATGAATTGTTTCGACACATCTCTAGCCTTAAGAAGAGATTTCCATATATGAGAGACTTCTACTCTCCATTCAACCCTAGATGGATGAGAGGAAATACAATACTTATACTGCAAAAAATTGGCTCACAACGAATCATTCCTCCGGAATTTAACCCTGAGTTTAATCATATTAATATCAACAGTATGATTAAGCTCCCTGAATCCAAGTCCACCAGCAATAAGAGGCTTACAAACCTTAGCTCAAGAAGCCCAAATTTCTTTAGATCTCCCTCCAGCCCATAAAAACCTATTAAAGCATATTTCCTTAGAGAGTTGGGAACATTTTTTCATTTTCAAAACCTGGAGGCCATAAAGAGGGATGCTACAAAGAATGCTTTTGAGAAGAGCGATTCTATCATCATTTGAATGAAATGTATTTTTCCAGTCACCAATCTTCATTTTTATTTTTTTCCACAAAACTATCCATTTGGGTTTCCTCCTTCCCCTTAAGATATCCACCCCAAGATAATTAAGGGTAAGGGAAGCCTTGGAGCACCCCAAATAGTTGGCAATAGTTGTAACCATCTCCCTTTTTACAACTTTACCAACATAGAAGTGACATTTAGATTTATTAAACTCCAAACCAGAAATGACAGTGACCTTTGTAGCTTTAGTAAAAATTTTTGCATCGTCAGCATAAACCAAATGACTCACCAGAATTTCGGATTTATGAGAATACTGAGTGTATGAATGCTCCCTCTGTAATCTATTTAACATACAAGATAAATAATCAAAAGCAATTATGAAGATAGTGGGAGAAAGAGGGTCCCCCTATTTAATACCCTTTTTAGCAGAAAAAAGGCAAAGGAACAGCCATTGATAAGTAGGCTGTAGTGATTGCATTGAAGCCATCTATTGATAAGGAAACAAAAATCCTGATGAAATTCCCTACAGTGCAGAATGTTAAGAATAAAATGCCAATCAATGGTATCATAAGTTTTTTTAATATCTAATTTGAGGATCTTATTGCCTCCCCCGACATTTTCTATCCAAATCCTCCACAAGTTCCTGAGCAAGTAGGATATTATCAGTGATTTCCTTCCCTTTAATGAAAGCGGATTGTTGAGGGGATATACTGGAAGCAAAGTGAGGCTGAAGCCCAACCACATAATTTACTAATAACTTTAGAAATAATCGATGTAAGAGAAAGCGGTCTAAAGTTACTCTAGGCTAACACAATAGTAGATGCAGTAAAAAATTTACCTAGATTATCTCCACGAAAAAAGTTTTAAATTGCCTTAATAACTTCATTCTTAACAATTTGCCAGCAAGAAATATAAAAGAGAGAAGTAAAACCATTAGGCCCCGCCGCCTTATGCTTATTGATATTTTTTAAAGTTTAAAAAATTTCTTCCTCCGTAGGGATCGAGCAAAGATTAATATTGTGGATGTAATCTTTCTCCTGCGGAAAAAGAGATTCATCATTAAGAGTCACTTGCAGGTTAGAATGAAAGAGAGTAGAGAAGTAATTCACGATGCTATCTCCAATTAAGCCCGAATCAGAAATCCAGTCTCCCGAATCATCCTTAATTCTCAATATAGTATTATTCCCCTTTCTCTCTTTAAAAGATGCATCAAAGAAACGGGAGTTCCTATCACTCTCAGCAAAATGAATCTCCCTAGCCTTTTGACATAGTAAATCCCCCTTATGTGTGATAGCTTGAAACAATTCATTGTGTGCTTCCGCCAATTTAGGAACAAATATGGGGGAGCAAACCTGAACTTTTTCAAGCAAATTCACCTTAGCTTCAACATCTAAAACTTTCTTATGTACATCCCCAAAAGTATTCCAATTTCAATAACGAAGGTAATTAGCTACCCGCTTATGTAATTTCTACAAGACAAACCAGGCATTGCCCTTCCCCTAAAACTTCCAAGCCTCTTTGACAACAAAAAGGAAGGATTCATGAGAAACATAGACATTTAGAAATCTAAAGCAGTACTTACTAGAGGAAGCATAGGAGCAAAATTGAGAAGCAAGGGAGCATGATCAGACCCAACAAAATTAAGATGTGTAACTTTAGAGATCGTAGAAGAATTTAGCCACTCATGATTGCCCAAAAACGATCTAGTCTCTGAAAAAATAAACCCCTCTTCCAAGTAAAAGGATTAGCCAGAAAAATCGAGGTCATATAAGCCGGCCTCGTCCATCTTATCCACAAATTTATTGATTAAAGAAACATTACATCTATCTCCCCCTCTCCTTTCAAATGTATTTATGATCTTATTAAAATCTCCACCCACGATTCATTTATCCCACATAGTAATTCCCACCGCAGCAATAGAATCCCATAGCACATATTTCTCTGGTAAAAGAGAACAGACGTATACAAAAGTGATGTAGCCCCTGAAATCACCAATCTGAAAATAAGCATGAACAAACTGTGCATCATCAATCAAGACATTGAAAGTTATGGGATCTCCAAAAAATCCAAATTTTGTTGGATGAATTGCAAAAATTTTGAAAATGTTTAAATTTATTTAAAATCCTCTCCCTACGAGTCAAAACCAGAGTCTCCAAAACCGCAAAAAGATGAAGCTTATGAACCCTAGACAGATGTTTCAATCTAATCAAGGAATGGGGGTCCGCCACTCCTCGAATATTCAATGCCATTATATTAATCATTCTCATTCGAACACCCCCTTCCCCTTGCAGAGCGAGGGAGGGCACGATGCTGGCCACTATGCTGGCCACTATCAAAAAAATAAACCACATCAGCGCACAAATTATTAGCATCAATAAAAGGGAGCTCTTCAGAGCTCATATTTTTCTTTTTTTTTCTTCCTACTATACTTCTAAATACGCCACTCGTCCTCAAGACACTTGAGGTTCTCCTCAACCCTCAAAGTATCCACAACAAACTCCACCACCTCATCCCCCTCACAATCTCCCTTTGAACACCCCGCCGGCCACCACCCCCCCACAATCTAATCAAGGAATGGGGGTCCTCCACTCATCGAATATTCCATGCCATTATATTAATCATTCTCATTCGAACACCCCCTTCCCCTTGCAGAGCGAGGGAGGGCACGATGCTGGCCACTATCAAAAAAATAAACCACATCAGCGCACAAATTATTAGCATCAATAAAAGGGAGCTCTTCAGAGCTCATATATATATATATATATGTATTTTTCTTCCTATTATACTTCTGAATACGCCACTCATCCTCAAGACACTGTATTTTTCTTCCTACTATACTTCTGAATACGCCACTCATCCTCAAGACACTTGAGGTTCTCCTCAACCCAAAGTATCCAAAACAAACTCCACCACCTCATCCCCCTTCACAATCTCCCTCTGAAA
>NW_018164562.1:182355-183539 GCF_001263595.1 Phalaenopsis equestris | reverse complement strand
CCCCTCGAAGCATGAATGGTCTTACCAACAGGAACCGTGTCGAACGCTTTTGCAGGTGGTTTAACCATCTTAGTACAACACAATTCAGGATGTAGATGTTAAGAGTGCGTGATAGGAACATTCGATAAGAAGTGCAATAGGGAGGATGTTTTTCAGCTACTACCTACTGCCAATAGCCATTATGAGCGGAACCCCAAACATCATCCGATGCTCCCAAATTAATATCTCGCTCAACCAACGCCCTAGAAGGTCTTGAGAGAGAGAGTCGAGGAATCCATTTTCAGTGGCCGCTCGTACATCACAGCAAGAGAAAATAAAAGTTCGGGTTTAGATGAAATTTCAAACGTTGGAAAACAAGACAGACAAGAATAACGAGTGGCTCAGACTTAGGATCAAATTCAATCGACCACTTGAGAATTTTCATGGTGCATTTCTCTATAAGCGACATCCTACGAGCAAAAATGCGCGTATAATTGTATGAGAATATGCCGACCATCCAGTAAACCCACCTTCCAATCACCTACAAGATTCATGCAAACAAACTCTTTTCAAATAACCTCCATCTGAGAATGCCCGTAAAGAAATTTTCCCACCAGAACAAGAGAACAGGAAACCACTAAATCCAGACTTTCAACCTCGAAAAGGGAAAGTGCGGGCTTCCTGCTCTTTCTTCCAGTCCTTTAGGGATTAACCTACAAGATTCATGCTAGAAAACTCTTTTCGAATAACCTCCATCCGAGAATGCCTGTAAAGAAATTTCCTCATCAGAACAAGACAACAGAAAACCGCTAAATCCAGACTTTCAACCCCAGAAAGGAAAAGTGCGGGCTTCCAGCTCTTTCTTCCAGCCCTTTAGGGATGTTCGCCACCTAGACTTTCAACCCCAAAAAGGAAAAGTGCGGGCTTCCCGCTCTTTCTTCCAGCCCTTTAGGGATGTTCGCCACCATTCTGTAAGGACTCGTGAAACGATTGAGGAAAGAACACAAACTTGCTGCAGAAGCCCCCACGCCCCTCGACAATGACCTCGGCGAACCATTTGGCCATCGAATCAAAGGAGAGAAGAAGACGACCAAGAAGCAGAAAAAATCGCATGTGAATCGGCAAACCCTAGCAGAGCGAACAACGGAGGCATTTTTCAGATTATATATCAACACACACACACACACACACACACACACACACAC
>NW_018164562.1:164975-182070 GCF_001263595.1 Phalaenopsis equestris | reverse complement strand
GCACTTATATATAGATAGATAGATAGATATAGATATATATCTACCTATCTATCTATCTATAACACACACACACACTGGATTTTTTTTGTAGTTATGTTAGGCTGTGGTACATCACTTGTATATTAGGTCAACTTGTAAAAGATTCTTTCCAAAAGAATTAAATTTTATTAGTAATACCAGGAAACAAAAAAGGCAAAATAAAATTGTCTTTAATTTAATCAGTTTTACAAATGCACAAAGCTTAATGCGATGCATAAGGTTTTATTTTTGCTTCAAAGCGCACAATGTAGGGCAAAGTGACACTTTAAACCAAAGCGCTGATAGATTAAACAAAACTATTAATATATAAATACATTTATTATCGATTATAAAATATAATGTATGACATAAAAAAGTTAATATAAAATAGAATAAAAATGTGGTTCAATACATAATTTGAAGGCAAGTATTTAGTAAACAAGTAAATAAAAATTTAGAACAATTTTTAGAAGATTGATACAATAATTAAAAATGTAAAAATTATAAAAAACTTTCAAATGAACTTTAGTGCTTCGAAGCTTGCTTCAGTGAAGGGAAGCGTGCGTCACGCTTGCTTCAAAGTGTGCTTTTAAATATATTGAATCTAATTAAAGATTAAAAGAATCAAACATGGGTTATAAAAGAACTATAAATTGGATATTATTTATTCTACAATGAGTTCTAACACGATGTCTGGTTGCCAACCTAGCAATTCTTCTGATATTCCGAATAAGGGCTTTAATTGTTGAAAGAAGGGAAGGGAAAATAGTTGAGATGTAGTTGTCTAAGGAATTATTAAATTAACATTGATAGACACACCACACACACACACACACGCTCACTCACACACACACTCACGCACACACACACACTCACGCACACACATGCAAATACATACACACGTGTGCGCGCACAGCACACACACAATCATGCGCACACATGCAAATACATACACACGTGTGCGCGCACACAAGTGTGTGTGTGTGTGTGTGTGTGTGAGGGAGAGAGAGAGATACCAAAGTTAACCCGAATCTGATAGGGAAAACTAAATTTAATAATCAAACAACAACAGATTACAAACAGCGCTCTAAACGACATGAAAATTAGCAAAAACATAATATCTTGTGTGTGTATGTGTTTGTGTCTATATATGAGATACTGGAGTTAACCCCGATCCGATAGGGGAAAGTGGAATTCATTAATCAAACAATAAGGGAGTACAAATAGGGCTCAATATAACATAGAAATTCAACAAAACATAATATATGAATAGGGCTAGATATGATAATTCGTGGACGGTGGTGAGTGGATGAGTTGGAATCAGTGACACAATAGGAAGTGTAGGTGAGGGTTTCGATGGTGGCTGGCAAGTGATAGGGGTCTATGGTAGAAGCAGGAGGTGGGCTAAGAAAAAAGTGGTCCAGTAACATGAGTTGGATAGAAAGACCGACCGCTGTGAAGCAGGGGAAAGGGGTGGCGGCATAACAAATGGTCGGCGGAATGGCTTACATTGGATGCAGAAAAAAATAGGGATTTAGAGGCTGGAATAGGGAGGAGAGGGGCATCAGCTGGATGACAACTATCAGGGAATGAAGAGGTTTTTGGAGCAGGATCCACCAGAGCACCACCCGTCTTTGGATGCATCCCTAGCTAGGGAAAAACACTGAAGACGAGAAATCTGAAATCAAAATTAATAAAAGCTAAACCCTAAGCAAGCAAACATCATATTTATAATAGTAGCTAGAATAGGAAGGCGAGGCCCCTTCGCTTTGGGTGGCAAAGCATACTGGACCGATCGACTAGTTCTAGTATTTATGGCTAAACTGATCGGTTCAACCCTTCCACCATAGCTAGATCATGCAGCCTTGCAGCAGGTAACCCTCGCTTCAGTTTTCTAGGATTGGGGAGCATCAACTTCATTTATGATGTTTGCGGCTCCTCGTAGCATTGTGTCAAGTTCGCGACGTTGCACATAGTAAAAAAAATTTGTCTCTGGTAGGTTGATCTAATAGGCATTATTGTTTAGCTTCTAAAGTATTCTGAAATGTTTACCTGCTCTGGGCTTGAGTTTTCTAAATGATCTCATTGGAAAATTTTTCCTCTTTAGCCGAATCCACAGTAGGTTTCCTAGGTTTCTGTATACTACTTCCGTCTGAGGATGAGCTGCTAAACTGAATTGAAGCTTGGTGCATAATTTTCCCCACCGGGTCCTCTAGAAATGACTCATAAATTTGAAATCGTTGTTGGAATGGATGGTACTGGGTTTGCTGTGTAGTCTCACAACCTCCCTGTAGTACATAACGGCGACATGCGATGCATCCAATGTCTGGTGGCATGATACAAAGTACGCCATCTTCTAGAATCGATCCACTACAACTATCACAGAGTCCTTCTTCCTCAATGTCATCGAGAGACCCACCACAAAGTCCATGCTAACATCCACCCACGATGCCTCCGGTATAGGTAATGGTGTGTATAATCCGACATTCTATCCCTTGCACTTGGGTATGTGACAAATCCGACATTGCCTGGCATGCCGCTCGACATCTCTCGCTTGTTGAGGCCAAAAGAAGTGTTCTGCCAGTCCTCCACTGTCGCTCGCTTGAATGATGGCCTCCCTTAGCGGGTATCTAGGAATGCATAATTTTTTTTTGTAGAACAAGTAATCATTAGTTTTGTAGTACTGCTCAGTAAGCTTCTCCTAACATTGTTCCCAGATCTTTTTGAAGCCTTTGTCTGCCTTGTACAAATCTTTCACTATCTCAAAACCCACTACTTGAGTCTACATTAGCGTGATCAACTTGTGATGATGGCTTAGTGGGCCTGCTATGTAGTTTGTGATCGCTGCCTCATGGTGGAATGCTACTAAAAACTCCACCAAAAATGTTTGTCGGCCTTCAGCTTGTTTTGGCTGTTCATGAATTTTAAGGCTCCGTGATCTGTGAACAAGGTAAACTCACTTGTCGGTAGGTAGTGGCTCCATTGATCCAGGTATCTCACAATAGCTTATAACTTGTCACACGTCGAATATTTCCTTATAGACTCATTCAACTTTTTACTGAAAATGACTATGGGGTGGTCTCCCTGGCTCAGAACCTCTTCTTTCCCCATGTTGGGTGTATCACACTCTTCTTCGAACAACTGGTTGAAGTCCAACTGTGTTAAAATTGGTGACTGGGTCACATTCTCCTTCATTGTGTCAAAGCTGGCCTAAGCTGATTTGTCCACTTGAACTCCTTTCTTTTCAAAAGCCCCGTCAGGGGGGCGGTTATGGTACTAAAGTTTTTGATGAATCTCCTATAGAATATTGCTAGCCCCATAAACTGTCTAAGCTCGACGAACAATTGTGGTGATGCCCAACACACAATGGCTGAGCTCTTTGTGTATTCCGTATGAATGCCGACACTATACACGCTGTAGCCCAAAAATAATATATGTTTTGTGATGAAGTGACACGTCTTTGGATGGGCATAAAGTGATATCGGAGTTAACTCAAACCGCGATGCATGACACAATTTTATTGTTGACTTAAAACATGGTTACTATGAAGACTCGAAATAATAAAAGATAACAAACAAACTAAAGCACAACAAAAGATTAAAACTAATTACTCAACAATGAAAACACAAACACTCGATGGGGAGGTATTCTGACAAGGGAAGGCTAGATTGGCGGCTGCAGTGAAGGCCGGAGGAGTGAGACTGTTATGGAAGAATTAGAATAACAGATTAGCGATAGTAACGACGTCGAAACGTAGTTGGAGAGGAGCAGAAATGTCGTCGAGGCTGGATTGGCGGCGACGGCAAAGGCCTGACAGATGGGGCTGTGTGAATAAAGTAGGACAGCAGGTTGGCGATAATAATGGCGTCGAATCGCAACTGAAGAGGAGCAAGAGCATAGTCGGAGGCTGGGTTGGCGGCTGTGGTGATGAGATTCTGAAATGATAACAAGGAAATGGAAGTATGGTAAGATAAATGCCTCGATAGGGTCGCGATACAGTTGGAACACCACTTGGACTCTTGGAGATGATCATCACCTTGGACGAGGGAAAGCCAAAGTAGTATCTCGACGTCGGATACAACTATCGAAGGGAAAATACGGAGACTAAAACCTGAATTCAGAAATAAAAAACAAGACCCCTAACTCTATATACATCAATTTCTATTTATTAAGAGATTTGACCCAATTAAGAAACACTAAAAAAAAGAAGAAAATCATATTTCAAATTTTAAGGAAGACATTTATAATAAGGAAGGAGAATAAAAGCATATTTTAGATTTATTGAAATGATTTAAAATTAGGAAGGAGGATAAAATTTAGATTTCAGTTTTAGGAAATATTTTAAAATAGTAAAGTGCCAGGAAGGAAAGAAAGAAAAAAATGGAAGGAAAAGGGATATGAGGAAAAAGGAAAGGAGGGAAGTGGAAGGAGGAGAGGAAGGAGGGCACGACAACCCCCTTCCTTGAGGACCTGCCTGTCCTCTCCCGAGCATGCGTCATATAGTTCTCTTCTCGCAACACCTCAAACACCGCCCTTAGGTATTGTGTTCCTCTTTTGATCGGTTGTACACTAGAATGTTGTAAAAATATACTGTATTGTAAGTGTTCCTCTTCTGATCGGTTGTACACTAGAATGTTGTAAAAATATACCACCAGAAATTTCCAAATGTGAGCCGGTAAGTTCTGTTTCATCAACCACATAAAAGTGTCGGACGTGTTTGATATGCCGAAGGGCATACCTGTCCACTTGTATAAACCATCTCGTGTCTTGAATGCAATCTTCCTCTCATCTTCTGACCTCATTCGGATTTGGTGATACACACTATGTAATTTGATCTTAGAGAAGATGGTGGGTCTGTATAAGTGGTCAAATAGGAAACTGCTACATGATTGTAATCTTGTTGATGACCTAGTTGTTAATACACATCTGCCACTGACCTTCCTTCTTGGGTACCATTAGAGCACGGGCAACACAAAGACTAATATCTCTCTGACCAACTCTCACGATGAGGTCTTGTACCTTTCGTTGAACTCATACTCCACAGGTTTTAATTTGTAGCGAGTCATTCGATAACATTGATCCTGGTATGAGATTTATGACATGTTAAATGTCTCTTAGTGATGATAGTATCTCTGGAGACTGCCCGACATCACATCTTGGAAGTCTTGTGGTAGTGGCTGTAGTGGTGTTGGTATCTCACTCTTATCAATTCCCTCTAGTAGTACTAACGCTAGTGCCACTGGAGCATCACGAATTGACTGCATGAAGGTGGCCCTTAGGACTAATGCTTTCTATGTGTCGTTTACACCTCTCGCATCCTTAACAGATAACAACACGACGAGTTTCCTATTTATTTTAGAAGAGTAAGTATTCTTCATGCCGTCATGCTAAGCCTTGCGGTTGAATTGTCAAAGCCTCCCTAACAGAATGTGACATGAGTCCATCAGAACCATAATGCACCACACTTGTTTCGGCAACTGATCCTAATTGAAAATTCGACAAAGCACTGTAGATTCACGTGTATCTCCTTTCCCTTCCTAAACTAGGTAAGAGAATAAAATTGGAGATAGATTCTGTGTGGCCAATCCTATTTTGTTTACCATCAGCATGGGCACCCCATTTTAACAACTCTCACTGCCGATGATCAAACTACAAACGTTGCACTTTACCGTACACTTGGTGCAAAAGATACTGTGCCTCAACCATGATTGATCTATCTCTGGCTCTGACTGCAGAACTCTCCGTATGACTAACAATTCTCCCTCATCAGCCTGGAGCTAAAGTTCTTTCTCTGGACTATCTTCCGGCTGCTCGTCCTCCATCTCCTCGACAACTCTCTGATTTATGAATGTGACAACTCTTCCAATATAGTACCTGTCAGGAGCATCTCAGCCTTTGAAAAAGTTCAACATAACACAATTTCTGTTGTGCATCTCATTATCAGATATATATGATGCATCATCCTTATTGGGGTTAGATTCTGTGACAGTGCTATTGAATTTAGGGTGAATAGCAGTCCGTTTCTTCAAATTAGGATGTCTACTAAGCAATCAGCTTTAATGTGATCATTGATCTTAGAATGAGAACAAAATAAAGGAAGCATTTTCATTTAATTTTCTAAGGACATAACCTTATTTATTTGAACCAAGCCTAATCACATGAGGGTACTTTTTGCTTATATCTTGCTGCACAAGAACTCTGCCAATATAAGGCTTGCAAGCTAAACGTAGTAGCTTGACAAGTTTGGAGAGGACAACCATAGACAAAAGCAATCATATGAAGAATTCTGGGGTTAGTGAAATGGACATGCAGACAAGGGAAGGCTAGATACATAAGAAAAATGGGTAATTTATCCTTAACATCGAAAGGAGGAGTCCATATGAACAAACACATTCGATAGTTATTGATGTAATAGGCACGATGACAAAAGAGTACTAGATGATAATTAGATAGGCTGATGAGAATATGTCACAGATCTAAAAAAGTTACAAAACATTTACTGGAAAGTTTTAGGTTGAAAGAAAAACTGCCTAATCACGATCTGGTTTGGGCATCTGAACGAAATATTTCCATTCGATGAAAACTCAAAAAGTGCAGCTGATTCTGCAGTCTGTCAGAAAATAAAATTGTGATCGTACCTTATAAGGTTGAAGGAGTTGTGTTAGGAAAGCAAGGAAAGGAAGATGCTCAGGCCAATGCCTCTCTAAAAGATTTTGTGCTTCAAAAATGGAGGAAACCATGCAACTGAGTGAACCCCATTGAGCAGGAGCAAAAACTGCATGAGCGGGGTGATAGGATTTTCCTCCTGAAGATGGTGAGGCCGCCATATCCCGAGGTAAAGACAACACCTTAGGTGTTGTCCAAATTTGAGCGAGATCAAGAGAAAAATAGTAGTAAACTGGCTACAAAACTCCAGGAAAGAAATCCTATAACCATGATGGTGCAGGAACTCTGGAATCTCCATAACTGCAAAACATCAAATGAAGGGGAAGTAGGTGCGGATTGAGCTCTACAATAAACAGTAATTAGTAATTACTGTGATATCTTTTTGTGCCCTTGAGGATTTCCTTAACTGAAGCCTTGGCGGTATCACAATTTGAAATCAATAGCGGTTTTAGCTTTTTGGCCTTGGTAATTTCAATTATCTTAGGGTTATGTTTTTGTTTTGGTTTGATATTCTGTATTCATTATCTTGGAGTTGCAGATTCTTCATCTTATTTTCTTGTAATTGTGCTTCCGTCTTTTTCTCATTATAAATGGGATAATAATCCTTTCTGATTAACTGAACGGTTGCTTTCATGATTTATTTTTATTTTCTTTCCTTTCTTCTGCAACATATGGATTGAACATTGTTACAACCCAGTTTTTTTGCGGAAAAAGTGCTTATTATGGTATAATTTGTTGCACAATGTTGCATGGTGTGCATTATTTTGGTTTATTCTATAAAGCTTTTGAGCTTAAGCTTTCTCATGCAACACATCAAGCGTAATATATCAAAACTAAGAATTGAATAAGTTGTAGAGCAATTCTGGATGTGATGCACAACTGCAAAAGAGTAATTAATCCTCTCACATTGGATAGTACTTGTATTGATTTAAGAACATTGAAATAATTTAACATAATGTTGTTTTAAGGTTTTTATGATTTTATATAAGGTGATCAGAAAGCGTGAAGATGTTTACCGTGTCATCAAGGCCTATGACAAAAAGGGTGAATGGCTAGGTCCTGAAGCAAAGCGATATGTTCAGAGCTTGGTATGTAAAATTATGAAATTGCGGGATTGATTGTTTAATTATTTAATTCAATATCATTTCATGTTGCTATCATCGTTAGGATGCTAGTTTGTTTCGTTTCTACAAACATTGGAATTTTAAACTTACATGACGCGTATTGTTATATGTGAAGAGTACTTATATATCCATAACTTTTTTTTTTTGAAATATAATTGGACCAGTTTCTCATGCAACATATGCTAATTTTAACGATGCAATATTCTATCTTTCCAACATCTTTGTAGTATCCATTTCTCTTGATAACGTGGCGCAGCTCAATATTTAAAGGGTACCAAAATGGTTAAATTTTTAACTGTGATCACAGCATCATTTCCTTCTTTTGATATCTTGGCCAATTTAATCTTCATGACATGGAATGCTACTTAGTTCTCTCTAAACTGTTAATTCTGTATATGGTGCTTTTGTTTGAATTATGCAAAAAAATTAATAGTTTGAGATTTGGGTCTGAAAGTGTTTAAATTTTTAACTGTGACTTCATTCAATCCGATGGTTTTTTTTATATTTTTATATCAGGCAATTTAGTCAACATGACAAGGAATGTTTTTGTATTATCTGGAAGCTGTTAATGCAGTTTTAATGTTTCTTGTTTAATTATAATTAATCATCTAATTTTATTTAATAAATGATATGCAAACTATAACTTCTGGCCATTAGATACTTTTATTCTTGTTATTATTTTGGCCAGGTTAAAGATTTTGAACGTAACGGTGCTGGTCTTACTTCAAGTAAGAGAAAGGAGATTGAGAGTTTAAGTTCTCAAATTGAGAAATTAAGTTTGGAATTTATCCAAAACCTCAACAATGACAATGGATTTCTTTTCTTTAGTGAGGCAGAGCTTCCTGGGATGCCGTCTCGGTTTATCGAGGTTAATCGTTTGAGAACCCCTTGAATTTATTATTTATGTAGCAAAGTTCAAACTTCTAGTTAAAATTTCACCTTTTCTAGCTGCTGTTATATTTGTTCCGTTTATGAAAATTGATATTTTGGTGTCACGTTAATTGGTGAGGGTGACTATTTTCTTCATTCTCAAGTTAATATTTGTGATAATTATTCGCTTTAAGTTTTTCTAATGCTTAATTGTATCATTATAACAAGTTTTTTTTGTCAAGCATCTCATGTTGTGCCAAAGGGCAATACATAATTCATTTCTTCATTCCATCGTTACATCAGCATCATTAGCCGTTTTATACCAATAAAAGTTGGTTCACCTCGGTTATTGATCGATTTTCGTATATTGATTCCAGTTCCTATTTGAAGTCCTGTTATCCTTTCAGTTGTTTTTATCAGTTTTTAACCAATTTGTTACATTTTTAGTTTTAGTCCACTGCTACATCTTTTCAGCTCAGCTTTTTCATGTAATCATTTTACAACCTTGATAATTTTTTGTTAGTATAAACTTTTATTTGTGATATGTGAGATCAACAATTAAGGATTAATTAGTTGCTACCTTTCTTTTGACAGCAGATTCTCATTATTAGATCAAACGCTACTATAAAATAAACTTTAGCTTTTCAATTACATTTCAATCTCGTATCATATAGCTACTTTGAATCCTCTTGCTGTCACACAGCCACACACTTGACCATTTAATTCACTGGCAATAATAATCATATCTCTTCCCTAATACGTGTCGTAGGAATTTGCTTTCTTCTCAAATACTTCTTCCAGGCATTCCACTTCAACACAAAGATAGGGACTGCTGTATCTGTAGTGTAATAGAAGCTAAGGTTTCATTAGGCCTACCCTTAGATATGCCTTTCATTTCATTTTCTGCTATCATTCCTGCTCCATTTTTCTGTTGAACTTTATTATCTATAATATTTGATTATTTAATATTTCATGATTTCTCATTTTCATTTAATTTTGCAAGTATGAAATTTATTCTTTTCCTTACTATCGTGACAGTACTTCTATCATCTTCCAATTCAGATTAGAGAACATGCATTAATTTAGCAGTGTGTGTTAGTTAATTTTGTTCTAGATGTTTACTCATTATTTTCTAACTTTTTGATTTGCGCTTATAGATTTCATTGGTTTTAGTTTTAAGTTTTGGCTATTATTATCCATTTTGTTATGGACGGTCGATCCTTGCCTACTTTTGATCATGTTAGGCTGTGGCACATCACTCTTTAAGTGTTATCATAACCAACCCTTGTTTGATTCTTATTCAACTCTTTCTCTTTCATCAACTTAGTCAAGTCATGGCAATTTTTTTACCTGGAAACAATCCAGCACTAGAAATGTCAAATTATAATTTGTTTCATGGATTACCCATGATAGCACGGTATCATCTTCAATTTTCCTGATTGACGTGGTCTGGACAGTGTAATTATCCAGCATTATAGAAAATGTAATTTTTTATGGATGTATTAGAAAGCACCAGCCATTTATTCTTTCCAAGGAAACTTCATCGTGCAAATGTACCAGTGTCTCTGAAGTGCTGTCCAGGCTTATTAGTTTTGATTATAATTTCTTAAGTAGTATTTGTCGGCTTACTGTTGACCTGTCATGACATATTGGATGTTGAATCTTCTTAAATTTGTGATCTGACTTGTCTCATCTTCGATTGCTACCTGAATTAACTTTCTTTTGTTGTTCTTTGTGTTTGTTAAATTATCCTTCTGGATTAATTTCTTGCCAAAATTTTATCTACTGTTTTTCATTTTTTATCTTTTTTTTTTATTGCATGGTTTTTTATTCTCAACTGTGAATCATTGAGATGCAAAATTTATGCTCTTTCCAGAGCCTGGACAAATCTGAACAAGGAAAGCTAAAGGTTTTCTTGAAAAGCCATCATGTTTTACCAATACTTGAATACTGCAAGGTAGGTGTATCTTCTTCGATATTGGCAGCATAATTACCTAAATATATGCATGTACTATTTTTCTAGCATTTATTCTTATTTTTTATAGATAGGGTCTACCAGAAAGTCTGTAGCAATTGCTTACTGCCAGAGGCACGGGAGAGAAAATCTTGCCATACTGAAACATTTGGTGAAGCTCTGTTTCATTTTATCCCGCATTCACATTGTTCTTTTTTCTTAGGAGATGCGTGCTTACTTTAAAGATATTAAAATATCATGCATTTGCAAATTGTCTATCATAGTGATCACATATTTTCTCAATGTGTCTAATGAATTTGCGCGCTATGCAAACATATTGTGAAACATTTTGCTGTCAAACTGATGAACCTAATGAATTGTTTGATTATTTATTTTGGTCATAAATAAGAGTAATTGAGGTGGGAAGTAGTCATTGGATCGTTCCTTTTTTGGTTATTTCTAGCATGTTTGTCACTTGCTTAATTTATTTAATCCACAATTTAACTATTTATAAATGTTGCAATAATATCCATGAACCTTGCTAGGTTCTGCACCGGGACTTATTGAAGAAATGGGAAAGTAAATAAGGGGTTGTGATACCATTTAGTACTTATTTTGTAGATAATGTTGTTGAATTAGACATAAGCATTTAAGGACCATATTTTCTCAATCCTTTCCATAAACTCTTTAATTATGCCCTTAAGTGGGAGTTTACTGGTTTTATTTTATTGAAGTTGACATTTTTTTGTTAATGATTCATTTGATTATTAGGGTTAGTTTTAAGAAGGATCTGTTTGGGACTGCTACAACTGTTTGAAGAAGCTGCTGCTAGTGAAGCTGTGTCTATTTATTTAGTTATGTTGTGTAATAGCGGTGTTGCAACTGTTTATGAAAAAAAAAAACAATTTTGCCCTTTTATTATTGTGCTATTTGTAAGATAATTATTCAGACATAATAACTCATAGGGTTTTGTTAGAAATTACATTTGAAATCCTAAAAAACTGACAAGCTCAAATATTACATCTAAAAGATACATCTCACTTAATAGTAACACAAAAATCAAAATAAAAAATTAAAATACAAGAACAACAAGTAATATCATCACAATATTAATTTTAAAGTCCAAACAATCAATCCTATAAGATAACTTTCTCTATAACACGCTTGGTCACTATCTGAGTTAGAATCTTTGAGTTGATCATCCAACCTAAAAAAGTCACAGTTATATCTTTTGATCTATTCTATGAACACCTGCAAAATTTTCTTCTATAGTTATGTTTTTTTTCGTGATGTCATTAGACAACATTGCAATCCAAACATAAAATTGAAATTCCCAAACATAAATTGGCTTAAACCTCGTGTTTTTTTCGTGATGTCACTTAATAGTAACATAAAATCCCAAACATAAAATTGATAACATTGCAATCCAAACATAAGAAGCACTAGAAGTCCTTGAGCTCTTATTTATTAAAAGTTGAAAATCCCAAACATAAAATTGGCTTGCATTAATAGTACAATGACAAAATTTTAAGAAAATTAATTATAAGAATAATAGAAATACATAGATAAAAATCCATAAAAATGCGATGTTTCAGAGCAAATATAAACTAACAAATAATTTGTAATTATAAGTAGACAGAATACCTTAATGATAGGGGATATGGTTGCCTTTAAACCACGTAATACTGAAATCGTATGTCATAAAGTATATCAACACAAAGGCCTTGCAGAAGAACGCCTACATTCGTATGACTGAAAAAGAAGGGTGTCTTGGTTGCCTTCAACCTCGTGTTTGTCGCAGAAGCATATTAGCACAAAAACCCTTTAGAAGAACCCCAATAATCATTTGTTTGAAAAAGAAGGTGATCTCGGCTGCCTTGATACCGATCTCTTATATGTCAACAACCATAGTAACATAAAGGTTATCTAAAAGAACTCCTAAGGTCATACATCTCATCATAGGCACCCAAACAAAAAAAAAAAATGCAAAAAATTATATTACACCCATGGTTGCCTAGGCGGCTATCCAAGTGGGACAATATGCTGATAAAAAAAAAAAACACTGCAACAAATTATGCGATATTCCACATAAATATCATTACAAAAAAAGTCAACACAAAGAGATTAATCATATTTTCTTATACAATAGCATATAATCATCACACATTAACTAATGCATTTGCAATTGAATCATATCTCCAACACCCTCTTCATCCTGCATATTAGCATCACCCATATTAAAATCATTTGGTAATATTGACTATCCTAACTGATGCTCATATGTTTCAGGAAAGACAATCAATTAGTTTTTGTCAGCAATATTAAAATTAATGTTAGGTGCTGTAGAATATAGACAAATATAATTGTGGATAGCCATTGTTACAACCACAATTTTTCCTACTTTCTAAATGGATATGCAGGCTTGTCTCGAAAAATCACCCATTCCCTTTTTCACACCCAAATTATTTTCTCAATGACACCCCATAAAGAAAAGTGCCCCTTGTTAAATATTTTTTTCTTTCCCGAAAAACTTAGTTAACTCGTTCAAAATCTGGGAGGTGACATCTCATCTGGATTAGATAATATTTTCCGGCATATAAATAATTCAGTAGTACACGTTAGGAAAAAGCTATAAATTTTTTGAAAAATGTGGATTTCTAACCTTGAGACGGCATAGAAAAATTATATGGACATTTTCACACAAAAAGTGGAAGGTCCGACTATCATGTGCTGTCTTCCCATCCAGTCAACACATATTGAAATCACACGCAACCATAACTTCATGTGTTGGTGAGTGAGTACACGATGTACACAATATTTTTACTTTGAGGTACACGTGCATCAGTATGTATTCCTTCAATACCACAAATGCAATATTTTAAGTTATTTATATTGAATGAGTATAATTTAAATATATTAAAAATATTAAAATCAAAATCTACTTTAAAATATGTCGAGGATCATTCAAAATTTTTTGGTGTGCTCTGAAATGTGAGTCTTCAGGTGTAATAATTTTGGAAGATAGACTAATCAAAATGTCAAGACCAACTAAAAAATATTTACTAATTTTTTTTTATGAATGTTGGAATCGCTCCATGTCAAATTTAAATGATTCGTGCTGTGATAAAATGTAGAGGGTTATATCTAACACATCTCTCGAAGTCATTCTGGAGAATCCATGAAGGCTATGATTTTGATTTAGTTTCTCCAAAAGACCTAAAATTTTTTTATTGCATATGAAATATATTGTGAAATCTAGTTGGATGACTCGAAAGTAACTCATCAATCCATTTGTCCTCAAGAAATGATAATGTCAAGCCAGGAATGCACACAATATGTGAATTATAATACTCATATATTAAGCATATAGCTTATTCTTTTCCGATGTTGTCCTTCACTGTTATTCATCATTTAACCAAAAAACACATGAAGCATTAATATGATAATGAAATTTCACCGTTATTTGTTTTTTATCTAAAAAACACTTGAAGTATTAATAAAATGATGAAATCATATCAAGTAGAACTCTCTCACAATATAAATATGATAATGAGTCATTTTAGATAATACATCTACGAAGTTCGCTTAAGCTACAACATTAAATAATATCATACTTGGACATCGCATTTCTCGTAGTTGGATCTTCCATCATTTTCATAAATTTTTGAAGTTTCTCTTATTACTTTCATAACTTCTAGAATAGGTGGTGGTGGTGGTGGTGCAAGTGACGTGCTAGGCTCAAACGGAATACTATTGCATGCAGAAACAAGTCGAGAAGTTTGATTTCATAAGAATACAGTGCCATCTTTTTTCTTTCTTTCACTCCTAGGCCGCAAAGATGGCTATCATTTTGTATGACTGATTCCAACTTGTCTGGTGACAATAAGAGTGAATCTGAGTTGTCATTGTGCTTAAAATCTACAGGTTCAGATGCATTAACGCTTGAATTAGGATCCATGCATTCACCCGTGGCAATGACTCCTTTAAACATTTGATCTAACTTCTCTTCTATTTTTTGATCAGTCTGCTGAATTAAACTTTTTTTTTTATCATTTGGACCAACATACAATTGACAAACAATTAGAAATGTTGATTTATAGAATTTTTTAACATAAGTACTTAAAATAGTTTAAGTAATAAAACATAATTTCACCTATAATTTTTCTTCCACCATTATTCAGATTTATCAATAGTTCTCTTTGTGTGATCCCAACCAAGACCTGTAACCTCTCCATTTAATTTTTTTCAAAATTTCTAATCTTTTTTAACTGATCCCATTTATTCTTTAATTACATTATATCATACTCTCTTTCAGTTATTTCTTTGAATTTTTGTATTATGTTCTACAATCTCTCTTTGTTGAAAAATATTGTGGGCCTATTTCCCAATTCAACTTCTTTTAGAGAAGGATCATAGAAGATTACCTTTATATATCTGTCCAACACAACAAAAGTTCCACTTTCTCTTGTGTTTCTCATTAAAACCTCTAATTTGGACCAAAAAAAAAATTAACATTATGTGACATAGTATTAACATTAACAGAAGCAATGGATATGTAAGGAGGTGAAGGATAGATAACATATTTCTTCCCTTCCCCAAACTATTATAAATCATATCAAACTCAAAATTTGATAGTTATATATGCACATATGCTATATTGATTCATATCAAACTTACCGAAATAATAACTATAATATCAGACATTGTTTCAAGCATAAAGTAATATGCATTACTTCTCTAAACTTCAAGTTCTTCAAATGGAATTTGACCATAGTTTCATGGTTAGCATATTTTCACAGGAATTTGAAATGGCAACATCAACCGAAATGTCCACGTTTCTTAATTCCTCAAATCCCCAAATAAACAATAATGGCACCTAGGGCATTGTATGATAACCACCATAGCAGTAAACCGAAATGCCAAAATCATACACAACATATGCCAAATTCTTTCCATATGAGATCAGCACATAAAGAAACCTTAATGCTAACTAATAACCCTAACATCTATTATCAAAATAGAGTTTGGAAAACCCGAATTGCTAAGGTACAAAGAAACAAAAATTCAGTAGGTAAAAACTAGGGCATAGTTTGATGGTTGTTATTCATCCCAAATGTCTTCATCCCTGTCGTTTGACTCCATTTGCATAGACCTCAATTTTGGCTTCGTCTTCATCCTGAAGGAATTCATTTCTTCTTATGGCTTAGTCAGTTTTGTCTACTTAGGTTGATTGTGCTGTTGACCTCATTTTTAGCGAGGTCTAGTCTTTCTCTTAGGATTTAGGGTCTAGCCTTAGGATTCTCCCTCTGACTATCTTAGAGCCTTAGTAATGGGACTCATCTCATTTTACAAATCCAAACTGCTTCTTTACCCTTTTGGAGTTATGCATGTGTGGTACTCGACCTCTAGCACTTACGAGGTTGAAACCAACATGAGAAAACTCAAAATGAGTCCCTATAGGACCCTTAAACCATAGAATTGCCTCATGCACGATTTGCACCTTCGCACGCACAGACTTCACAATTTGGACAGTTGAATCTTTTAATTATCGCAATTTACATTGTTTACGCCTTTAAATGTTGCATAGTTAATCAAAACTTAAATAAGATTTTGAAACGATCGATCATGAGTCCAAAATTTGAAGTAAATCGAATTCAACACATTTTTGACCCGATCATAGACGAAGTTGCTCGAACGACCCCGGATGACGAAACGAACCGCGGTGGCGCGTTCGGAACGTCGATTTTACCTGGGAAGGACGCCCATTTTGATATGGTTTCGTGCACAAGCGAAAAGTGCGTGAATCGACAGATTTTTGAATATTGAACATTATAAATTATTAAAAAAAAGAAAATTGTTTTCCTTAAATCCCTAACCCTCGCTCACGGCACTCCTCCCCTCGCATTTTCTCCCTTGTTGACCCCTCTTCACCAGACACCCTCTGCCTGAGACTCTCCTTCCCGAAGCGTCGCCTGGCTCTTCCCCCGCTGCCATTGGTCTCGCCGCTCGGTCTGAGAGACTTCGGTGGCTTCGCCTTCTGTGAGGAGGGAGCGTATTCTTTTCTTCTTGGCCCGATTCGAGTGCCGTGGACGGTTGAGGGTGGTCTTCTTTCTCTTCTCTCTATTCTCTGCCTATATACACAACTCCTTTTGAAATTTTTGAGGTTGTTGAGAAAAGTTTTTGAGAGGAGTGGAAATTTTAGCTGTGAGAGGAGCTTGGAGAGGGAATTTCTGTGAGGGCACTTCTCTGGGGTGAACTCTTGTGTTGCTGTGCTTTACGTTTGCATTGAGGAGGTGGTACCATTCTTCCTCCTCTTCTTCGGTGCTCTGTTTCCTTTCGATTTTCCCTCTGCCGAGCCTTTGAGCTTGCCTCTGTTGGATGATACAGCATGCTAGCTCTCTTTACTTTCATATATTTTGAGGCATTCACTTTAAAAGCATGTGAAGGATAGGAATAGTTTGAT
>NW_018164562.1:164299-164889 GCF_001263595.1 Phalaenopsis equestris | reverse complement strand
TCGGTTTTGGCATCATATGACTTGCTCTTACTTAAAACGAATGCTAGGGAGTTCACTTTACTGTTTAGACATGTTTGGGGGCTCAGTTTTGGCTTCCTGTGGCTTTCCCTTACTTGAAATGCATGTTAGGAGGAAATTTGTTTAATCTGGAAAGCTTTGTATCTTGTTTTGTGGGGTTCGGTTTAGCTCCCCATGCGGCATCACCCCTGTTCAAATATCTGTTGAGATGGTTTTATGTCTGGAATATTTAGATATGCAGATGGTTCCTCGGCTTGGAGGCTTGGTTTTGGCTTAAAATGGCTAGAGCTTTAATGTTGTATGATTCGATTATATCAATGCTTAGGCTTGATTTAATTTTGTTGAGCTCTGACTTTAGCTTTTGAGTTTTCGTTGAGCTCGATTTTGGCTTCTTATTTCTCCTCGAACTCGGATTTGGTTTCTGGTTCTTGTTGAACTTGGTTTTGGCTTGATTTGAAGTCACGGTTTTGGGCATTGAATGGCTGGGTTTTGAGCTTAGTTTGGCTCTGGTTGGGGGTTGGCTTTGGCTCCGTCTCTGGTTGCTGGCTCTGGGTTCGGTTTTGTTTTTTTTG
>NW_018164562.1:161223-162514 GCF_001263595.1 Phalaenopsis equestris | reverse complement strand
TAGACGAGTGGCGGGTTCTATACATTCGGGTGATCGAGTAGCCTTCGTGGACCCTCGAGAATAAATATATCTAAGCCTAGTCCCATACGAGTGCTTGCGGTTCCCCTCATTCGAATTTTGTTTCTTTGTTTTATCGAAGCTTTGGGACAGAGCACTCGTGTTAATTTTTCTTTCTTTCGTGATTTCCCCAAGAGTTTTTGAGGATTTTCTTTCACTTGAGTCTTTTTCGTCGAGTCTCTCGAGTTTTTCCGCTTTTCCTCGGATTTCCTGGATGACGTTTTCTTCCAGACTTTGTTTTCTGAGATGCATTTAGGTTTGCTATACTTAAGGGACAGCGGATCTCACAGGCGTACAAGTTTGCTTTACATTTTACAGCACTTAATTTTCCTGTTTCAACCTGCTACTGCTCTTCTTATACAGCATGTTACACTTGTCCTGTTTCTACCTGTATAGCATATTTTCCTGCTGCTATCTCTCGTTTTTCATGTATAGCATGTTACACTTGTCCGGTTTCTACCTGCTACTGTCTTTCATGTATAGCACGTTATGTACTGCTCCTGTTTTTGTCTGTTACTGTTCCACGTGCATTCTACTGTTTGTTCATGCATTGCACACTTTATTTTATTTTTTTTATAACTTCAAACATATTTCATTTTTATATAGTATGTTTAGAGGACTACAACCATAGGGCCGTTTGATTTAACACTATAACTGGATACCCTAGAAAACTTAAACTCGTCATGGCAAGGAGTTTGGAGCTAGCACGGTGGGCAGCACGACCATCTTCAACAGCAAAACATGTCTTCCCAGCAAAACCATTCCTTTTCCTAGAAATTAAACAACAATCCATAGGATTTCGAGGTTGTTTGCCTAGCGCAACATAAACCCTCCACATTTTCTTTAGGCATTCGTATAGCTCTGCCGTACGATCTAAGCCCTAAACTCGTTCTAGGTTCCGAGGTCATCGTCAGATACGATGTAAACCCTCATATCTTCCAGGCAATTTGTGTGACCCTGTCGCGCAAATATAAGCCCTAATTAAATAAAATTGGCAGGATAAAACACTTAATAATTTCTTCTTAAAGCTGAAGTCAAACCATAGGATAGACTGGGAACCTACTGAGGTTCGCCTCAGGATCTCTGGCTTTCCCTTGTTTCTCTTCATTTGGATTCCTTAACAATGTTTTAGATTTGAGCTTTTCCCCATTCACACCTCTTTGTCCGATTTCGTTGTAAAGTCCTATCCTTTTGACCTCTTTGAAGACATTATTCCCTGATTTTTATCGAGAGT
>NW_018164562.1:158617-160850 GCF_001263595.1 Phalaenopsis equestris | reverse complement strand
TATATATATGTATATATATATATATACACGTAAATTAAAATGTCCTTCCGAAGCGGGCGATGAGATTTCAATTCCGGCTGCCGACAGCTTCTTACGGGCGACCCCCCAAACAACCTTTCTTTCTTTCTTTTTAGTGCCGACATGCGCTAGCTGTTTTGTTCGACTACTTTGTCTTCTTCCTATTCGACTTCCGGCGTTGCTCATCTTAGTTCGCTTCACCTGGAATTTGTCGTGCCTTTCAACCCATTCATACTTTTTTCTCATATTTGGTGGTAATCATGGCTTTGGAACAAAAACATTGTTGGGCAAGTTTGGTTTCGTCAATGAAGAAATATACAGATGAAACATTAAGGGTTCGTTTGGGCGGTGGGACGTGGTGGTACGGTACAACATTGCAGTTTTTTCTGTTTGGCAAAACTGCATTTTCAAAAAACTGCAGCTGAAAACTGTGTTTTCCCAACATGGCTGGATACCTGCGGTGGTTGCTAGAAAACTGCGATATAACTTTTTCAAATATATATAAGTATATATATATTGTAGTAACCACCACAAATTTTTGAACTACAACTTCTTCAACAGCTTCACAGCTTCTTCATCAAACAGCTGCAATTGCCTTAAACAGATCCTAAATGACGTCAATTATTTTTATTGGAATAAAATTGTGAGACTATTTAAGTAATATGTTTGAAGAGTTTTACCTCATTGACAATCCCCAAGTTGAGACTGATTGACATTATTCTGAGTAGATGATTGATGCCCAGTTATTGATACAATTACGGAATTCTATCAAACCTGATCAGTCTGGTCATATTAATCATTGTGACTATGTTAAAGATGCAATAAAGGAGTTGTTGTTTGTGTTTATTGGGAGAGAACATTTCTCAAATTTATTATAGTTCTATTGAGTTGAACAACAAGTTCAATCATTTAACATGTATCACATATACTTTAAACTTAATTGAATGCACTATTGCCCTTTAGTATTGATGACGAGACTCAACAAGCTGAAAGAGAAAAAATAACTGTTATGAGTTTTCTACTTGGCCTTATCTCACAATATCATGGTATCAAATCAACAGTCCTATTTGTCCTGGGAGTTAGCTAGTATAAGGGAAGCATATGCTAGAGTGTTGCGTACTATTTTGAGTTCTCAGGCTTCATTCGTATGACAACCTAGTGTTGTTACTTGCCAGAATAATACAGACATCAGTAAAACACATTCTCAGGTCAATTATGGTTGTTGAACTACAAATTATGAAAATCAAGGCCCGAGGGTAGTTTTGCTGCTACTGCTGAAACAGATCATATGAAAAAATGTGTTAGAAGTTGCTCAAAAGAATCACAAGTGTTTTAGATCGCAGTCAACCCACATGGTCACTATTAATAGGCATCTCAAAGTCAGACTCTCAATTTGTATAGTAGAATATGCTAAATTCATTTAATTTCAGAAAGATCCAAGAAATCTTCTTATATCACTGCCATTGTTGAGATAGGTAACAATGATACTTGTCCTCTTTTTTCTCCTACATAATGAGTCATTGATTCTTGTGCCGCAGATCATATGATAGTTGATCCAAAACTTTTTTTCACTTTTCATAAATAATTTTTTTCCGTCACCTAATTGTTGTATCTACCTCTAATGTTCTTTGTTTTGGCACCATTAATGTTACGTCTGCAGTGCCTTTAATGTTTGTATTTAGTTTATTTTAGTTCTCTTTTATTTCTGTCTGTGTTAGCAAAATTATATGTGCTCTTAATTGTAATATCTTATTCTTCCCTAATCATTGTCTTTTTAAGAATCTAATGACCAAGAAGATTATAGATAAAGGACGAGAATTAGGGGTTATGTATTTTGCAAAAAGAATGTGTAATAGAAGAGAATAAAAACTAAAAGGAAAATTAAATAGAACTAAAAGGGAAGTCAATTAGCATAGGATCATAGAGAGATCAAAGGATGAGATGTAACAATTTTATCAAGTAGGCCAAAGAATAATTTTTATTAATCATTATTAATTTGATAATCTTGTAAAACACTATTCACTTTACCTCGTATTTAAACCACTATATTTCTTAATCATTAAGTCCTTCGCTGACTCTTACTAACCAAGAAAAGTAATTGGCCTATTGTTGACCTCATTTTTAGTGAGGTCTAGTTTTTTCTTAGGATTTAGGATCTAGCCTTAGGGGTCTCCCGGCGACTATCTTAGAGCGAGCCTTAGAAAACCCGCCTCGT
>NW_018164562.1:158133-158596 GCF_001263595.1 Phalaenopsis equestris | reverse complement strand
TTTTAGGAGTTCGACCTACTTCCGTCCCCTTTTGGAGGTGGTCGTGTGTGGTATCGACTTCTAGCACTTAGAAGGATGAAACCGACACGAGGAAACCCAAAAAGGATTCCTGTAGGACCTTTCTGAGCCTTAAGGTGGCCTTCTGCACAATTCGCACTCCTGCGCGCACAAACTTTACAAATCGGAGAGTCAACGCATCCGATCGCCACAATTCGCATCGCTTGCACTGTTATTTATCGAGGGCTCGAGTAAACCTTTTGAGACGATCGATCGCGGGTCAAAATTATGTGAAATTTGAATTTCGACGCGTTTTTGACCCGATTGTCGACGACGTCGTCCGAGTGACCCCGGATGACGAAACGGACTGCGCCAACGCGTCCGGAACGTCGATTTTGCCCGGGGAGGACACCCATTTTGTCGCGTCGCCGCGTGCGAGTAAATTGTGTTTTAATTAATTTATATA
>NW_018164562.1:155832-157947 GCF_001263595.1 Phalaenopsis equestris | reverse complement strand
TCTCCGCGCGAGAGCGGGTTGACCTCGTTCGTCCTTGCCTGACATTCTTCTGCTCGCGGCCCTCCTTCCCGAAGTCGTGTCAGTCTCTCTGAGCTGTGGTTTTCCTTTTCTTGGTAGCTTGACTCTGGGAGGTTTGTTCCCTGGTACACTTGAACGGCAATATTTTCTCTTCTCCCTAATGCTTCCCTCGCTGTCACTACTCTCGCCGCTCGGTCCGAGAGACTTTGGTGGCTTCGCCTTCTATGAGCAGAGAGCGTGTCCTTTTCTTCTTTGACCCAATTCGAGTGTCGTGGACTGTTGGGGGCGGTCTCTTTTCTCTTCTCTACTCTCTGTCTATAAACATAGTTCCTTTTGAAATTTTAGGGGTTGTTGGAAAAGTTTTCTGAGAGGAGAGTAGAAATTTTGGCTGAGAGGAGTTTGGGAGGAGAATTTCTGTGAGAGCGTTTCTTTGAGGCGAATTCTTGTGTTGCAGTGCTTTTACATTGGCGTTAAAGAGGTACCATTCTTCCCCCCTCTTCTTCGGTGCTCTGTTTCTTTTCGGTTTTCCTCTCTGCCGAGTCTTTGAACATGGCTCTGTTGGATGATACGGCATGCTAGTTCACTTTACTTTCATACATTTTTTAGGTATTCACTTTAAGAGCATGTGAAAGGTGAAATGTGAGCGTAATTTAGGATTTAGATTTGAATATTTGCTTAAAATGATGGAGATATGACACATTTTCTGTTTATCATATCATGTTTATGTTGGAAACATTTAGGGAGTTAAGACATGACTTTGAAATGATTTTTGCTCCTCTTGCAAGCATGTTGGGGTTTCGGCTTTGGCATCTTATGACTGGTTCTTACTTAAAATGAATGCTAGGGATTTCGCTTTACTTCTTATACATATGTGGGGGCTCGGTTCTGACTTCCTGTGGCTTTCCCCAGCTTGAAATGCAGGCTATGAAAAATTTTATTTAATGTGGAAAGCCTTGTATCTTGTTTTGAGAATTTGGCTTAACTCCTCATGAGGCATCACCCCTGTTCAAATATCTGTTGGAAATGTTTCATGTTTGGAATGTTTAGACTTGCAGGTTGTTCCTTGGGCTTAAAATGGCTATATCTTTAATGTTGTATGGCTCGATTTTAGCCCCTGTTGGGCTCGATTTTGTTTTTTTGGCTTGATTGGAGTCACGGTTTTGGGCTTTGAATGGCTGGGTTTTGAGCTCGGTTTGGCTCTGGTTGGGGGCTGGCTTTGGCTTTGTCTCTGGTTGAGGGCTGGCTTTGGCTTTGTCTCTAGTTGAAGGCTGGCTCTGGTTTTGGTTTTGATCGAGCTCGGTTTGGCTCTGGTTGGGGGTTGGCTTTGGCTTTCTTTCTTGTTGAACTTGGTTTGGCTCTGGAGGGGGAGCTGTGTTGGTTTTGATTGGCCTTGCTGGGCTCGGTTTGGCTCTAGTGTGGGTTGTGTTTGCTTGCTGTAGCTCTGCTGACTTGGTTTGATTATAGTTGTTGGTTTTGAGTTGCTTCGTTTGGCCTTTGCTGGACTTGGATTAGCTCTAGGGTGGGGGCTGTGTTTGCTTGTTTTAGCCTTGTTGAGCTCGGTTTTGGCTTTGTTTCTTGTTGGGCTCGGTTTGGTTTTGATTGAGGGCTGTGTTGCTTTGTTCAGCCTTTACCCGAGGAATGGTTGGGAGGTGGCTTTGCTGGCTTTGGTTCCTACTCCTTACTCGTGAGGTCTGTTGCAAGTCTTTGGGTGTGCTTTGGCTTTCCCTGCTAGGCTTGAATTGTCTTGAGAGTTGTGAATAAATCAAGTTTGCCATCCAAAATAAAAAATCATAATTATGTTAGTTATCCTTTCAGTTTGTCAGGGAAGCATAATTGCCTTTGGTGGTCCTTTTGTTGGCTTTGGCCGTGAGCCCCCCTTGTGCTTTGGATGTGGGCTTTAGCAGCTGCTCTTTGCTGCCTTAAGCCGTGAGCTTTAACAGTTCTTTCCTGGGTCCTTTGTTGTCTTAACCGTAAGCCTTACTTATTGTCTCTTGGACTGCCTTTGGTTGTGGGTCTTGGCAGTTGTCCCTTGCTTTAACCGTGAACCTCTTTTGGCCCCGTTCCTTGCCTTGGCCGAGAGCTTTGGTGGTTGTTTCC
>NW_018164562.1:129057-153606 GCF_001263595.1 Phalaenopsis equestris | reverse complement strand
CTTTTCCGAACCCAGCTTAAAATAAACCCTATTTAATTATTTGTATTAAATAGGGGAACTTGTCGGCAAATAAAACGGTTTCGCAGACCCAAACGGATGTCATATGTTTTCTTAGTTTATTTGATCGAGTCTCACCCTCAAGTCTTGTGTTTATCTCTCGGGATAGATACAGGATTTGAGGTAGAATACTCTTTCATTTAAACTATGAAAAATATGAGGTTAGTTTGATTTCATATTTTTCTAAAATTATATACATATATATACGTAAATTGAAACGTCCTTCCGAAGCGGGCGATGAGATTTCAATTCTGGCTGCCGACAGCTTCTTACGGGCGACCCCCCAAACTTTCTTTTAACTTTCTTTTAGTGCCGACACCTACTTACATTTAAATTTTTACCATCCATCTAAAATTTTTGTAAATCAATAATTTTACCTAGGCATTCTAAGAATCAGCGTTGCTATAATCATCTTAATATTTTAATACCCATTTCAACCTCCATGTAGGATTTCGGAAGCTGTTCCAGAAGCATCTTCCCCTCAATTCATGATCAAAAGGCATGTTTGGCTTTGCGCCTGTTGAAAGCAACATAGTGAAAAATTTGCTTCAATCGTTTGGGCAATGATAATAGATGTCCAAAGGTGCACCAATGAGACGAGTAAATTACTCTGTAAAGACTAAGAAGCAAAAAGGGTAGACTAAAACCATTTTTAAAATAAAATATTTGCACAACTTAAATATACATTTCTAACACTCAGCATGAATAAGTGCTGAATAAAGATTCATAAAGCCAATGACAAACGCGTTTAATGGTGGCGATGATATGGATTTGAATGTTTGGTGATAAAAAAAGTTACAAATTGCCAACTAAGTGCTGCAAAAATGAGTTTGTTATAATAGATGTGTGATAAAATTTGAAATGACGGTTTGATGAATGATTTTATTAGAGTGGTGTTAGCAGTAACTAATAAAAAGTTGTGGAAATTATAATTGAGAGATTATTGATGATTTTTATATAGGCTAGAAAATGCATTGATTAGATAGGTATGAAATGGTTAGGAGTAGTATTAAAAGTACTTTTTTAGAAATTGTGCGGAAGGATTTGTAACAAATCATGCAATAATCAATAGGAATGATGGATAATAAAGATTCATTAAGCCTGTGCCAAGTAATCGGGATAAGGCTATTGATTATTATTATGATGATTTATTTGCGATACAAAAATGTAAAGATAATGCATGCCTCCTTGCATTGTTTCATTCCCATTTGTTGACCTTGTGTTGCCATGTCCGTAGTTATTCTCATTCAAAATACTGATAATAACTTAAATCCCTGAAATTCCGGCTTTTTAGACGCATAAACTTGGAAGTAAAATTAGTTTTTGTTTTTCAACTTGCACTTGTGAGATCTTCTCTTTGGTATGATTTCTAGTAAAAGTTATTAGATCAGTACTACATATAAAAGTTCACTTCCTGCTAATATCATCACTGCATTTTGGAAATTCAGGTGCATTTGCGTCATAAGTATGCTCAGCTGCTTGGTTACTCGAATTATGCCGATTATGTTACTGAGCCCAGGATGGCAAAGACTTCCTCTAAGGTTTGTTTTGTTAATTGGTACTGTATGAAATATTATTTTTGTATAATAACCCATGCTTCATAACTAGGTTCAAACTTAATTTCTTTTTTCTGTTTGTGGTGATGACATTGTTTATTCAATTGGTTTCACTTTCCTGTGCTCTGCGACACTTGACTGAGATTTAATGACAAATCCTATTAAGTAATAAGACCCTTGATTGCCTCAAATAGTTTCTACGTAGGAAGTCTGTATGAAATCTTTTTGGGTCTTATGATGCTTTGTAGTGTTGCTACAATGCATTTTGATTACTTTTATGGAGAAAGTTTAGGTTAGATCAAATCTTTATTACTTCTATGGTAGCTTGGAAAGCTCTAAATCATGTGAATTCCTATAGCCCGTTTTTAGGCTGTTAAGTTTGATGGTTTTAATAGAAACTAAAGATTGAAATAGCCACTAATTGTAAGAGAAGATTTCATGTTGTCAGAATGAATTAAGTGTAACTTACCATGAACTTAGAGTGAGCAAGGCTGGCTCAGATAGAGTAATTTTTCTGTTACACGGTCTCCATGTGATTTTCTATGCAATTTTTGTCGTTATTATGTATGCTGTTATGCAATCCTTGCCTAAGAGTTGGGTTGTCTCACATTATAAATGACTTGAGGAAGTGTTCAGTTACGATTTTTTTCTCTGAATAGGTCCATTAAATCATGTGGCTCTAATATCTTTCCAGTAAACTAATTTATTGATCAGTTTGAGTGCAACCTTACTGTTCACTCATCAAAACTTAATCTGATAAACAATCACAAGGAACCATTTAAGTGCCCATGTTCTGCCACATTTTACACGGCTGGCATCATTATTGGTGCTGAATTGTGAGGGCAGTAAATTATTTTTTATTGGACATTTTGGACATGAGTTTTTCTTGTTGAGTGGAGATCAATAAGAGATGTGGATAAAATGAAAGCTTGGATTTGGGTTGCTGACCATAATGTTTTCGTATGAGGAGTTTTCTAGATTGGTTTTCAAGGAATGATATTATAGATGGAGGGGAAATTTTAGGGAGGAAAATGGTTTGGGCGAGTTGAGATATTAGCATCTGTCATTGAATCATGGTTTATTGGATTAGCACTTGAATGGAAAGAGATTATTTGCAATGTGGTTACTCATGGCGACAACGCATGATTTAAAATGTGGCCCAATAGAGTAGGAAGAAATAATAACGTAAAGGAGGAAAGAGAAAACTCTTCTTGGGTTATGATAGAGTAGGCACAAATTGTAACTAGATGGAAGCAACAAGAAAAGTCCTCTTTTAGTAAGGACACCTTAATGGACAGATTTGGCTTTGATATCTGTTGACGGAGTGTGCATTGAATCTAGCATTCTATCCTTTCTTTCGTTCCAATTAGAGAGAGAGAGAAAGAGGTAAATAGAGAAGAAATAGTAGAATAAAAGGAGAGGGGTGATGAAGGGATGGATGGCAAGGCTGAATTGATAAAAGATTAACAAGAACACTCGCAAGAAGAAAAAAACTTATAGAACCTATAATTATACTCTGCATGAGCATAGAAGAATAGATTCCTTTGGAATTTACCTCGGCTGTTTCCTGCTAGCTTGAATGCTTCTTGCACTTGGAAGCTAGTGGCTGTTCTTTTGCAACACCAAAAATCTTGATTTCTGACCTTCAAACATTTGCAAAATTGTTGTTTGAGAACTTCCTAATCATTTGGCCACCTTGCCACAAATGTGGAAGCTTATTGTTGAGTTTTGAATGGATTTTGAGTTATTAATTGTGTGTAATAGTTTCCTTGTCAATCAAAACATAAAATGATTAACAGCCTGGAATGCTTCTTGCACTTGGAAGCTACTGGCTGTTCTTTTCCAATACCAATGTTCTTAATTTTTGAACATTTGCAAAATTGTTGTTTGAGAACTTCCTAACAATTTGGCCACCTTGCCACAAATGTGGGAGCTTGTTGTTGAGTTTTGAATGGATTTTGAGTTATTAATTGAGTGTAATAGTTTCCTTGTCAATCAAAACATAATATGATTAACACCCTTAAGGATTGTATGCTGAGGAGAAATATACAAATATCTTGATCCTAAGAAAAAGTCAAGTTTCATTGAAATCCACCAAGCCTACAACCTAAAATGCACCAGAAAGCAATGCTAAAAGAAGGGAAAGCCTTTACAAATTTTGATCACAGTTCAACCACTTTATTTATACAATACAGGAGTATGTGTAAGTTCATGACATGAGATAAAATTGAAGGACGAGCCTGAGTTGGGTGGTTAGAGTTGGTTTTTAAAAAAGTGATGCCTATATTGGCGGAACCTCTTCACCAAAAGAAGCTTCTTTTGAAGGTGGTAATCCATATATGTTGGAAGGGAGTCTAAAACTATTTGGTAATAACCCAAATTTGAATTTTAAATTTAAGCATTAAATTTTAAATGGCAAAAACAAAACAAACTTTCCATGTATATATAAAAAAAACATAACTTTCAAACTTTATAATGCATCTTGATCTGGACCTAGTGATTTATTTTGATTATATTTTTCATGTGTTACATCATATTCTCTCCTTTTTGAAGGACTTTGTTATTTAAAGTTAAATGATTGTAGCCATGTAATACTTTAATGGTAGTGGATTGTCTGTTGTTGGCAATTATCCATACAATAGATTTTGCAATGAAGAGTTCCGGGCTCAGGCAAAGAGGTTAGTTTGAAAATATGCTAATATCTAATATTATTTGAATCGTCTTTTCCGCATGTAGATTATTTGGAATTTTGATAAGGCTATTAAAAATAGTTGCAATATCATTAGGAATAATTGCAGGAGATGCACAAGTTTAACTTGATGTATGTTCATCAATTTTGAAGTGGTTTTAGTTTTTGCTTCTTGTGATTTAGATTGTGTATTTTTTTAGCTCATAAAAGGTTTCACTTGACCAATAGTTTTTAAAATTTTCATTGAATTCTTAATTTTTTCCGTGCTTTTAATGTTAGCCTCTCTTGATTTAGTAATTTTGTATGTTCAAATTCAGCTAATGATATCTTACACTGAAGGGATTGTGATATCAATCAAAGATATTTTGATTAACACAACCTATATAAGGGTTTAGGAAGAGAAGTAAGGCGGTCTGATGCACATATAAAAATTAATAATAACAAATTTCTAATTGATATCCATTCAAGACCTTCCAATCCTGTGTAGCGTTGTTGCCACTTTCCATTATCAGGTTTTAGCTCTACACCAATTGATGTAGAGGAGAAACTTATAAAAGAAATAAAAAGTCTTGATCCTAACTCGAAGTCAATTTCTTTTCAAAAGTTACGAAATAAGAAATCATGATCCCTTAAGGGTCGGCTGAGGTGCGATACAGGCGGACGATTTAGTTTGACCAAATTCTCACAAGCACTGATTCTGACTTACAGAATCAGAACCCACTAAATTTCTATAAACATGATACATTTCGTATCATAATTCATTCATATTCATATATATTTGGAAGCATGAAAACCATATTATCAACACACACACACATATGTGTGTGTATGTATCTATATATCTATAGGGCTGTTAAATCCAACATAATAAAATTATGTACCCAAAAGTTTGTACAAACTTCTAAAATTATGAAATACAAAAGCTTTACAAGTCACACTGACTACTCGCCCTGGTACTCCTTAGCCTTATTGTAAGTCAACAACGTAGAATGAGAAAAAAAGAGCTCATAAAAATAATTAAAGTTAAAATAAAATTTTACACACAAAAAATAAATAATATACATGCCCGTATGTAATTGTACATGTCCACACAAGTCACAAACATATTAGAATCATGTAAAAGATGTAAAAAAAAATGAGAAATAAAATAAATCACGACTGCTGCATAAATTATGTAATTCATCTATTTATGAGTTATTATAAGCATTCTCAGTAGAGTTATAAATTTAATAATATGAATTTCACTTATAATTGTATAGGCCTCAACTGGTCTCATGTCATTGGGTTGTCATCTAGCTTGAAGTCTACATTAGCTATTGATAAATGTTTCCCTTTATATGGGGGGAAATAGTTATCAATAGCCTCCGTGTTATCAATGGTTCCCTATATTCCGTTCTCGTCTGATCCCAATGATTCACGAAGTTTCATCACCGTTTGAATATTAGAAGTCGGAAATCCCACCTATCTTTATCATCCGTACTTGTAACTACTCATGCAATAGTTTACCTATAACATCACTTTTTGATATTTTTAAAGCTTAATTTCTGTAATAAATATTCATCATACATTTCATTTATCATACATGGATCGCACTAAATTAATATATTTATCAAATCATAACACTGTAAAATCACATGTATTGTAAGTGGTAATCAATTTGCATTCACACAATCAGTGTAGATATTTATTCACAATATGTAGGAAATTCTAAATACAACAGTTTCAGACATAGAATTACATAAAAACCTACAAAGATGTTTTCCTTAAGTTAGCGCAAGACTATTTCACCTGACTTGATGAAGCGGTTCTACGACGAAATTCCACAAGCTCGCCTAGAGCTTGACGCCTTGTGTAAACAATCTAAAATTCATTAACACTTTAGGAGTTCATAAAATCTTGACTCATTTCATGATTTAACCCAAAATATAATTTATTTTTGAATTCTTATCCCAAACGGGTTTCTCAGCATAACCAACTCTTCTCCGATCCCGCCTATTCTTCTTCCCTCTTCCCTTAATTCTCCCTTTACTCTGTTGATTTCATGTTAATAGCCCTTACAGAAGCCCACAAATCAATTTTTCACTTCCGACAATTTTATCTCTACTACAGCTATTGAAATGAAAAAGTGCACAAATTCATGACATACATCAAAATGAAAATTTAATGAAGGAAAGGAATGTCACAATTAGTGTTAAATAGGGTTTCCTATTCATCGAATTCATTTCAAAGTATTGAAAAGGAGTCGATGGCTCTCTATTTGTGTGGCTGGATTGCGCGACTACAGTAACCCGATGGGAGGAAGCTTCGGGAGTACGAAACCGAGTTAGGGAGAGGGAAAATAAGGGAAATGTGACACTTTAACTCAGATCCAAGGAATCCCTATGATGCTAAGCTCATAGGGGGCTGGTCTAGCCGGTTCTCTTGGAGGTGGGCCAAATTGCCCGCTCCTTCCTTTTCGTCTCTTTCCATCTTCTTCTTTCTTTTTTTCCTCCCTTGTCTTTCGTAGAAATTCCTAATTCCAAAACCTTCCTAAAAAAGTGATCTGATTTTTATTCTTTCTCCTAATTGAATCCAATCGTAAAAGCCTAAAATCTAATTTGTTTTGATTTTCCTTCCTTAAATCTAAAATCTGATTTTATTTTTTTTTCTATTTTAAAAGTCTTGCCTAAATTCTAAAATCTGATATTATCCCTTTCATGTTTTAATGTTTCTTAAAATTGAGTTAATTCTTTTATAAATAGGAGTTCTTGTGTCTAGGATGAGGGTCTTGATTTTAAAGTATGAATTCAACTTTGCTTGAAGTATTTCCCTCTCGAGGACTCTATTCGATTACAAGGACGGTGCTCCGGCTGTAACCCCATCGAGATGGTGTTTTTCTTCACAGTTCCGCCCCCTATTTGCTGCCCGCTGTCTGCCAGCAGTCCAACCAGCCTCCATGTTAGCCGACCACCTCCTTGCCAGCACTACAACTACCGTTCCTCCCTTGCTGCACCTCTTGATCATCGAACAGTCCTCCGACAACCTCTCAACAGGCATTTTAGCTCTGCTATCAGCCTAGACTGATACTGATCCTCCCCTCCAATTGCCTTGCAGGCTGACCGCAACTACTTGCTGTCCTTCCGACCGCAACCTCTGCTGCCACTTGCACCCCTTGGCTCTCAACTGCCTTCCTAGACCTTCGACGGCTGACCCTGTAGCTTCCCCGCTGGACGTCGCAGCACCTGTCGCCTCTCTCATAGTAGGCCGTCATCTCTGTTAGGCTTTCCCAGTGCCTCCAGTTCACTGTATTCATATTTCTGCAGCCTGCAGCCCCCTCTGCTGCTACTCACACCACAGGTCGCAACCCTTCCTCCACCGTCCGTGTCTTCGTTCATTGGTTTCGGTCTGCTTTCATGCCTCCGCTCCTCGGCTTCGTCCGTCGCGTGCACCTCTGCTCATCGGTTTTGGCTACGATACTTATCTCTGTTCCTTGGCTCCGGCTGCCCTTACTGCCACTCCCAACTCTAGCCTTCGACTACATTCACCGCTTTTCTCGGTTGTAGCTCGATGCCCCAATGAGCGCCTACGTCCACCCGAGATTGCTCCGACCTTCAACACAACCACCCTCCTGGCACCGCCTCTCCAGATTACCTCCTTGTCAAGCTTGTCGCGTCTTTGTGTGTTTAGTCTTTATTGTGATGTTTCGTTTTTTTGTTTCCATTCGCATAGTATTTTTTTTCTTTTGAGTCCTCGTTGTAACTATCTTTTAAATTATTAATAAATTTGTGTTGTATGTCGTGATTTTGGTTAACTCCGGTATCACCCAGCACTTGATTTTATCCCACGACATAGAATCACGGAAAAAGAGTCAGTAGAGAATAATGACAGTGAAAAATTAAGGATTTTAATTTAGTTTTAATTAATTTATTTAACTCAATATCTTATTATTTTAATGTCTCCCATTCCATTTATAATTCATATATAGTGATATGTATTGAATTAATTGATTCGTCGTGTACGTGTAGAATTTTATAAAATTGTTTCAATTGAAATTTAGGATGCAAAATTGAGAGTGCATTTTAAAGTCATTAAAAGTTTCACCTAACCTCTCAAATTTTCTATGTTACATCCCGGGTAGCTGTAATTTGTAAAGAGGCGCGACAGCAAAATGATGGGTGTGGGGAAGGAAAAGTCAAGTATAAATACTCCTTCGGGAATGAGCTATAATTGGAGTACCACTCGACACTTGGAAGAAAGTAACCACCGCGGACGAGCTACAACTAGAGCACCACCAACCTTTAGATACAGCTCTAAAAAACAAAAATAGAGATGCCAGCAGTTGTCTTGACTAGAAACCTGAAAAAATTTATAAATCCTAAAGCACAAAAATCACATATATAAGCCCTAGATAGCTAGGATTGGATTCCCCTATGAAAAGGAGGCGCCAATCCCTCGTGGAAGAGCCGATATGCTCTCCCTGGTCTGGACCTATTCGGTCCAGACGAATGAAATCATGGGAGCAAGCCACAACTCTCTTTATGCCGCTCCGCAACTTTACAGGCATGGCCACATCCTTTAATCAAAATGTCCCCAATTTTTTAGGCAAACCACATTTTGCTTGAAGTCCCCTAAAATTATAAAAATTAAAAAAGAATTGCACATTATTAGAAAATTTAAATAAAATCTTGTAGCCCGAAGCTAAGAGCATTAATCCTACAATTTTTTTATAAATTTTGTGGGTATTTTAAAATAATAACAGACTATTGCCACTTCATGCATACCTCTATGATTAGTTTGAAAGGTCTCGTGCTTATTATGACATAATATATCATCTAGTTAGATGCTTTTGACACCAAATATGTCACACAAATACGATTAGGATAGTGGGCCTCTGGTTGGGTTGCTACTTTAAAATAACATAATTAAATTATGGTCATAAGTTCAAATTTCTTGAATGGTAAATCATAGAATGCACTTGATTAAACATGATGCTCTCTGTTTATGTTAACTTAAATTTCGTTTTTTACACAAACATCCACCGCAAAGCTACAAGATTCTTTTTGATGATGCAACTCATGGTTGTTAATAAGGATCCTTTGATCTAGTTGTGTTGGTTATCTTTGACGGAGTAAATTAGGGTTTGCAACAACTTAGGATAGCTTAATTATATGCTCTTGATCGAGTTTGTTGTCACTCCCCCACTATCCACTCAATACTCAATGTGATAAATTTCATCAATCTAAAATTAAATTGTTGCTACTTTAAGTTATGCTCTTCTTGTCCATCGACTTGCATTAATCGAAAATACCCTCTCATCATTGAGCAGGATAATTGACCATATAGTCTTACACCTTAGGGAAACGTGAAACTAAAGCATAATGCTTTTACAAAATATGGACAAAATTTCTTAGTAGCGTGTTATCTCAAATTTAAGTTGCTTGCTAAAAATTTGACCTAGAATCACATAATTTGTCACAAGTGACAATCTTGAAATTTGGGAGCCCACCTCTTTTAGGTGCATTTGTTCATAGATCAAAAATAACAACAACCGCAAAAACAACAAAAAGCCTTTATCCCACTAAGTAGGGTCGGCTACATTAATCCTTTTTTTTCCATTGTCATATTGAGTGTCATATTTTCATTTAATTCTAATCAATTATGATTATTTTTTTTACAAGTCTTTTTAGGTGTACCTCTACCTATTTTAACATAAGCCAAATATGAAACATCTACTCTCTTAACCGAATCACTAGATGGTCAACAATTTATATGAGCAAACCATCTAAGATCACTCTCTCTAATCTTATCTGCCACTAAAGCTACACAAACACATAACTTAGTTTTTATGCTTCTCTTTAAGGACAACATTATGTGCCACAAAGCATTGCAGGTTTCACCACCATCTTATATTATTTTCCTTAAGTCTAAGTGGTACTTTTCTATCACACAATAGGCCCGATGCATTCCTCCACTTCACCATCACTGTGAACAATAGACCTGAGATACCTTAGTCATTCACATTTTAATTATTTGATTACCCATTGTTACAACTCTAACACTAGATTTACTAATACTAAGATTACATTTCATGCATTCAGTTTTAGATCTACTCAAATGAAGGCCTTTAGATTAATGTAGATCTCCATATTTTTTGTTTTTTCTGAACTCTTTCTCTAGTCTTTTCCACAAGAAGGATATCATTAGTGAAAAGCATACACCAAGGTACATCCTCCTATAAATGTCCAGTATAAGAATCCATAACTAAAGCAAAGTGATATAGGCTTAAAACCAAACCCTGATGTAATCCAACTGTAATAGAAAAATACTTGGTAAATCCTCCTTCTGATCGAACACAAGTAAGAGTTTTAATATACATATCTTTATTGACTTGTATAAGTCATATCAACTTCTTTCTTTTCTTGAACTAATAAAGGAACTTCTCTTGGAACATTGTTGTAAGCTTTTTCTATATCAATAAAAATCACATATAAATCTTTCTGACTCTAAGTATTTTTCTATCAAACCTCTCAATAAATTTATAGCTTAGTCGACTTGCACAACAGAAATCCAAGCTGATTATAAGAAAATTTTGTATCAAGTCTTAAACTATGTTCAATACATGTTAAAGGAATATCTATGACTATTTGCTAACTATTTAAATTTTAAATTACAAATTATAAAAACAAAGATTGCAATGTGCATGTGTGCGCATTTGTATGGGTGAGTGTGTTTGTGCACGTATGTGTGACCACCCGTATGCGCGCGTGCGCGCGTAGGTCTGTTTGTACGTGTATGTGTGTGTGTGGTTGCGTGCGCGTGTTTGTACGTGTGTGGGGGTGCAACCTTTAATGCATCTTGACTTTGATCTTGTGATTTGTTTTTGTAGTTCTGTTGGTTTGTTACATTAGGAATACTTGATAGGCTCAGACTAATAAACATGGTGTCAAAAATGCCCGCTAATATCTTTAATGGCCTTCATTAAGGCATCAATAAATCGTGACGCAAGTTAAAAAACTGATAGACGCAATGAGTGAAAGTAAGCATAAAATATAACGAGTGTAGGGATGACCTTGCGTCTATGTTTCCTGGAAAAGCGATTGCATTCTCTTTTCTATCTATTGATGGTATCACATTTACGATAAATTGATGTTACTTTTCTTGAGTTGCAAAGTTCTAGCTTTTTGCATGCCAACAGATCTTTCGTTTGCCTTATATTGTGATTACATTCTTAATATAGGCTGTAAAAATTTTATTTTTTGACATCTAAGAACTGTCATATATACTTGTGTGGGTATGATTTTGTTTGCAAACAATTAAACTGCTAAGACTGTTCTCATTTTTTTTCTCACGCCTGTAGCATTGTCCCAATTCTAATTATCAGGTTTTTGAATTTCTGGAGGAATTATCAAACAACTTGTCAGACCTGGCTACAACGGAACTTAATTTTCTTAAAGATCTGAAGGTTATTTCTCATTGCTGTACTGTCACTTCTTCAATTAGCCTACTATTTTCGTACCTCTCATATCAAAATGTGAGTTTCAGATGAAGGAAGAAGGGGATGCTTCCTTTGGAATGGAAGATCTGGCATACTACATTAAAAGGGCTGAAGAGCTACATTATAATTTGGATATGGCAGAAGTTAGACAATACTTTCCTGTGAACTTAGTCTTCTCAGGAATTTTTAAACTATTAGAGGATATATTTGGTAAATTTATGTTTTTCTAATTCGATATAACATAAAATGTTTAACCTACTTCTTATTCCGTAAGATAACTTCATATGTTTGGCATTTATTTCAAAGATTTTGCTTGTCCCAGGATTGACATTTAAGGAAGTTAAAGATGTTGAGGTGTGGCATGAAACAGTTAAGCTTTATGCTGTTCTGGAGTTCAGTTCAAATGATCTTCTGGGATATGTTTATCTTGACATTTTCTCCAGGTTTTTTTTTTAATTATTTTTTTTAACTTTTTGGAATATTACAGGTTTTGACGGGTGCTGCAATCAGGTATGAACTTACTGTTGTTTTTTCTTTATCAGGCATGGTAAATTTACCCATACATGTGTTTTGTCACTTCAAAATGGGAGCTCATCCTCCAAGGGAATTGAACAGGTTATTGATCTCTCTTTCTCTCTCTCTCACACACAGGCACACACACACACACACACATAGAGTTTGTGTGCTCGCTTGAGGCTGCAGTGAGTTGGCTTCATATCCATGTTATGCAGCAGTGAAAAATAGAAATAACACGCTAGTTTGTTTGCTTCTTGTCTATGATAAGCGCAGAACTGTTAAAGTTGGTAGCTTGCATACCATTTGTGATCTTTGTAATTGTTTTCTTGTGCTTTTCCTTAGCTGAATTTACTGTTAAGGAATGAACTTCGTTTTTTATTCTTCTGAATCTTTATTAAAAAAAATAATTGCTTAATATTATTCTTGGGTAATATTTTGGAAACACTTCTTGACTTGAGGTTCATAATGATCAAGTCAGTCACTCACATGTGGTTTGGCTATTTTAGCTTCATTCTCTATGTTGATTCATTTAAATCTTATGAATGACTAGTCGCACTTTGTAGAAACGATTGCTTATTGAATTCACTCCCTATAGCCCCATAACCTTAAAGGTGAGTCATATATTCTACTCTATTAGCTGACAAATCGAAGTGTCTGGTTATCTTGGTGTTGAAGGTTAACTTATGCTTTGAGGTTCATCTATGCAATTTCTTGCACTTTAGTTGCTGTCCTCCATCACTACAATTAATCGGATCAATTATGACTGCAATGGTGGACAATTGTCATAGTATCACGCAAGTCCAACTTGAAACTCACTTTGTATTGCAGAATCTATTAAACAGAGCCCATCTTGCAAAACTGATTGTGCTGAAAAATGTAGAGCATTTAAATTACCTAGGAAAGGCCTCTGCATCATCAAATCATTGAATGAGGAAAAGGTCAAAATAAAGTTGTTTGAGCAACGATAATTCATGAGCAAGATTCAATATACACTTCAATTAAATTCTATATTATATATAATTACTACAATTATATTAAAAAATCTATAAATTTGGCTCAATCTCTTATCCGCTCGCTTAAACTCTTAGACACATGCTCTCTCTCACTCACCTCCACCTTTTGCTCCTTCCCAAATTTTGAAACCCTCAATTGCACATAAATAATGAAGTCACAATATGGGTTTGCTGGTGGACAATTAGGGGGCTCATATATTGTCCCACATCAGTTGACTCTCCATTTAAGGTCAACTGTGGTGTGATAGAGGTGGGCAACTCAATGATACATAATTCCCTCTACACCAGCTATGACTTAACAAATCAGGACTCAGTGGATAACAAATTTGTCTAATTCAATCGTCACAAGCATTAACACTTTAATTCAATTTATAATTTAGTAGCATCCTCAATTACTTGGAAGCGTACATAATAATATCACAAAAATGTATACATAGCTATTAAAACTCCAACTTATAGGAACACATACCTAAAAGTCAGGACAACTTTAAAAATTATATAATCTAGAAGTTGTAAATTATCAAACTTGAGTGAATAAAACCTGACTATTCACTCATATACTTAAACTTCATAATATATATGAGTGCACTACAAATTCGGCGAAATCATCGAAGCTAAAATAATATTTATGGATGGAAATAAAACATTGTATATGTGTTATCGTAACTCATATTTATGGCAATTGTACATAAAATAAACATACACTAATCATGTGAGACATTCAAGTTAAAGAACATGAACTAGAACAAATAGTAACAACTACAACAAACATATTTTTTTATTCATTCATTATGCAATCATAAAAATATTCATTATAATTTTATTCATTTGTCTTAGAAAATTTACTTGTAGTTGTATAGATTTTGACTACATTTTTCATTTCATGTCAACAAACCTCCATCTAGTCTGTCGACTAAAATATATATTGATAAAGGTTACGTTTTTCAGCATAATAGTTATCAATGACCCCCCTGATACTAATAAATTTGTCTGCTATTTAATATTAGGAGTTGGGAATTCCATGATTTCGTACTGCAGATCATTCATGTACTAGTCTTCTGTTATAGCACTTGTGACATTTTTTGTAAACATAATTTATGTGACAATCATTCATCATATATAAATCATATATCATATGCATATATAATAATTAATGAATGTCTGCAAGCAATAGTTTATCAAACATACTCACCAGATCAATTGAAGCATTAAAATAAAAAATATCATTAGTGTTAACTTAAGTTTGCATTCATGTAACATGTGTAGGCATTTGGTAATATGAAAACACTTCTAATTAAAATCATATAAAGAAATCACATAGTGATCATACAAAAAGTTGTTTTTCTTATTTTATCACACGATTATTTCACCTAAATTGACGGAATAGCTATACGACGAGTTTCCTCAAGCTTGCCTTTGGCTTGCCACTTAGAGTAAACCACCTTGAACCATAATCCCCTTTAAATTTTTACGAAATTCTTATCTAATATATTAATTTAAACTTAATACAATTTACTTTTCATTCATTGCTTCGATAGGATTTTCCCATATAAATTCTCTCCCAAAAGATTTCTTCTTTTCCTTTCTTCTTCCTCCCCTTTTTTCCTACCCTTCTCCCTCTTCTCTTTGTTGTTTTCTTGATAACAACCCTATCCGAACATTATAATCAAGTTTGCAGCTTCAGGTCGGGTTTCTTCTTCTCTCATCAATAACTAGAATCACAGAAATGGTCAGTTCGTGGCAAATCATAGAAAAAAATTTTGAGAAGAAAAAATATTTCAAATTGCATGGGAAGGAGCATTGTACTTACTGATATTTTATCATGATTCTAAACCGAGAGCTAGACCTCCTTATTCCGCTGTCCACCTCGCTCTTTTCGATCCCACTACAGTGTTGGGATCACTGGATGCCCAGGCACATAAAAAGAAAGTTTGAGAGATGGAGAAAATGAAGGGAAAAGCTGCGTTTAACATCACTTAATTATATCACAGCCCTCCAATTCATCTAGTTGTTGCATGTCGCATAAAAAGGGCTTGCTATTGTGCTATGAAGTTATGGATGCCAATTATAATTAATTAAGGATTTAATTAGTTTAATTAATTTAATATTTTTTTTATAATTCCAAATATATGCATAATGTATATAAATTGTTACATATCAATTGGATCGATTCAACATGTAGAATTTTATAAATTTAGCTCTGTGGGATTTCAGTGAATGTGAAAAATTGGGTATGTTAAAATGATCATTATTTTATCTAAATTTGCCAAACTAGGCATTAAAATATTCCTCTCATAAAAATTTCATACTCAATTTTTTTTAATTTTTATTTGAATAGAAAATTATGTCACGTCTTATTCTTTTCCCAAGTAGTTTCTTTTTTTGTATTACTTCCATTATATCTTGAAATAACTAATTTCCATATTCCTCAACTTCTTAACATCAAATTTTAAAATCCTCTAAGCTTCTTTATGTTAAATCTTTTTTGCACTTTTATATCTTCTTTTGAACTTTTTTTTATCTAAACTTTTATGTGAAAGTTGAGCCCAGAGGGCAATATGCGCAATTCAAACCCTTCACCTCACGGTGGGAAACTAAATACTCAACCATTATATTTGAGGTAAATGCGCCATTGATTTGAGTTTGCAATTGGTTTTCTCAAAATTGAAATGTGAAATAAAGCATGAATTTCTGACATATCAATACGTAAAACGACCTTTAAGCCACTTGATTAATTCTTTCTATGATTTTAAAGTTACTAATATATCTAGGCCAAATCCACATGATCGACAATAAAAATATTATGACGCAAAGCACAAAGCAATAAATTTTAAGATTGATGATTTTATATTTCTAAAAGTCAGACAAATAGAAAGTACAGTCGGATTTGGTCAAGGACCTAACATTTGACGTTCTTTTATATCCAGCCAACTTAGAGTTTTGCATTTCCTATCGTATAGTGTTTCATATGGAGTCATTTTAATACTGGATTGATAGCTACTATTGTAGGCGAACTTGATCATCGGAATATGATCTTCTCAACTGCCTCCAAAGTCAAGAACACATAACCTTAACAAATCTTCAAATACTTGAATTATCCTTATTGACTCTCCATCAGTTTATGAATGAAATGTTGTGCTAAAATGTAAATGTGTACCCAAACCTCTCTGAATATTTTTCCACAACATGGGCAAATCTTTCGTTTGTCTCAAAAATAATTACCTTTGGATTGTCGTGTTGTCTAATAACTTTTTTTTCATATAATCTAGCTAACTTTTCTACGAAATATGTTTACTTAATTTGAAAGAGTTGTACTGATTTTGTTTACCTGTAAACAATCACCTAAATGCTATCATAACCCTGCTTGGATTTAGGAAATCTTGTGATGAAGTCCATTGCAATTTCTTGTTATTTCCATTATGATATAGACACATGATTTTAGTAATCCATTGAGTATCTGATGCTCAACTTTTACAAATTGACAAACATGATATTTAGACACATATTAAACATCTTTTGTCATACATGGCCACCAAAACATGAATTTCAAATCTTTGTATATTTTTTTTTTGCTGCTTGGATAAATTATACCACATGAATGATGAGCTTCATGTAAAATTTTATGTAAATTAGGATCAACTTGTTCTCCAAACTACAACTTATTTTTTGTAACATTATTTTCATCTACAGTCACATCTTGCCTCTTTCCTGACTGAATTTTTAAAATTAGATTATGATATTCATTATTAATTTTTCAAGCTGCATTAATTTTGTCAATTAAAGTTAATTGCACAGTCCACTGTTATAAATACCCAATATTTTTTGGTCTTTTAATCTCCAATTACAAGACAACAGTTTTTTGATCAATTCTAGATTTTGAGTAATAATTCAGCTTACACCACTTAAAGACTTGTGACTCAAAATTTTCAGCAACAATATTAGCTCGCCAAAACAATATTGCATATCCAAATTATGTTCTTTGATAATCACTTGTCATCCCTTTTATCTCAAATTCAACTCTTATGTGAAAATATACTTCAAATTATGATGATTTGTAAAGTCTTTGCACTTCACACCGTGTAGATAATGCATTCAGATCTTGAGTAAATACTACAGCAACCAACTCCAAATAATGTGACAGATAATTCTTCTCACACGTCTTCAATTGTCTTGATGTGTAGGATTTTGCTCGTCTATTTTGCATTAATACATTTCGTGCTTCTCAATGATGCACCACTCTAAATCTGGAATCCCTCTATTCCTGATGGAATAGCTAATACTGGTGCAGTAGTCGAATACTTCTTCAACTCTTGAAAACCATGCTGGCATTTTCTTAGTCCACTGAAATTTTACATATTTTTTCATAAACTTGGACAATGAATAACATAGCTTTTTGTGAAACTTTTTTAACGAAGCTCAAGTAGAATCCCGCTAAACCAAGAAATTTGTGTTCCTCTATAATAGTTTTTAGGTGTATGTCTACCTAAGGCTGTAATCGAGCCGAGTATATTATAGTTCTGACATTACATGGTTTGATTATAAGTTATTCATGTTCGACTTGAACTTGTGTCGAGCTTTTATATATTGTTAAAACTTGACTTATTTAAATTTTTCATTGTTTGAACGGGATTTGTACTTAATTTTTTTAAAATAAGCAAACAAGTATTTAAATAAGCTAAAAATTCAAACGAGTATCTAAATTTTCATATAAGGACTTACATTAATAATTTTATAAATTTGATTGCATTTACGAAGTTATGTATTATAAACTTTGTAAAATGAAAGGTAACTCATGAACCATAATCATAGGAGATATAATCTCTCTTATTTTATCATAATCATACTTTCAAGTTTGCAGCCTACTCTCATACTCAAATGTAGATGTTGATTTCCTATCGTTATATGCACTTGTACTCTTTCTAGTTTTTTTGGACAATTTTTTAGATATATTTTATATTGAATTGTTTCATTGTTCTTATTCTTAATTATAATAACTTACAACGACTGCATTGCACATTCTCAACATCATTTTCTTATTTCGGTTAGGAATTATGAGCAGAGTGGAAAGCGGAGATAAACGAGAGACTAAAACTCCAAAGATCTATGCACTCCACCATCTCTTCGTTGCCTTCGATGTTTGCATGCCCTTGCAACTCAGGGTTTCGTATGTTTCATATGAAACTAGGAGACGTGAAAGTATGAGAGGCCAGAGGGAAAGTGAAGCTTGTGGGGGTTTAAAGTTAATTTTAAGAGGCATTTTTTACATAAACCGGGTCTTATGTATTTTCTTATCTAACACCTAAACTTTAAGAAAATAAATTTATAAATAATAATTATATTTAAAAATAATTATTTAATTAATAATTAATATTATTGATAGTTTAGTATATTTATTATCAAATCTGTACTTAAATAAGTTAATTAAATTTTATTTAAATAATATATCATATATGATACGAGCTATCATCAAGCTTAATATCGAGTATTTTCAAGTTATTTGTTAAACAATAAGCAACTTTGCTTGTTAACATAAATAAATAAGTTCAACGAATTTGTTTAGTTCATTTAAGCTCTGATTTTTTTAAAATTGTTCAAGCTTGTTTATTTAGTAATTTGAACGAACATGATTGAGTCTTAATCGAATCAAGTTCGAGTTATTCTTCGAGTGCATTGGCTCTTTTACAACCCTAATTTTACCTTTAGAGGATCTTCTAAAATTTCTTGCCAACTGATGATTTGCCCCAAAAATGAAATGCTTAGCAACCAACGTTCACATTTTAAAAATTTTACATATAATTAATTTTGCTTCAACAATTCCAAGACTATTCCTAGATGTTTAGCATGATCATCATTAGTTTTTGAGTGTACTAAAATATAATTAGATTCATAAAAATTACAAGGGCATTCGCTAAACCAAAAAACATAACTAAGAAATCATAATAGTCTATCTAGTCCCAAAAACTGTCTTAGTTATATCCACCTCTTTGACTTTGTCTTGATATTCCGATCTCATATTAATCTTAGAAATTACAGTACTACCCTCTAACTGATTAGCTAAATCATTTATTATGGGCATTGGATATTTATTTTTTATTGTCACTTAGTTCAACTCTCTATAATTAACTCATAATCACATAGATCCTTTTTTTTCACAAAGAATGCAGGAGCACTCCTACATGAGTCTCTTGACCTAATAAAACCTTATCTATCAGTTCCTCCAATTGACATTTCAATTCTTGCAATTCTTTTGGAGTCATCTTATAAAAAGATTTAAAAGTTGCAGTTGTCTCTGATTGCATGTCAATGTCAAACTCGACTTCCTTTTCTGGTGGTAACCATGGAAATTCCTGAGAAGAAACATAAAAAATTTTTGCAACTATTTGGATGTTGTTTAATTCATGCACATCTTTATTTAGTATTTTTAATTTTGCTAAAAACACTCGTTCACCACTTCACACACTTTTCAACTTTCACAACACTGATCAAAGAAGATAAGACATTTCTATCTCAACAAAAATAAAATGGCTTTTACTGAGATAAATCACTCTTATTTTTTTGCATTCAATTACAACAACCTGCTTTACTGACTAATTCATCCCTCATATAACGCCATATGTTCTAGTGATATGATGATTAGTTATGCTATTAACTTTCTATCAAAAATATTAACATGCACAAAATATTTCTTATTTGCATAAAAACTATTTCATGAAGGAATGATAACACATGCTCCAAGAGTAAAGTGTACAATATCAACAAATAAATTGCCAACAAGTTTTTTAGAAATGAAAGAATGCGATGCACATGAATCAAATAAAATTGTCAAGTTGAACTAGAATCAAAACGATACTTGTAACCATTTTTTCAAATTCTTTAGATTTTTAATAAGTAATTACAAAAACTCTGGCCGATCCTGCTGGCTCATGTCTACACTCTGAAATCTTACGTTTTGTTTGAGCTAACTGTATTCAGAAAAATGGAGTCTTATTGGACTGACTGTATTCTAAAAGTTTTTTAGGTTGTTCGTTTCTTTGGAATATCCGTGGTCTGCTATTCTTTTTCTTTTTCATCAGACAAACCATGTGACGATGCTCTGTCTGGTCACATCTGTAACACTTTCCTAAAAAAGACAAGCACTGCCTAAAATGTCATTTTCCACACTTCTTACAAATTGACATTTCTAACTAGATTTGCTTCTATTTGCCTTCCAATTTAAATTTCGTGCTTTGGTCACCCTTGACAAAATCTTTTTGTTTGTTTGCTTGGGGTTGCCACCATTGACTAAAGAAATTTACTTCATTTTTAATTCTTTTGACCCTTTCAACTAGCACTGAGAAATCACTTATTTTAAAAAAAAGCTAATACTAACCTCAACTGATCGTAAAGACCGCGGAAAAATCAATGACAGTTTTTTTTCTCTCGAGTTTTGGTATAATAAGGTACATATTTGAAAAGAGAAGTAAATTATTTTTCATGCTGCATAACTATTTTGATACCTAAATCAAATTAATAATTTTTTTTAATAGTGCTAATCTGGCTGATGGTGGAATAAACCAATCTTTGAAAACTTTTGCAAACTCTTCCGAGTAAATCTGTGGAAAAGGTGTCAGCTAAAATTTCTTTCTATGTTGTGCCCTCCATCCTATCTTTGCTCCATCCTATCTTTGTCTCGCATTCTGACATTATAGTGAATAACACCACTCTCCCATCCTCCAGACATGTCATCTTAAATCTGTTCAATCTTCAATAACTAATATTCAATAATTGTATGGTCATTGACACCTTTAAATGCAGATGACTTAAATGTCTTTTCAAATGTCGATCAACTTCTGTATCATCCTTCAATATGGGCATGAATCTGGTAGTTAATATTTTAATAACTGCTATTTCGTTAACTACTTGAGATATGAACTAAATAATGCCTTATAGCTCAATGATTCTAGTTTTCTAATTTGTCTTATTCTGAATATCACTTCTGTTCGAGTTATTTTCAATTTGTCTTTCTTGTTCTGCAATTGATCTTGAAAGCTGACACTCAAATTCTTCTGATACTTCAGGCCTTTTTACATGTATTTGCATAATATATTTTTATTCAATTTATTAAACAATAGTTTTTCCATGCATACATTATTTTTCAAGTTATATGGGTTACCCGACCCAATTCCAATTAACATATAGCTCTGTATAAATCAATTCATATATTAATCTCATTTTTATTTTTCTAAATCCACACATGCTTCTATTATTATTTACATTCAACCTTACTTTGATAACTCTTTCTATCACAATCCAGCTAACTCCCTTTTAGATTAAACCATGATGATACAAACGTGAACAACTCGGTCAGATATAATTCCCAACACACTAGTGCTGACTTGCACAAATCAGAACTCGGTGTAATGAATTAGTTTAACTCAGTCGTCATAAGTATTAACAATTTAATTTAATTCATTATTTATTGGCATTCTCAATTACTTGGAAACATGCGCAATAAAATCATTAAAATGTATAAATAGCTATTAAAAATTCAATATATAGCAATACATACCCAAAAGTCTGTACAACTTCTAAAATTATATAATATGAAAGTTGTACCATATCACACCTAACTACTTGTTCTAGTGTATTTTACTCCTTCAAATTCAACAATATATATGAGCTAGAAACTCAAAAAAATAATCAAAACTAAGGATTTTATAGATGAAAAGAAAACAACGTGCTTGTGCAATCGCAGCTCATATATTTGTCAATAATACATAAAATAAACATGAATTAATCATGTGACATTTAAGCTAAATGACATGAAATATAATAAACAGTAACAATGTAACAAGCATATAATTTTCATTCATTTTTTTGCAATCGTAAGAATATCCGTTATGGTTTCATAATAAAAAACTGTCGTTTATGAATGTCACTTGTAATTGTGCAGACTTTAATTACATTCATTTTATTTCATATCATTGGGTCGTCATCTAGCCCGTCGGTTGAAATAACTGTCGATAAAGGTCAAGCTTCTCCTAACATAATAGTTATTAATAATCCTTTTAATACCAATAGTTTCGTCACTGTCCATGTATTAGGTGTTGAGAATCTCATCATTCTTTGTCATCCTACCTACAAATCATTCTTATAACAGTGTACTTGTCACAACACTGGTGACATTCTTTTAAATATAGTTACTATAACTCAGTCGCAATTTAATTATAATAGTCTTCAATCAATAATATGATTATGAAATATAACAATGATTTCTGCCATTACTATAATTAAATACATAAGATAATTTTCTCTTGAATCGACAAAATATCTCTATGAGTTTTCTTTTACTCGATTTGATCTCGTCGCTTAGAGGTAATTATTTTGAACCATAATTCTACTAAAATTTTCTTGATATTTTTAACTAAGCGGTTGTTTAGGATCATTGTTTTTTGTTTTTTATCTTTGAAAATAGAAAAAAGGAAACAAACATAAAAACAATGTTTGCTTTTTTGTTTTTTGCTTTATTTCTATTTTTATTTTTTGGAAGAACACTTGTGTCCTTAAAATACTTAAAACAAGAATTTTGCCTATTTTTAAAACACTAGATGCCGTCACACGAAAGAGCGGGCGGGGGGGGGGAGACTGAAATGGATGACGGAGTCCTTCTACGATCAAAACACGATCAATCTGCACATCCATGATGCTTGATCTTCGCACACACGTCTCTCCTGTTATCTCCCTGGGCTAATCTAATCACATATTTCGTATTTGCAACCAAAAACCCTAAAGAAGCAAGAAAGGATGATTAATACAAACGAACTGAGTGTAGGTGAATAAGGAGATGGGAACGGGTCACCAAACCTTTGGTTGCTCCAGGAATAGAAGATGGCGGCGTTCGGAGACAGCAAGAGGCTGAGCCGACGGATTGGAGAGATCGAAAGCGAAGCCAGAGGGGGTGGGTTTTAAGGGAATGGGTTCGCCGATCTTGCATAAAACGATGTCCACCGTACCTTGGTGGTCGCCTTCAATCTCCTCCGCTGGTGAGAGGAGACGAGAGGACTTTGTGACCATGGTCGACATTGATTACAAAGACTGGGAATCAGAACGAAGAGAGAGGATTTAGTTCTATGAGCATGCTAAGGAAGAGAGCAGAAAAGGACTATGGCTAGAACTATAGAACTTTGTAAATAGTTTTAAAGCAATTGGAATTACATAGTATACACATGTTTATTACATATTCACTTATGTAACACCTAAATTTCATTTTTACAAGCATGGCACTATAAATTTTAACATTATATTAAAAATATCATTACTATTTTTTTTATTGAAATGTCTTTTTCTATATATATTTTTACCAGCTTGGAGGGCGTCGACTGGTGAGAGGCGGCATGAGGGGATTGAAGTGCCTAGGGCATCGAACAATCAAAAAGGAGGCTGAGTGTAGCACCTCGGTTTCTAGCAAGCTGAACTTTTGCTAACACCTGTGAGAGCGGGAAGCACTGGTGAGAAAGATTGTCGATGGGAGAGATGCCAGTCGGGTGGGGGCAATGCGTCGGTTGAGATCATGAACAGGATGGGTTCTTTTAAAAACATAGTTAGAATTGGTGATTTTTTTTAGAAAAACTATAGGTTTTTCTTTAAAATAAAAATAAAAAATATCTAGCCAAACATGTTATATTTTTTATTTCAAAACATTATTAAATCAAAACAGTACCAAACACGTTTTCTAAAGACATAATACAGAAAGCAAAACAATATCTAAGATTTTAATTTAATCCAAATACAATCTTTTTTCTGACCTAGAGAGGATTTCCCCAAATAATTCTCCCTAAACATTTCTTCTATCTTCATTCTCCCCTCTTTTCATTCCGTTCTTTCTCTTCTTTTTTAATGATTTCTTGTTAGCAGCCCTATCCAAACTTGAAAATCAAATTCGCAGCTTCTGGTCATATTTTATCTTCTTCTCTCAATACTAACGGGGATCGCATCAATGCTTAGCTCACGACCAGTTGTTGAAAAGGATTGTGAGAATGGAAACTAATGTTTCAAATTTTATGGGAAGAAGGGTTCTACTTACCTACTTCTCAGTACTCTAACCCAAGAGCTGCGATCCTTATTCCACTATTCGCCCGTTTTGTCTGACCTTGCTAGAGTGCCAAGATCATTGAATGCGTAGGCACACGAAATAGAAATGTGGGAGAGGGGAAAGACAAAGGGAAAAAAACTGCTCTTAACTTCACTTAATTAAATCACGACGCT
>NW_018164562.1:127198-129047 GCF_001263595.1 Phalaenopsis equestris | reverse complement strand
TAGGATATGGTATACGACGCTCCAATACATCCGGGCGTTGCATGCCGTGTAAAGTGGGCTTGCTACAGTGCTACAAAATTAGGGATGTTAATTATAATTAATTAATGATTTGCACTGGCTGTCGATCACCTAACACAACCCTCAACTTTTCACATCCTGGCTTAGATTGATTCAACATATATAATTTTATTAAATAAGCATGGTCATATTTTATGGAATGTAGAAAATTGGGTATATTTTAAAATGATCATAAATTTAGCTAAATTTGTCAAACTGGGTATTACACCTATGCTTAGAGGTAAAAAGTATTTTATGTGATTTTAAAGTTAATTAAGGGTGAGATTTAATGTAAGATTATGTTGGATTTAAAATATTTTATTGATTTGTAGGATTTAAGGTAAACCTTGTAGAAATCTCATGCTCTTGAAGTCTCCCTACCATTCTCTTGCTCTTTCTCTCTCACTATCTTTCTACCTCTCTTTTTGACATATCAGTTTCTTTCTCACTTATTCTACCATACATACTCTCTTTCTTTTTCTCACTTTCTTTTCACAGTCTCTTCTTTTTTCGATCCCTTGGTCACTCTCTTTCTTATATCGATTTCCTTTTTTCATCTCAACTCTCTCATTTTTTTCATGCATTAGTCGAACTTCTTTCACATGCCCAATCTCGATTTCTTTTACTCCGTTTCAAATTTCCTTACCTCCTCTTATACTTACACTTCTACACGTGGTGTGACACACCGAAATTGGAACCTACTATTGTCACTAATGAAGCCAAAGCGACGAGGCAAATTGTAAGAAGAAACGAGTGGGGAAGTGGAGGAGCCTCTTGTGACTATTAAAGATCATTCAAGGAGCGGGGAAGCGGATGTCGGAGCTTCAATGACGAGTCGTGCTTGAGTTGTGCACATGAATGAGATTATGGCAAAGTAAGGAGGTGGAAACGGAGAGTAGAGCATTTTTTTGGATAGATGGTTCTTTAAGGATTTTGAATTTTTTTTATAAAATACTATAAATGTTTATTTAGGAAAATTTCTAGTTCGGTAGATAGTTTTTACCTTGATAATTCTATGTTTCTGGGTTGGCTCGTGACAATACGCTGCCTTTGGACGCCACTATGCACACATTCCTAAGCATAGTGGGAAGGTTTAACACTTTCTCAAATTCCTTTTAAGAGCCGGAGACATTCAAATATTACCAAATTTTTCGCTTATAGGATATAAATTGAAGATAGTTTAAATTAAAATTTTGAACTCAATGACAGGAAACAATATAAGTAAATTGTATATAAGAACATGGTGGATGCCTAAAAGTGTTTATACATTTTGCATCAAAATAGATGAGAACGAATGCAAAAGTGAACATAATTGGACTTACAAGGAACTAGATAACTTGACCATAAACAAGAATAGAACTTCATCATTGCCTATTGAATTATCAGAACACACTGTTAGCTAAATATAAATATTAAAATGAACTACATGACTCTGATCTATAAAGGAGAAGTTTTTGTTTGTGGGGATCATGTACAAACAAACCATGTCTCTTTGAAACACCTATTGAACTATAAATTTTCAACATTCCAAACGAGATTCAATATTGAATCTATGACTGACTGTTGACCTCATTTTTAGTGAGGTCTAGTCTTTCTTTTAGGATTTAGGATCTAGCCTTAGGGGTCTCCCGGCGACTATCTTAGAGCCTTAGAAATGTGACCCGCCTCGTTTTAGGAGTTCGACCTACTTCCGTCCCCTTTTGGAGCTTCGCGTGTGTGGTATCGACTTCTAGCACTTAGAAGGATGAAACCGACATGAGGAAACCCAAAAGGGATTCCTGTAGGACCTTTC
>NW_018164562.1:124980-126579 GCF_001263595.1 Phalaenopsis equestris | reverse complement strand
AGGCCCTCCTTCCCGAAGTCGTGCCAGTTTCTCTGAGCTGTGGTTTTTTCTTTTCTTGGTAGTTTGACTCTGGGGAGCTTGTTCTCTGGTACACTTGAACGACAATATCTTCTCTTCTTCTCGATGATTCCCTCACTGCCATTAGTCTCGCCGTTCGGTCCAAGAGACTTCGGTGGCTTCGCCTTCTATGAGCAGGGAGCGTGTCCTTTTATTCTTTGGCCCGATTCGAGTGCTGTGGACTGTTGGGGGTGGTCCTCTTTCTCTTCTCTCTATTCTCTGCCTATATACACAGTTCCTTTTGAAATTTTTGAGGTAGTTGGAAAAGTTTTCTGAGAGGAGAGTAGAAATCTTGGCTGTGAGGAGTTTGGGAGGAGAATTTCTGTGAGAGCGTTTCTTTGAGGCGAATTCTTGTGTTGCAGTGCTTTTACATTGGCGTTAAGGAGGTACCATTCTTCCCCCCTCTTCTTCGGTGCTCTGTTTCTTTTCGGTTTTCCTCTCTGCCGAGTCTTTGAACTTGGCTCTGTTGGATGATACGGCATGCTAGTTCACTTTACTTTCATACATTTTTGAGGTATTCACTTTAAGAGCATGTGAAAGATGAAATGTGAGCATGATTTAAGATTTAGATTTGAATATTTGCTCAAAATGATGGAGATATGACACGTTTTCTTTTTATCATATCATGTTTATGTTGGAAACATTTAGGGAGTTAAGGCATGACTTTGAAATGATTTTTGCTCCTCTTGCAAGCATGTTGGGGTTTCGGCTTTGGCATCTTATGACTGGTTCTTGCTTAAAATGAATGCTAGGGATTTTGCTTTACTTCTTATACATATGTGGGGGCTCGGTTCTGGCTTCCTGTGGCTTTCCCCAGCTTGAAATGCAGGCTATGAAAAATTTTATTTAATGTGGAAAGCCTTGTATCTTGTTTTGAGAATTTTGCTTAACTCCTCATGAGGCATCACCCTTGTTCAAATATCTGTTGGAACTATTTCATGCTTGAAATATTTAGATGTGCAGGTTGTTTCTTAGCTTTGGCTGGCTTGTTTTTTTGCCTACAGGTGGTTAGAACTTTAATTTCTGTTAAAATATGAATTTATATCATTGTTTGGGCCTGTTTTTAATCTTGTTGAGCTCTGACTTTGGTTCTGGTTCTTGTCGAGTTCAGCTTTGGCTTTAGTTCTTGTTGAGCTCGGTTTTGGCTTTGGTTTTGTTGAGCTTAGTTTGGCTCTAGTTGGGGGCTGTGTTTGGCTTTGGTTTTGTTGAGCTCGGTTTGACTCTAAATGGGGAGCTGTGTTTGTTTTGTTTAGCCTTGCTGGGCTCGATCTGACAATGATTAAGGGCTGTGTTTCTTTGTTCAGCCTTTACCCGAGGAATGGTTGGGAGGTGGCTGGCTTTGCTTCCTACTCCTTACCCGTGAGGTCTGTTGCAGGTCTTTGGGTGTGATTTGGCTTTCCCTGCTTGGCTTGAATTGTCTTGAGAGTTGTCAATGGATCAAGTTTGCCATCCAAAAAAAAAATTATAATTATTTTAGTTATCCTTTCAGTTTGTCAGGGAAGCATAGTTGCCTTTGGTGGTCTTTTTGTTGTCTTTAGCCGT
>NW_018164562.1:123145-124349 GCF_001263595.1 Phalaenopsis equestris | reverse complement strand
ACAGGCAAGGGCGGAAGTGGGCGTTTTGGGGCGTACGGTGTTGATGATAAAGACACACCGAAGATAGAGTAGAAAGATGTCATATCCTATAACATCAAAATCCAGACATTTGATGAACAATAGGATATGGTATCCTTCACCGACATAAGTCTAGCGGGAGTTGACTCGAACCTCCTCAATCGGTCGACGATTTTATGCCAGACAGTGTAATCATCTTGCGGACAATAAAAATTGCTAAAATCTATTTCAAAATATAAAATATATTCTTCTTTATAAAACAAAATTTGATAATCTTTTTCGAGATTTGCGTATGTCAAAAACATAAATTTTAAAATATGTTTTAAAATTGGTTGTCCACCTGACGAATACCTGTTTAGGCTGAGAAATAGCCCCCTAAGTGAGGTTCAAGACACACTTCTAGATGAGTGGCGGGTTCTATAGATTCGGGTGATCGAGTAGCCTTCGTGGTCCCTCGAGAATATATATAGCTGAGCCTAGTCCCATACGAGTGCTTGCGATCCCCCACACTTGAAATTTTCTTTTGTTTTATCGAAGTTTTGGGACGGAGCACTCGTGTTACTTTTCTTTTCTTTCGGGATTTTCCCAGCCGTAGGAGTTTTGAGGATTTTCTTTTACTTGAGTCTTTTTCGTTGATTTTTCTCGAGTTTTTCCGCTTTTCCTCGAATTTCCTGAACGACGTTTCTTTCGGACTTTGGTTTTTGAGATACATTTAGGCTTACTATACTTAAGGAACAGCGGATCTCACGGGCGTACAAGTTTGCTTTACATTTTACGGCAATTAATTTTCCCGTTTCTACCTGTTACTGCTCTTCTTATACAGCATGTTATACCATTTCTGTTTCTACCTGCTACTGCTCTTCTTATACAGCATGTTATTCCATTTATGTTTCTACCTGCTACCATACCGTACGACATGTTATATTATTCATGTTTCTACTTGCTATATACTGCTCCTGTTTTTGCCTACTACTGTTCCACTTGCATGCTACTGTTCGTTCCTGCATCGCACACTTTACTTTTTATAACTTTAAACATGTTTACCTTTTTAGGCAATTTGTGTGGTTCTGAGGTTCCGAGGTTGTCGTCCGATACGACGTAAACCCTCATATTTTCTAGGCAATTTGTGTGGTTCTGTCACACAAATATAAGCCCTAATTAAATAAAAATGACAGGATGAAACACT
>NW_018164562.1:98395-122730 GCF_001263595.1 Phalaenopsis equestris | reverse complement strand
AATTTATTTGATTGAGCCTCACCCTCAAGTCTTGTGTTTATCCCTCGGGATATATACAGGATTTGAGGTAGAGTGCTCTTTCATTTAAACTATGAAAAATATGAGGTCAGTTTAATTTCATATTTTTCTAAAATTATATACATATATATACATAAATTGAAACGTCCTTCCGAAGCGGGCGATGAGATTTCAATTCCGGCTGCCGACAGCTTCTTACGGGCGATCCCCCAAACTTTCTTTTAACTTTCTTTTAGTGCCGACACTGACCAAAATCGTTAAAGTTCTAAATGATTTAAATGAAGTTTCAAAATATGTACTCATACTGCTATATGATTTTCAAATCAAATATAACAACTTAAATTTCATGTAAACGCACCAAAAATGTGCTTTTAAGTGATGTTCAAATTTTAGAAGCAATGTTTATGTCCATGCACTCTGGTAAACATACCAAGGTTTAAACCTAAAATTATAAAATTTGTCACACTAAAATAAAACTAACTTAAATTATTCAGTACTCTAAATAACGTGCAACTATTTTAGAAAAAGTTCCAATCATTTTGATAATTCACAAACTCCCTTATCAAGTTTAAAAATAATTGAGAATGCGTCTGCATGCCCTTGAGCGGATTGTCTTGCCTATAGGATATTGCCTTAAGTTTCGCTTCTTAAATCTATTCTCCAAATCATTGTTGTTGGCATTGATAAGTCTTTTTTTAAAGAATAAATTTAAATTCTTCCCTTACCATTTAATCCAACGAGCTCTTAACATCACAGACTGCAAATTAAACACTTGTTTTAAAAAATTAATTGGTTTACGTTGCATTAGGCCCTTAATGTCTTTGGTTAAAATTTTTTTTACAATGCTTCTTTTTTTTGGTATCACCAGGGTCTTTTAAAATAGGAATAGATTTGATAAAGTTTGTCATATAAAGATTATTTAAAGGAATTCAAGTTATATGTGAACACATAAACAGATGAGCCTTTTCAGACGATAAAACTGTGTCAAAAAGGTTCAAAATGATATAGCTAGTGTATATCATAGCCGGAAGATGAGCCTTTTCAAAATGATATAGCTAGTGTATATCATAGCCGGATTGTCCATTTTCACCTTCAAGGAGTGTCCATTTTCAAAAATTAAATGCTCACGTTGCAAATACAAATATCTCAAGCAAGCATTGACAATGATGATTGTGTTACCTCATCCGGAGAGATGATATTTGCAAAATGTCATCAAATGTTAAAGTAAAATGCTTTCTGCCTATATTGTCACAAAAAAATATGAAAATTCAAAAATTTACGATATGTATAAATATTCAAGAAAATTCTATTGTTTTATGCTTAAAACAATTATCCAGCAATTTTTTGCATTAATTTGTTTTGAGTAACGAGTTAAAGATAATCAAAACTCACAAAGAGTCTGTCATATCAAATGTATCTTTATAATTAACTCTCCAAATCTCATATTAGTAAGGATGTGAAGTGTTATTTTTTTTCCAGTTAAATGTTGCAAAGTGTTACTATTAAGTAATTTTTATTAACAAAGTTTGACAGTAAGCTAATTGTTCACCCCCCCCCCCCCCACCCCCCCCCCCCAGTTGAATTGCACTTGATCAGGCATAAAACCTTTTATAGCTTAGGTTGGTTTATAAGTATCCTTCTGGCCAAATATCTACGAAGTTCTATAAAGTTTTTTTTTTGAATAATGCATTGCAGTCTATTGATAATGGCTCCTGAGTCAAGTTCACACTATATCCTTTGGCTAATTAGACTAATATTCATGAAAATTTGGGATGATAGAATCATGAGATCTTTGTTTGATTTTTCATCATTCACCTGCCATTGGCATTAAGTTAATGACTTTTCTTTTTTTTTTCTTAAAACTAAATTGCTGCTACTATAATTTATGTACATATAATCTGTTAGTCTTAAATGAAAGCGTTCTCTTGCAATTAGGTGAGGTAATTATCCATAGGTTTTTGCATCTGTGGGAAATGTTGAATCAGCTCATAAAGTCCTATCAAAATGACAACAAACTCTTAAGTATTAGCTTATTTGCTACCAAATTTGCACACTAAACATTTAACATGAAACTACTCTCATAAAAGAGCCGCACTTATTTGAGGCCAGCTCACACTCTAGAGTTTTTTTTCTTTGACAAATTGTTAAAGTATGTTCTCTTTTTGCTTAATATTGAGATGATAGACTACTTGTTGTTCATGCCTAATAGCATAATCTGTTCTTCTTTATTTGTTGACATACTAATAAAAAAGAAACTTTTCAAGGATGCAAATTTTTGGAGTCCATAGTCATTTGTAGTATTTGTGGTTAAACATCAAATATGTTCGAATTCCTTACACTTTTCATTTTCAGATTTAGGATATTGTCACATCAGCATATTGAAAGCTGCAATCAATGACTTGTTTTGCTTTCATTTTCTTCTTTTGCAGATTCCTGTTACCTTACTAATATCTCATTGTCCAAAGCAATTTGATGAGTGCCCGGCCCTATTGCGGTTCTCTGATGTCATATGCCTCTTCCATGAGTTCACTCATGTGGTATGCTATATTTTATCTTATTGTTTGCCTTTCGAGCTTTAACAATGTGGATTTTTCTTAGTGTATTTCCTGATAAATCCCGAGGGCATGTCTGATAACGGATTTAGAGCAGGATTTAAGCGGGATTTAGCCTAAATCTTGCCAACGGTCATTATGGACAAAATAAAGCTGCAGATTTGAGAATTCCAGATTTCACGGATTTAGGCCTTAAATCCCAGATTTACTAAATCTCGTGAATCGGCAAATTGTAAATTCGAGACATGCTTTTTCTTGAAAAGGAAGATTTGATGTTAGCTTTCAGTAGGAACAAAAGGCAAAGAGGAGAAAGATAGGAATTTCTGGTCTTTGTACACTGCGATCCTGTCGCTACCTTCCTAGTTATTTCTATTCGCAACTGTATCGTGAGGGTTTGGTCACGAAGGAGATGGTTTTGTGTGAAACTTGGAAGCCGGGAGAGGTGGAGTGAAGTAGGCAAGTGTTTCGGGCACAGAGGGGAAGAGAAGATAAGTTTGTGATTTTATTTTTTTTATTCAAGTTAATTTTATTGTTTTAATTAAGTAATAATTAATAAATAGTGAATAAATTATTAAATTAATAGTAATTAAATAAGTTTAAATACAATTATTTAATAGTTAATTAATGAATAAAAATACTTTAAAATTTAATTAATTTTTAGTTAATATAATTAATAACTAAGCAATTTAAAATAATGTTAAATTATTATTTAAAAAGTAATTAGTTTAATGATTTTTAAATTAGTAATCAATTACTTTAATAAATCTCTAGTTATTAATTAGTATAATTAGAATTATTTCGAATTTGAATTTAATCAAATTTAATAATTATTTTTTATTATAATAATAAAATAATATATAATTTTTTATTCTAACAAACGTAATAAACTTTTAAATCTAAATATAAGTTGCCAAATAGGTTGACATAATTTAGCTGGATTTATCAAATCCGTTTTCAAACAGCCTTTTAGATTTAACTCTTACAGGATTTACTAAATCCGAATTTACAGGATTTACTAAATCCTAATAACTTAAATATAATACGTTGCCATACAACCCCTAAATGATCGTGACAACTAAATTTAATTTCTCAATATTATTAGTTCTAGATTATAAGATGAAGAACTGTAAAATAAAGAATACTCTTTGTGAGTTAATTATGAAGAGTTGCATTATTTTAACTTCTCATTATTATTAGTTCTAAATTTAACTTCTCACATTAAACATCGACCATCTGATGATCCGATTAGGAGTGTAGATGGTTTACATTCGACTTATGTTAAGAAAGGCAGAGGGGTATTTGTATAAAAAATGATTTTAGTTTATTAAAATTAAATGAAAATATGACTTTCCAATTGGACACAATGGAGAAAAATGATTCATTTAGCCGACCCCACTTAGTGGGATAAATTTTTGTTGTTGTATGTTTTTATCATACCTAGATTGCATATTGTATACAAGTTTTAGAGTGCCAATTCCTTGGTTTAGTTGTTAAGGGAAAGGAACTCAACACCAAGTTGTCTTCTTCTTTTCTTTTCACTTTGCAAGATTTTAAGTTAACACAATCCTTCAATTTTAGTGATAAGGAGGTTTTAATGGGTCTTGATTAATCCATCAAATATCTGTTTTTTATTTTTATTTTTGGTTTATATTTCTTTCAGTAAGGATGATGATATTTTATATTATTTAATGATTTTAATAAAAGTGTGGTGCCCGGCTGTCTTCTTTAACATTTTTTTTTCTTGTTTTAGATATTTCAAAAATTTATATGTTTGCTTTTATATTCTTTTTTGTGGTTTACTAATTTGAAAGTATAAAATCAAGAGTGCAATATTGATCTTAAGCTACAATTAACATAAACTTTTTCTAGGACTGTTGCTAGTGAAAAGTAAAGGAAGAGACTCTCCAGTCTTCTTACGCTAAATCATGAAAAAATCAGGAATTGATATGGTAATTTACGTCACATGTAGTGCCACGGATAAGTAGAATTGTGCTAATTCCCCAATGGCCATATTGGAAAATATTTGCATGTGGCTTAAAATAAATGATGAGAAGAGTATTCCGAGACTGTGGAATCACAGAAGCCGTAGAATGTTGTGAGACCAGGACGCTTGAGACTGAAGACATCCTTTTTATTTTATTTCCTCTTTATTTTGTTACCTTTATTTCTTTAACACTTTTTCTTCCTTTGTTTCTTCTTTTATAGTTCTTATATATACAGGGTTTTGGAGAATAATTTTTGCTGATTTTATGAATTGGGAGATGTGATTCTTCATTTTTTGCTCTTCCAAGTGTTGTAGCCTTTTCCTATTGCAAGTGGTGTTATTGTAACCTACCGAGGAACATGTGCTGGAATTCCCTCGACGTCTGCATGTCATTGTTTTGTCACTCGCTTGCTGTTTTACTGCCTAACTGCCGTCCAAACTTGCTATCATGTGCTGTTTTCAGCTGGAAGCAGCTTTTTTATCGATTCCAGTTCTCTGTCAGGCAGATTGTAAATCCAATTGCCATTGGGTTGCTGCTTTTAGTTCGGAAAGCTGTCGCACTTGGCAAACCAGCTGTCCTACAACATGTTTTTTACATCCTTCCCAATGCCACTGAAAATCCCTATTGTCATTTCCTTGACATTCCGCAACTATCTCACCATAAAACCCGCAGCCTAAATACATTAGAGGAGCCCTAGAACTGTGTCCTATGGTATTAGAGCCAGCAAGCCCTAGGTTTTTAGGGTTTTGTCTTCCTTGCCCTAAATCCTAATTCAAAAAAAGAAAAAAAATTTCCCACCATACTCAAAACTGTTCCTAACGCAATTCCTAGCACCAACCATAAAATTTCAAAATCCTACTTTTCTGCGTCCACCAAAAATTCGCCCAAACACTTTCCTTCAAAACCTTAGCCCTCAAAAAAACTTTCACTTTTTTCTTTTCCATCAAACTTCTGTTAGAAGAAACAGACATCATGCCGCCATGGAAAATCCCTCAACAAGGCATCCAAGAAATCATCATGGAGGATATGCAGTAAGAAATTTTCAATGCAACAGAGTCTTGTCGCTCTAAGATTAGACAATCCAGTGAGGTCACTAGTTTTCACAATGGTGACTCGCCAAATCGAGAGGAATAAGCGAATTCCTTTCACGAGGCTGTTTTTTGGTGACGAAGAATCACTACCTCGACTATTCGACATGGAATATCAGAGAAGCCATGATCTTGGAGTAAAGATAGATTTACTGGATTTTGATGGTTGCATAGATTTAGATGAGTTTATTAAGTGGCATCAAATAGTGGAGCAATTTTTTAGTACAAGGATGTTTCTCGGCATAAGAGTGTTAAAATAGCAGCCTTCAAGCTTAGGAAAAAAAGGTGTTATTGTGGTGAGAGAACTTGTAGAGTATTCAACAGCGAGAAGGGAAGAGTAAGCTCACCAGGTGGTCTAAGATGAAAATGGAGATATAGTGAAAATACATTCCCTCATATTACTGACAATATGTGTTTATAACTTTACACTTTTGTGGGGAGTACACAACTAACTTTGATCAACTCATGTTGAAATATGAGTTGGTGGAATCAAAGGAGCACACACTGACAATATATCTTGGAGTACTGAGGTCATCTATCAGTGATGCGGTTCAATTGCAGCCGTATTGGTCTCTACTTGATGTACAAACCCTAGTATTAAAGTTAAGGTAATAACACCGTCATTAGTTGACCATCACATCTTACATGTATAGTTCAATTACATGTTCAAGCGACTGGAGTACACAGTCGAATATCCTAGCCTACTTTATTAGAGGAAAAACTATTTCAGAGTGGAGGTAAGGTGAAGACCTCTAGCACGCTCAAATCCGTCCCAGCTAGGAAGTTCTTTAATTGCAATGATTTTTTGCGCATTACTTCAAATTGCTTATCTTGAAAATATTATTTTTCATTGAGCAGGATGCAGTAGAGGAGGCACATTGTAAAGACTTAGAGGAGGAGAATGTGGATTAGTATTAGCTTATAGCCGATGCTGGAGAGATGTTAGTGATCCATGCTAAGCTAATGTGATACTGACAAGATTATTATTGGTTGTCCTAGAAGGTAGGGAATCCCAAGTAATGGGCGTTCTTATAGGGTCTTAAGAATTTGTCATTAGAAACTACCTTTTAGAGGTGTTAAGTGAAGCATAAAGGTCTAACATTGGGTGTCTAAGGGATTAGTGAGTTCGAGGAGTCGACATTGGACACATGGCAAACCTAGATAATAGAATTTTAAGATTTTTAGATATAAAATATACCTCCTAACTTGACAGATCCGAAAGAGGTTCAATATGTCAGATATCAGAATTTTTTGAGCTATTTCTGGAAAGCTATGTAGAGTAATCCGGGTGCTAATTTCTAATTTAGTTCAACAGTACACCCATCAACAGATGATTATATAAGAGGAGTGAACCACATCACTGGAAATCTCTTTTGGTGTTTTGTGGAAAAGAACACCTGATTGTGGGATCCAAGTCGGTCGGCAAAAGCAAACACTTCTCCTAGCCCGGGAGAATAATGCGAAGAGTCTATTCCTTGACTAGGGAATCACAGAAGCCGTGGAATGCAGGGACGCAGGTTGCAAGAGATTGAACACAATCTTTTTATTTTATTTCTTTTATTTCTTTAGCAAGTTTCCTTCCTTTTTTCCTTTTTTTATTCTTGCATATTTCCCTAATTTCTAATTAAGTATTTATTTTGAGGCATCTTATATTTATGTTATAATAGGGTTTTGGAGGATAGTTATTTTCTGATTTTATGAATTGAGAGATGTGGTGACGTGGGGGCTAGTGTTGAACCTACTCCCCCTATACAATAAGGATTTGGCCGGTCCAGCAATGAGGCTTAACTGGTCGGCCCTACTTAGGTTTGATGGTTGCACCAACCACCAGTTATCTCTATTATAAATATGATACTGTTTAGGGTTTAGTTTTTCTCTTGCTTTTATATTTTTCTTGTTGGCAGTCATCCGTGCTTGGGCGTATCCGAGCACAAGTGGTGTCTCCTGCTCTGAGGTGGTGATTATCTCCATCAACCTTTCCCTTTCTTGCTACCTTCCAACCTGCACCCTCCTTTCTCTTGTTTCCAGCCGCTAATCCCAAAACCCCTTACCTGTTGCTGCTGCTGCTGCAAGCCCTCATGCCTCCTATCCTGTGTGCCACAAACCCGTACCCGCTGTGCCGTAGCCTCTTCTTGGTCCTCCCCCTATACCGCAACTCCTATTCGTGCCACCTGCTTTAAGAGTGACCTTCTGTCCCTTCCAACCACGATCGAAACCCATCCTACCCTTCACCAACCGACAACCACCTATCCCAATCCCTCCTCTCTGTTGTCCACGGGTATTCCTACCTAACCCTAGTAAAATTTTGGTGTTTGTTATGTTTTTTCTTTCCCGTTCTGAGTTTTGAATGTAGCTTCGTTGGTTTGAGTAATAAAGTCTGCTTTTCTATCAATTTTTTGGGCTAACCCTGATATCATTTGGTATCAAAGCTATTATAACCTTTGTCATTTTCTGGTGTCCATCTTACACCCCACCACCAAAAATTTTATTTCCTATCCTCAACCTCCTCCAACTCCACACCCTAATCATGCCACCAAGAAGAGACATGCTGGAACCCACCTGGTAGGAGACACAGTAAGAGATCCATCGGCTTCAGCAGAGCCTCGTGGAGATTGATGATATCGTGATCTGGAAAATCAAAGAGAAGGAGTCGAGAATGTGGATCCCTTCCATAGGGATGACTTTAGTGATGAAGAAGACTTGTCCTGACACTTTGAAATTCAGTATTGGAGGAGGCCCAGAGAGGAGGTTACTTTAGAGGATACATGAATTTTGGTATCAATGGACCTACCAGAGTTCAATGGAGGTATGGATCCTGACTATTTATCGAATGACTACAATCAGTTCAGAGGATCTTCGAGTACAAAGAAGTGTCAGAGGATAAAAGGTTGAAGCTTGTAGCAATCAAGTTGAGGAGAAGCGCCTCCTTGTGTTGGAAGTTGAAGCTTGTAGCTATCAAGTTGAGGAGAAGCGCCTCCTTGTGTTGGAAAGACTTGCAGAGACAGAGAAAGAGAGAATATAGTCATAAGATTAGTAAGCGGGAGAAGATGAGGAAGGAGTGCACAGAAAATACCTACGATCACATTGCTACCAGGATATGTTTCTTGGACTACATCTACAGTAGAGAGATCTCAACATTGCTGGTAAATCAATGAAACTACTCAAGTGATCTCCTGATTTTGAACCTAATCATGAACCTCCTACTGTACCAGTATGGTTCAGTCTACCAGGTCTCAAGCTGCACTTTTTTTATCATCAGGTTTTTTACTCTATTGGGACCATACTTGAGGACCCTATGAAGCTAGATCTACCGACTTTCAACTTAAGCAGACCTTCTGTGTCCGAAATACTTGTAGAAAGAGATATTACTTTACCTGGTGTTACTAAAGTCTGGTTGGGCACAAGTCATAATGGATATTGAAAACAAATCGTTATGGAGCATAGACCGTCTTACTGTTCTCATTGTAAGATGCTTGGGCATACACTTGATAAATGTCATAAGTTTCATCTTAACTTGAAATCTAAAGATCAAGTGAATATGATGGATCTAATCCCACTACTCAGGACATATCTGTTCCATCTGGAGAGAAAACTACCACAACACATGTTTTGGATATCGCTAAAGATCAGCCATCTACCATCTCTGCTGAGAAGGTGCAAGCCGATCCTTTACCCAACATCGCAGTTCTTGATGAAGAACATCGTACTACAGGTACAGATCCAAAAGTGCTTATATCACTCACTGTTATTGAAGAAGACTCACTTACATGCCAAGACACACAAGAGTGTTTCTTTGACTCAATCAAAGATCAGCTGGTACAACAAGCAGTTACTTCTAAGGTTCAACATCCTACACATGTCCGCACACTTTAGACCAATCCACTGATCAGGCGAGTCAATCTTCGGATGAAGAATGACATTTCTATTCCAGAAGGGAGAAGAAGACTGGAGGCCGACTCGAGGTTGGAAACTTATTGGATGATACTTTGGTCACTACTGACAATGACACTCATCTTACCAATTTATTGGCTGGCTCCTTTCCTAGAACTAGAGGTAGAGACAAAGGAAAATTGAGACGCTCTCTAGCTACCTGATACTATGTTTTTTGGCATTTTTTGTTTTATTCTTTAGGTCTTTTGTAATTTTCTGTATTTTCTCTTTTTTTGAAACCATTTGTATGTGATAGTTATCGTGGGGGGAGGGTGCGATGTTTGGGTCCTTCCACACAATCTATATGTATTCTTATTTTCTTTTAATGTATTAGCTTTTGGGCTTTCTCAAAAAAAAAAATAAAATCTATTAGTAGAGGAGTTCACGACACAGTTTGATTAGTTGCATATAAAGTGTGAGTTGATCGAGCCAAAGAAACATATCATAACCCGTTATCTGGGGGGCTGCAGCCCTCTATCTGAAACATTGTGAATTTATAGTCGTATTGGTAATTGTGAGACAATAGAAAGTGGAGAGACAATAGAAACAAAGTAGACAATAACCCTCAATTAGACAACAGTCCCCATGCAAGAAATCACCTGTAAATGCACTCACCAACAAGGGTAAACTTTAGTTGGAAAGATATGATACAGATGCGATACAACAAATCTGATTGGAATAAAACCAAAAAAGGATGGTTGGCTCAATACAGTGCCTGCCAGGAAAGTTTCAGATGCCTTGGCTATGAACATGTAGCTTCCAGCTATTCCACTGGCAGAGTTGCTTTGTTCACATAATAGGGCGTCTTCAAGGAGGAAACAGAGGAGAATCTTTGGAGAACATCAGCTCCAGGGGATGAGGGAGAGATGCTCGTCATACAGATTGCCCTACACACGGAGACATGAAAGGATCATTCATGGCTGAGACAATATTTTTCACATCAAATGCACGTTGAAAGGCAAGATTTGCAGTTTGTTTTTTGACAATGAGAGTTGTGAGAATGTAGTATCCACATTGATGGTGAAGAAATTGGGATTGGCTACACATAAGCATATTCAAACCTCTCCCTTACCTGGTTGATGAGGGGAAACGAGATATGTATGGATCAACAGTGCTTGGTTGAATTTTTTTTGATTGGAGATCAGTTACAGGAGCGACTGTCGTGTAACGTGTTTCATTTGAATGCATGTCATGTAATGTTAGGGAGGCCATGACACTTCGACCACAAAACCCAACACGACGACTTCAAAAATATTTTTTCATTTAAAAGAGATGGAAAACACTTCATGTTATTACCTGTCAAGGATGCGAGAGACGTTGACGTTACAGACGAGGTGTTAGCTCGAGAGACACTTTCATGCAGTCAGTTCAGAATGCTTCAGCAACAATGGTGTTGGTCCTACTAAAGGAACTGAGGATAGTGAGATACCAGCAGCAATGCAGTCATTGCTATGTTAATTTCAGGATATGATGACTGATAGCCTTTCAGAGGGATTGCCACCACTAAGAGATATTAAAAACATCATCAATCTCATTTTTTGGATCGGTATTACCAAATCGTCCTGCCTATAGATTGAGGCCTGCAGAATACGAGATGCCGAGATACATATACATGATCTCATCGCGAGAGAATTGGTCAGAGACAACCGGTTCGTGTGATGTTGCCTCCCTGATGGTACTCAAGAAAGACGATCGTGGAGGATGTGCATTGATAGTAGGGCCACCCACAAGATTGCTATCAAGTACTAGTTTCTCATACCTTGCTTGGACGATCTCTTGGATCCGTTGCATGGAGTCATTCTCTTTTTTAAGGTTGTCTTATGCAGTGGGTACTCCCAGATTCGGATGAGGCCAAATGACGAGTGGAAGAACGCTTTCAAGGCTCTGGATGGATTGTACGAGTAGACAGTTGTCTTTCAGATTGTCTAATGCACCCAACACATTAATGAGGTGTATAAATTAGGTGTATTGGTCCCACATCGAAAAGTTTGTGGTGGCGTACTTCAACGACATTCTGGATATAGCTGATTCGAGGAGGAGCTCTTACACCATCCGAGGATAGTATTCAAGGTGTTACGATCAAAGAAGCTCTACACCCATCCAAAGAAGTGCCACTTTATTGCATCACATGTATGTTACTTGGGTTATATGATGTATAGTGCATGTATTCAGATGAAAACTACAAAGATTGAGGCCATTGTCTGCTGGGTGGCACCGTAGTCTTTTACCAAGATGAGACAGTTTATGGCATCAACATTGCCGAGATGAATACTACAAAGATCAAGGCCATGCCATTGTGAGCTGAGACAATTAGATGTCATATTTGAAGTTTTTTTTTATTTTGATTTCTTCTCCCACAAATACCCTAACAATCTAGAAAATTTAAGTTTTAAGGATTTTGAAAATGTTTCTCCAATGCTACGAAGCAATTTCCCTAATATGAGGAATAAGAAATAATGAAAAAATAAAATTTAATGGTTTGCTTTATGTCCTCACAGTTTAAACTCACGTTGTCCTTTTTGTCTATCCATTCTTGTGCTTAGAGTGAGCAGGGCTCGTTCAAGTGTTTCGAGTGTGGAAAGAAATTCCCACTAGAGGGAAAGTCTTGTGGTTTTCCCTTTTCTCCCTAGTCAGACACTCTTCATGTTTGAAGCTTGCTGTCACTCGATCGAGCATCTCCCGCACATAGGAAAAGTTTCTGTGAGTCGCTCAGTTGAGACATTGTTTGCTCAGTCTCCCTCACTCCCCCTATCTCTCGCCTTCTCCTCCTCTCCTGCACCCGTTGCTGTCTCAATCTTTTTTTCTCATTTATTTTGTTTGAAGGAGGGGTTAACCCCTATTGTAGCCATGGGTGGCACATCTCGTTCGAACGACAATTGCATTGTAGGTATCATGCATGGTACTTTTTATTATTATTATTATAACTTATCTAATTTTAATTATGTATTTGTTTTTAATTATTATAAGCTCTCATCCTTATAAAAATTTTATCCTCGAAATTTAAATTACATTAACATAGTTCATACATCAATTGATCAATTTAATTTTTTCTTTGCTCGAGATATTGGTATTGATTATCTTTTTAGAGCAATTTATAGTTGCAAAATGATTGCTAGTTAATCCATTATCATGATTACTTCGAATTTAGTTAGTGTAATACTACCAAATTCGTCTTCAAGCTTTTCTCACAGATGATTATACTCACTTAACAACTTCTATCCATCATACGCGTGTCCCATTAGGAAAAAATGATCTAATATATCAAGCGTCCTTGCAGTGTTCAGTCCCTCAATTCTCACAAATTTTTTAGGAACAAAGAATGTGTTGCCCTAGGATTAAATAAAATTTTGATCAATAAATTTTGGATATATATGATATTTATAACAAAGAAAATATAAAAGTTTAATATAAAATAAAGATTTGGCAGATCTAACTGAAGTAAATAAATATCTGTAATGATGTCAGGTGAATCATTTACATCCGACACTTAGTGCATAAACCTAAGGCTGCACACCGGGTTTAACTCTGAGATGAAGCTAATCTTATTGACTCAATCTATCTCGGTCTGCCAAAACTACACTAGGAGGGTAGAGCACCAGCTCATGTCTACAGAAGGCCGTGACCCAAAGTAGGGTGGAATATTGATATACGTCTTGGTTGGTACCAAAATAGTTGTTGGTACCCGACAGACATTCTTCTTTATGCGCCTTTCCACACTTAGACATATCTCATAACAATGTTGTTGCTGCCACTTTCACTGTCACTGACACTGCTATTGGATTTAGGCCTCTTTCAATTGGACTACCATACAAAACAAACTGACTGGCCTGCCCAGATCTTGACCACTCAACTTCCTTTCTCTTTTGAAATCTCTACACTTCTGTATAGCCAATTGATCTATCTCTATCTTTGCACTCTCGATAAGGGCTGTAATCCTCAATGCCCAAAGCCACTAAAGGCTGTCTTATCACATTCTTGAACCCATATAAGAAGTGATAGCATTTTTGCTTCTACATTAGTGATCAACTAAGTGCATATTTAAAAAAAACATCACTAGTTTAGCCTCGTTTTGCGTGATAGAGTGGTAACCATGCACTAGCCTAATGACTTTGTAATGCATTTACCTCATGGCTGAAAGATAGAAAAACCAATCACGTGAAGTTTTTCACAAAATCTTCTCACTAATCAGGGAAAAAAAGGTTGTCCTCCAAATCTTTCCTACAGTTGTTTTTGCCATCAATCGTCATCTTCTTAGATACTTTTAAATGTTAATCTGACAAAAACGCCTAGAAAACTACATTATATTTCCTATCATCAAGTTGATGGTGAACTCACCTAGGCTCGTTGTTGGACACCTCCTTCTCTAGATTTCTCTCACCTCTTTCATTCTTTTTTCTTAGGAAGAAAATTGCCCCCATCTTTCTTGTTACTCTCTCTCTTTATCTGTTTCTTTTTGGCTTTCATTAAATTAGAGACAATAAATCAAGAGTTCTTGAATTTTTGTCCCACAACACGTCACCTACTCTGTGTTGCTTCACAGGTTCTTTTGTTGCGGCTGGTATAGCATTTGTACCTCTACGATTTTATTGCTTTTTTGCACACTGTACGGAAATTGATCCCTGTCATAGGTTTGTGGAAGTAGTTATCTTTATTTATTATTAGATTGATGCTCTATTTTAGATAATGGGAATAATAATCAGATGATGTGATAGGTTTGTTGACGTGGTTGAGCATAAGACTGGCCATATTACTGAGTCGAGTTTGGCATTCAAATTTGTGTTTCTTGGATATGTGCTAATGTCCTTTGATCACTTGCTTAGTTTCTTTCCTTTTTCTATGTTGATTTCTCATGACAAAAGTTTCACATGATTTTCAGGTTCATCATATTTGCAATCGTGCAGCTTTTTCTAGGTTTTCAGGTTTGAATGTGGAGGGTGATTTTGTTGAAATGCCCAGCCATCTTCTTGAAAATTGGTAAGTTTATGGATATTTTTTTAACTTATTTATTTTATAAAAGAGCTGAATTATGCTTAATCTGTATTTGTATTTAGGTGTTATGAGAATCTCTCTCTTAAAATGATGTCTGGCTTCCATAAGGTGAAGTATTTTCTAATCTTAAATCTTTTTTTGTTATTTCTGCTATTCTTATTTGAACCAGGATTCTGCAATTGTCATTCTGTTCTTGATTTTAATGTGATTTCATGATTCAAATGTCAAAACCATTATGCACTTTAAATGTTTCGACACAGTCATGGTTATGATTATTTGGTGCAGATTATTTTTGCAACAATTTTTTGCTTCATGATTCTCTAATTGTGATTCTTTATTTTTAATTTATAATTGATAGTATTATTGACACTTCAAAACTAGTATGCACATTACATGCATCAACTTTTGTTGCAGATTTTGTAATCTTCTTTTAGCTTTCAGTGTATCCTGCGAATTACTTAGATTTACATAAGTAGTTGAACGGGAAAGCATGTGAATAAGTAGGGAATAGAAAGTTGGTGGATGTCCAGTGGAAGAAATTTCATGGGATTTGCAGTTGCACATTTAATTAGATGATTTCAAAAGATGTAATTTATATATTAAACTATTCAATGTAATTTTTAGCTAATTTGAATGAATGATGAGCATTATCGTCCTTGTCTATTGGTTGATCAATTTCCTGAGTCTCCACAGACGGTGACATTTGTAGGTTTAAGTATTGAATGAGATACTTGATGAAGTATAGATTTTAGAATGACATATGTCATTAATATTCATATTTCTAGATTGAATATGAACATATATGAATGATTTCAACAATGTTTTCTTGTGCTTGATGATTGATAATGCCTAGAAGCATCATTTCTAACATTATATTATATGTTGATGGAATCAAAGTCTTCTAGACCAAGCTTAATTTCAAGGACCAATCTTGATACTCTACCGCCAGGAAATTATGATTTATTAGGGCTTTATTTCAAATTTGCAACAATCTTTTTTTTTTCAAATTATTAAAAATTTTCTTTAAGCATCATATATATGGACTCAACCTTATAACCAAACCCTTTTTTCAATTAGAAGTGTTTGCATGCTTTGGATAGTAATCAAATTTAAGTTTGAATTTGAATGAATTGTGAAATATTATTTTCCTTATGCGATAAATAGTTGTTATGTTTGAGATCTAGAATGAGCTTTAGTGGTGTCGAAAAGATGAAGTCAGTGAAATCTTAAAAATTGGAAATTCTAATTACTTTTCTAGTGATTGATGTTTCCTGAGAGAAAACTTTTTTTGTATGTTCGGCATGTTTGCTAATTGGAAAACTAATAATGATGAAGTGTGTTGCACAGTCGGCGGATTTGTTGAAGGTTGGTTAGATCAAGCAGTGTTAGATAAGGAAAAGTAGATACTAAGGATTCATTGCTTATAAGAAAGTACGTCTCCCATGGATTCATATACAGAAATAAAGAAAGTGCACTTGGATTGACACTTGGACATCAATTGATGATGTCTAATTAATCAAACAATCAATAGCTGAAGGCAATTTTTATATTTTTTTATTGTAATTATTTGTCTTTTTTGTAGTTTTTATATACATACTCTTTGGAAGAAAGAAGTTTCTAAACTTAGCCACTTCTTTTATATGCTGTATCAGAATGATAGATTTTTATGCTTTCAGCCTTTTTTCTATCCCAGTCCCTTTCCAATTGAAGCTCTTCATTCCCTTCGTTACGTACGGTTTTCTTGATACCCCTTTCAAGGAGTCGACGATCATAAATAATGAAAATGAAATTAAAGAAAAACTCTTTAGGCTTCATGACTCTTACTTCTTGGATGGGATAAATTATCTCAAATGTGCCCAACTCTTGAAGACATTTTTAATAGGGAAAAAGAAAGATCCAACTATCTGTAGTCTGTCTTAGGAGTTGAAAGACTTAAAGTTCATGCTTTGGGATTAAACTGCTTCCATTAATCATGACATGGTTGTGGAATACTATGATGTTGGAAATCTGTGTGCCATACATATTTCTATCTACAGTAAAAGAAGTTTGAAATGTTGTCAAATAAACTTAGAAGTTAAAGGTGTTACACTTATCTACAGAAGTTAAAGTAGTGTATTTTGTTAAAAATTTCCTTCTTGCCATGAGCAACTTTGCTAGATCTCTCAAAATCTGAAATGTGATATTTCATATTTGGAAACGGCTCCAGATACCCTCTTTGTAAGGGATATTCAACATCGATCAAGTAATATTTACTTGACCTAAAAATCATATTTAGTAATAAAATATTGAAAAAAATGAATGTGATATATAACTTAACGAACTTGGAGGTGGGTGAGAGAAGTCGTGTCTTCGAATTTTTCTCGCATAAGCAAAAATATGACTATCATGTGAACTGTTTTCCCAACCAGCTATCAAAAAGATAAAATGTTTGTTAAAGTCACATACGACCATCACATTTTGTGTGGGCGTTCCACATCTTTCAATCCATGCGATCTTTTCAGTGTTGGATACTCGCGCATTCAGATGGGTTTCTTTAATCGCTTCAATACAGTCCTGCCAAATTAGTTAAAGTTGTGATTGTCACGTAACTCATTTCAACTTCAGAATGTATTATGTTACAAAGAATTACTTTAAAGAATCATAAGTGCGGACCATTTGCAATTTTTGTTTAAGTTGTCTCAAGTGTTTGATTCTTTGACTTAATTATTTTTGACGACAAATTGACAAGACTTAAGTATGTATGGCAGGATTGTATTGAAGAAATACCTATTTATTGTCTCTGATGAATGCTGGAATCGCTTCATTGCTCCTCTCATTGATTTAATCTGTAATAAAATGTAGAAGGTTATTGTTAACACTTCTCTTGTTGTCATTCTTGTGGAGTTGTGGAGTCCATGATGGCTTGTAGTTCATTGAGCGGATCCAAAAATATGATTTTTGTCATACGGAACATGTTATTGAATCGTGTGAGGTGTCATTGTAGTAGCTCACCGACCCATTTATCATCAATAAAGGTCGATGCCAGGCATGGAGTTCGATTGACATAGGAGTTGTATTCGCACATGATAATCATAGTCGCAGTAATTATTCTTATACGACGCAGTCGTTGTCAATCCATCATAGAAAAGTGTTTTGTACAGGTAATAATAACAAATCAAACAACATTTAAATGAATATCCAAAATATGAAGATTAATTATTAGGGAACAAAAATAATTATAAAACAACATATTGATTGTTCGTGCAATAAAGATAAAACATCCAAGTCAAATAATGCTTTAAAAAAATGAAAAAAGACAAGCCAATAAACAATAACGCCACTGAATCAATTGTCCATAAAAAACGTAAATATTGGACACAAATTTCTAGGGGGCATCTTCATGAATATCTGCCTGCGGGTGGGTCCAAGACGTTCAAATAAAACAACGTATTTGCCCTAACTTTAGGATATATATCCAAAACTCGAAGAAAGTCATCTATGATGGTGTCATTTGAAGGACTCGATTGAGCACTGCATACTTCTATCAGTTTATTTATTAAGTTTATGACAGAAATGACTTCTTTCTTTTTCCTTTTCTCCACCTTAGGCCGCTTTGACTGGCATGTGGACTCAGCTCCCTCTGGTTTGGGTTGGGGCTTTCACCTGACCGACCTATCTGCTTGGCCTCCAAGTTATCTGGTATGCTTGTAAATAAATGCTCACTTGGGGTGAACGCATGCATGCCCGTCGCAACAGCTCCACTAAATATGTGGTCCAACTTCTCCTCTAGGTTTGGCTCAATGCCACTTACCTTGAATTTTTTGGCAGTTGGCACTACCTGCAACGTACGAGAAAGTATATTAGTCAAAACAAATGAATGGAAGAACAAGTATTTAGGGGTTTACTTATGACCTCCAATTTCTCGGTCTTCCAATTATCTGAAGCATCAATGGTTCGCTTGATAGGTTCCCAACTCAAGCCCGTGGATCCCCATTTTTGTTCCTTCCATACCTTCCAATCCTCCTTCAACTGGTCCTACTTATTCTTAAATTTTAAACTATCATACTCCTTTCTTGTCATTTCATGGAATTTATTCGTAATATTCTGCCTCCCTTCTTTGTTAAAGTATGTGGTGGGTCTATTTCCAAGCTTGATCTCTTTAATACAGAGGTTGCAAAATACGATTGTGACTTCCCAATATCGCATTGCTAATGAAACCATTTCTTTGGTCTTAACCATTACGTTACTAATAAAAGAAATGGATCAAGAAAGAAACTGATATAGCAAGTAATGTTTCTCTTGATTGGATGAAGCCACTTCTTTGGTCCCACATATCCCAACCCAAGTCCGTTGATCACCATTTTTGTTCCTTCCATACCTTCCAGTTCTCCTTCAACTGGTCCCACTTGTTCTTAAAGTTTAATCTATCGTAGTCCCTTCTTGTCATTTCATGGAACTTTTTCGTAATATCCTGTCACTCTTCTTTGTTAAAGTAGGTGGTGGGTCTATTTCTAAGCTCAATCTCTTTAATACAAACGTTATAAAATATGATTGTGACTTCCCTATCTCACATTGCTGATGAAGCCACTTCTTTGGTCTTAACCATTACGTTACTAATTAAAGAAATAAATCAAGAATGAAGCTGATATAGCTAGTAAAACAAAAAATAATAGGATAAAAAATAAAGCTCTAATAAAAACAAACCCATAAACTCAAAAACCCCTAAAAATCAAAACAAGAAAATACAAGAACTAAAATCTGTTCAAAAATTGAATCCAAAATGTGTTGATGCTGTTGTTGATATAGAAAGAACGAAAATCCCAATACCTTCATGATTTTTTCCACTATACATACTTGATTTTAGCCACAGTCCGGTCCCAAGACAACCACCAACCAGGCAAAAACCATCCCCCATCACAGCCATAACCCACCCCCTCCACATGGTACCAACAAGCACAACACCCACAGACACAACCTCTAGAGCCATCAACACACACAAAATCACATCCACCACCAACCCACAGACTCAAGCACAACATAACACACACCCAAAGCCACCAACAAGCACATCACCCATAGCCACCAACACAGCCTCCATAGTCACCCACACACACATCCAAAGACACCCAAAGCCACCACCACCTCTACCACCAGGCAACATAACAATCATCATAACGAGCATCATACTCAACACACTTCTCCCATCAAATTGAACAAGAAATTATCTCTAGATCTTGCTTAATGGCTCATTCAAACACACAAAATAAAAGAACAATTCACCAAACAAGCATGAGCAACGAATGCGCCACGCACATTAAGCGCCAAGCACATTAAGGTACCCGAAAGAATGCAAGTGAACTAATCAAAGCCATTCCATCAAAAATTACCACAGGATTAATTGTATATATATCTACAAATGAAGCACGCTCTTACAGCCATTTGTCAAACAAGGAAAAATAAAACAATAGGGAATGTAGATTTTAGAAAATTACAGCCAAGGAACATGTAACAATGCTCTAGAACAAATCAACAACCCAATTTCATCCATTCATCAAATTCTCAGTAAAACAACCAACCTCAAAAATCACATGAAGAAAGCCAAAAATTGTAGGAAGAAAGCCATTTCATAAAAAAATTACCACAGGAATAACTACAATTACCAGAGATCGTAGAGGCGAGGAGGAGAAAGACAACCATACGCGTAAAAGGGATAGAGCGCAAGAGAGAGTACTGAGAGCGATCGAAGTTATTGATGCAAGAGAGGCGAGTGCGAGAGCGATCGACACTAGGGCGAGGTCGAGGGCAGCGGGGAAAAACAATTGTGAACGAACACGGGTCGCTGGTCGATACACTGTCGGTCAACTTTTTCGATTGATTAGATTTAGATCCTGCCGTGTTTATTAAAAAATCAAATACGTCGTTTCCCAAAATGTAGCCCGAAGGCAGTAATCAAACGGGGTGGCTGCGTTTTCAAAATGCCGCCCGCGGTTGTTAGCTTCCCCAAACGGGGTCTAAATCTCTTTTTTCAGACATATCAACCTACTATTTCTCTTGAAAGAAACTGTTAAATTCAATTATAAATTTTCACGACTTAGTAAACAATTATAATCTTAATATATATTCAGTGCATATGCAATTGTTGTGTATGAATGACCGAAAGAAATGCAGTTCATTACTAAATAAAACTATAAGCTTTCATTTTAAATTTAATTATTTTCATTTCAATTGAAGTATTTATCCTTTTTAATCTTTTTGAGAGTAATATCAGGATTACCGTCATACATGAAGATTTTCTCAAAATTGTACTCGTTGGTCCTTTAAAAAATTTGCACTCGAAGGTGCACCTTACCATTTTCTATATTGTGCACAAGTGCATCACATCCCCTGCAAGTATCATTTGAGGGCAATTATGCAAGTATCATTTTAGGGTAATAATTACATTTCAATTCTTTTAATTACTTCCGCTTAAGGTGATTGAAACCACTATTTTTTTTTCATTTTTCACTTCATTCATTTTAATAATTCTTTCATTCACAATATGTTTTGGATTATAAAATTAAGCATATAAAACAATAATGGAATTATTCGTTACTAAAATTTTAATTTAATACATACAAAAAAATAATAACTAATTATAAGACTCATGCCGTTCTCTCTCGTGGGCCCCTCTTTTCTTCTTTAATTAACACTCATTTCCTTTTAAATCAACATGCCTTATTAAAATTCATAGATTTTCTAGAGTGAATTTATAATCGACAATGATTTAACTATGTAAGAATTTTATGATTAAAAACACTAATCTTTTTTAACCACAAAATTTTTTGCCTTCTTTTTCAAATCTCAAGGATTTATCAAAACCTTCTATCACACTTATTATTTTAATAAAATTTTATAGCTTTAATTTAAAGAATTATATCATTTATTCTAATAACAATATAGACATTAACATTTACCTTATAAGTTTCTCGGAACAAGTCCCCCCTCACTCGTATACTTCAACAATTTCTTCTCACTCATATGTTTCAACAATTTCTTCTACTTCCAATTCGAAATTTTTATATTTTGAGTCTTAAGTCAACAAAAAACCATGCATTAAACACACACAGACACACATAAAAAATGTCGTCTGTTCCGATTTCATTCTGTTAGGGTTTCGCCATAATTGAGAAACCTGGTATCTATTCGTTGATTTGCTCTTTGTCATGCATCCTCCTCTTCATCGTGCTTCGCCTGCGTCGTGCGGCGTCGGATCCTTCGGCGCACGTCTTCTCGGCTCTTTCACACTCAAAGAAGAAGAGGTTTTTGCGTCGTGCGGCGTCGCTCCTTCGTCGCACGTTATCCATTGTCAACTGTGTTTCCTGCGGTCGCGTTCTGCAGCTCCGTCTCCTGTTGCACTCGCTTCCGTCCTCCCTGCACGTATGTGAGTTACTCGCACAATCCCTGTTGTTTGTCGTTGTTCAACTCCCTGTTCCATGGCTACTGCTCTTTCTCAACCACCGCTGCTTCTGTTTTAAACATTGGCAAGTCTTCTTTTGCTGATATGGTTGGCTCTATGGGATCAGATCAGGTTTTCTCTCATGTTTACTATGAATCATTCGAAAGCCAAAAGGACTGCAACCTTATCAAGAAGACGGGTAGGAAGGTGGTAAAATAGCTCTATTCTTCTCTGATGTTGAAGTTTTCAACTGGTTAACAAGTTCAAATTCACCCTCATTGGAAAGTTCCAATCGAGACATCCCAAAAATGGAAATCGTTCGAAAAGCTTTTGAAGATTTCAAACTATTGGGACTCTGAAAGGTTGGTCTCTTTGATGGGAGACATGTGATGATACAATTATCTAAAATGGAAAACTATGCCAAAATATTTTCCAAAGAGTTTATGACAATAAATAGAAAATATATGAAACTGCTTAAGTGGTCTTCTGAATTTGACTCTTGCCAAGAACCACCTATAGTTCCAATCTGGTTTAAACTACCTGGCCTACCCTAGTTTAAACTACTTGGCCTAAAATTGCACTACTTCAATCACCAAGTCTTCTATTTTATTGGAGCTGCACTAGGGAGACATAGGAATTTGGATACACCCACCTTCAATCTAACCAGACCTTCGGTTGCAAGAATTCTTGTTGAAAGGGATATCACCCTCCTGATGTGGACGAAAAATGGCTTGGTATTTCCCACAATGGATATTAACAGTCAATTGTTGAAGAACAAAGACCCTACTACTACAATCATTGTAAACTGTTTGGGCACACCCCTGTCAAATGCTTCAGGGTTCACCCGCATTTGAGGTCAGCAGGTCCTAACAACATCATCCATGTGGAGGAAAATGTAGCAGACAGGAAAAATCCATGTGGAGGAAAATGTAGCAGACACTGTTAATCTTCCAGAAATTTTGAATGCGAATTTCACTCATAAGACTATTCCTCACCAACTAGACCAACAACTTCTAACTACTGTTGTTGAGGCAACTCTTCCTCAGATCTCAAATACTACGAATTTTGTTGTAGCGGATGCTAGCTGAAGTGTCTTGGAACTACCTATTGCGAGAGAAGAGGGTACTCAAGTTTTGGAGGAGTGGCAGGATCAAGGTGTGATGCAGATTGACAGTCAATTGTTGCAGAACAAAGACCCTACTACTACAATCATTGTAAACTGTTTGGGCACACCCCTGTCAAATGCTTCAGGGTTCACCCACATTTGAGATCAGCAGGTCCTAACAACATCATCCATGTGGAGGAAAATATAGCAGAAACTGTTAATCTTCTAGAAATTTTGAATGTGAATTTCAGTCATAAGACTACTCACCAACTAGACCAACAACTTCTAACTACTGTTGTTGAGGCAACTCTTCCTCAGATCTCAAATACTACGAATTTTGTTGTAGCAGATGCTAGCTGAAGTGTCTTGGAACTACCTATTGCGAGAGAAGAGGGTACTCAAGTTTTGGAGGAGTGGCAGGATCAAGGTGTGATGCAGATTGACAGTCACTTGTTGCAGAACAAAGACCCTACTACTACAATCATTGTAAACTGTTTGGGCACACCCCTGTCAAATGCTTCAGGGTTCACCCACATTTGAGATCAGCAGGTCCTAACAACATCATCCATGTGGAGGAAAATATAGCAGAAACTGTTAATCTTCTAGAAATTTTGAATGTGAATTTCAGTCATAAGACTACTCACCAACTAGACCAACAACTTCTAACTACTGTTGTTGAGGCAACTCTTCCTCAGATCTCAAATACTACGAATTTTGTTGTAGCAGATGCTATCCGAAGTGTCTTGGAACCACCTATTGTGAGAGAAGTGGGCACTCAAATTCTGGAGGAGTGTCGGGATCAAGGTGTAATGCAGAGTGAGTCAGATCAACAATTTACCTCCATCGAAGATCCGCCTATTGTTCAGACGGAACTACCTCTGGTAGATGATTGACAGGTTTACAAATCTAGGAAGAAGAAAAAGGAATGCCACATCTCAGTAATTCTCAGAATGATTGTATCATAGTTTCGGGCGGAAGCCCACATCTCAGTATGTTGCTGGACTCCCTCCCTAGTTCTAGGGGAAGGGGAAGCGGTATATCCACCGACTACACCCACCATGATTAGAAGTTGATTTCTTTTTGTTATATTTTGGGGAATACGTCTACTTGTAATCGCTGTGAGTGAGCTCTTTGTACCTACTCATTAAACCATTGTATCCTCTCTTTTATATCAATGAATTTTTCCTTTTCAAATATATATATATATATATATATATATATATATACCCTCCACTCGGCGCAGCATCGCCCATT
>NW_018164562.1:58933-98368 GCF_001263595.1 Phalaenopsis equestris | reverse complement strand
TTTTCAAATATATATATATATATATATATATATATATAGCCTCAACTCGTTGCAGCATAGCCCATTCTCCTCCTTTCCTCTTCTCCTCTTAAAGGGGATTGAGCTTCCCCTTCTTTGAGCGATTAGGCACAGGATCTCCACTCCAACACTGCACACACACGCCGCCGCCTCCTCCCTTTACATGCGAGCACAACGTCATGCTTCTTCGGCTAGGGCTTGGTGTTGTTTCTCAGGTACGTGAAGACACACACGATTCCTCTTGTTTTTCCTCTTTTTCTTCTCCTTCGCCTTTTTCCTCCGCTGACAGACAAGCCACAAACTAGGGTTGGAAATGGCCCCTCCTTTCTTCCTTCTCCTCCGAGGCATTGCTTTTTCTTCTTCGCTTGGCTAGGGCACAACCTCCTCTTCTTTCTCTTACTCCCAGTCTCTCTTTCTCGCTAGATACGAATGAAAGACGACCCCTCTTGACATCTGATAACCGAACCGCTTGATGTTTATTACAAATCAATTTCTATTTATTTATTTCATTTATTAAACATTCCATCATCTCTTTTGCACCACTCTCATTTATATCGAGGGTAGAACCAATTGGCTTTATTCCCATGTTTATTATTCTTGCACGTATTACTCCATTAGTGACACAACTTAGCTTAATTTGTGATGTTTTGTGTGTTGATGATATTGATTTTGTTTCTTATTGATCAAGACACTTCATTTCCCTCTTCTCGTTCTGCTTCACCCATAGACGAGGTTCAATTCTCTTTGGCCCTTATGACCATGGGGCCCGCACACATAGGGAGTGTTCATCACTTAAACTTTGTGCATCACACATGTCTACGCTTTGCATCATTCCTATGTATTTACCTCCCATCACACCTGCCGTTCTACTTTGTGAGGGGTTTGACAATCAATCTTGATTCATTTACCTAACCAAATCTCTCATTCAACTAGAGTTGCGGCTTTATGTCCTTCCCACTTGGGAATTGATTTTTTCCCCTTAGTAAATTTCTTATTTCCTTGCGAAAAATTCGTGCCACTTGTGTCCTCATACATTTTGAGCAGTGCATGTAGGCTCTACCACTTGATTTCTTACAAAATAAAGGATTTCATAAAATCGTTCTCATCATCTTCATATGGTGTGGAAAATGTGCTACAAACTTCAGGAATTTTTTAAGTTGACATTTCAAAACTTTTGAATATTGCTAGAATTTTTTTTTCTTTTTACTTTGTTATAGTCAACAGTTTATTATGTGATACTAAAAGAATTGACATCTCAAATTCTGTTGAAGGAAAGTCTAATTTGATGACATTTCTGTGGTTATGATAATAGACCTTATTTTAAATGATAAAATACCTTCAAAACGTAGGAAAATAACAAACAACTATTACTTAAGAAAATGACACAGCGACTTGATAAAGACAACTAATGACTTTAATGGCACGCGTGATGTTACCACCATGTCTGATAACTTGGTACAATCTTGTTGATGGCCTCTCATCAAATCTATTAACTGGTCAGTCCACTGCTATTTTCAGTCTATTGTTATGCATGTTTAATAATGATGTATTCTTCTACTTATGTTTGTAAATATCGTTGAATGGTTAGTATGGCAATTGTCTGCTAGATTGTAACCAAAATGTCACCGTTGCATTTGTAACATTACAAACTGGTTTGTCGCTTTATTGATGGAATGGGAGATGCGAAATATTATTCAGTCATGGAATGCTATTTTTTGACCTGAATCGACTTTAGATATTTATATGCTTTACAGGATATCACCAAATCTATCACGACGGAGATATGCAAATCATTGAAGAAGAAGCGTGATTTGTTTTCTGGCCTGAAATTGAAGCAAGAAGTTCTTACTTGTACGTCTTCTATACTTATTTTAAATTGTTGATTCCGGTCATTTTGATTTTGAAGGCACGTCAGCCTGTAACTAAGGAATGGAATTGTTTAGGAACTTGGTACTCATTGATTTCAGACATTGTTTGGTAACTCTTTTTCTCTTCTTTCAGCATTTTTTTTGATGTTATATCTTAATTGAGCTATAATGATACAGAGCCGGGCAGCTGAGTGGAAGATTAGGATGTTTTTTGTTCTTTTGAGAAAGGGATATATAAATACATCATAAAGGAAAATTAAGGAGATAAGGAGAGGAAAATGATTAGAAAATTAGATGAATGGACACCTCGAAGGGGGAGAAAGAATCCCAAAGGTGACGCGGGGCTCTGGGAGGATTGGCCGGTCTTCAAGGGTGGTGGGCGCTGATGACCCGTCCTTCCTTTTCTTCCTTTCTTTCCTCTTTTCCTTCCTTTCCTCCTTCCTCCCCCTTCCCTTTTCTTCCTCCCGCTTTCCTTTTCTTCCTCCCCTTTCTTTCCTCACCTTTCCTTTCTCTCCCACTCAGCTTTCCTTCCTTAGAACTTTACTATTTTAAATCATTTTCTAAAACTTGAAATTCTAATTTTATTCTCCTTTCTTATTTTAAATCCCTTTCCTAAAATCTGTAATATCTTCTTTTTATTCTTTCTTATTTTAAAAGGCTTTTCTAAAATCTGAAATCTCTTTTTATTCTTCTTTTTTGAAAAGCCTTCTTTTTATTCTTTTTTGAAAGTTTTTTCAAAATTTGAAATTCTTCGAAAAATAGGTCTTCAAGAATTTAATTCTCCTTTCTTATTCTGAAAATTTTTTCAAAATTTGAAATTCTTCGAAAAATAGGTCAAGTTTCTTTATAAATAGGAGGTGTTGTGCTTTGAGTTTGAGGTTTTATTTTTAATATCTAAAATCAGTTTTTTGCATTGATATTTTCTCATTCGAGGGTTGTATCCTACGTCGAGGTAGTGCTACGGCTGTTCCTCGTCCGAGGTGGTGATCATTTCCATGGGTCCGAGTGGTGCTCTGATTATAACTTGATTCCAATGAGATATTAATCTATCCTTCCACCCTTCATGCTGCTGTCCACCGGCTTCTCAACCCTACAACAGGCCACCACACTTCATCTCCAACAACCGCCGGCTGGTGTCCTCCCTCCAACCCGCTGCCAGCTTTCTTCCAGCATGGTTGCAACTCGCCACACTCCATTCCAACATTCAGCCGCTCTTCCTGAACAACCAATCTTGTTGTCCCCCTGCTCAGAATTTCTCCAACACTTAGCCGACCCACTTCCAGCAGTCTACCTTGGTGTCCGTACCATTCCCATTCTTGCTAGCGCTTCATCGCTCGTTGTCCACCCTTCGAAAATGCTAACGAATTTTCCCTGCTGCTGCCTAACCTTCTCAGCTTGTCACCTCATCTTCCAACCTACCTCTCAGCCACCCAACAAACCTTCCCACCACCTTAATCTATTGTCTCCCTCCTGCAGTGCACCTTGCAACCTTTGTCAGCTCCTCTTCTGCATTCACACATGTTTTCCATAAGCCTTTAGATCTACCGGGTCAACTTCTGCTGCCCTTGTGATACACTTTACAGGTGTTGGCTTATGTCTTGTGTTTTTTTGTCATTTATTTCATGTTTTGAAGAGTCGTTGCAATCGATTTCAAAATTCAATAATAATATTTGTGTTTTTTCTGTGGTTTATGGTTTCATTTGGTATCAGAGCTAGCTCAACTCTAGTCCTATCCTATTGTTTCTAGCATCCTCTCCTACACAATTCACCACACCAAATTTTTTTTGTTCTTTATTTAATTCCAATATCTAAAGTTCTTTTCAGAATTTTACATGGTATCAGAGCCGCCAACCTAATTCATTTGTGTTCTCAACCACAATCCTGTTCCTTAGTCTCTGCTTGCCTCTACCATCCTCTAAATCATTGAGGTCAAAGTCGAGACCTTCTATGCATCTCTACGGGTTCTCTACGTCTCTAGCTACATCTTTAGCGATGTCTTCAGGGTTGTATTCAACGACGACTTCAAACCAAGCTTGCTCGCCACTTGGACGACAACAAATCTCTTGGATTCTTTGACATTGTCTTCAACATATCCAACGACTACTGCGAACCAACCTCCAACCTGTTCTCTTTGCTTGAATAGACACCGTAAGCTTTGCGATCAATCTCTTATGTTCAAACACTGCGAAACTTCTTGCAAGCAACGATATAATGATTCTACTCCCACTCTACTTCGTTTCCTCATGTGAGCAGATGATTACAGTACTCTGTAGTTTGGATCTTCCACTCGATCAAAATGTCATTCTGTCATTCTTCTCTTCCACTCGACCACAACTCTTCCGCTCGACCAGTTCGAGCATATTGCACTTCCTCTATGCTTATTGCAATTGATTATGCTTGTTAAACTCATGAAAATAAAGAATTGTACTCCTCTCATTAGTTCTTGTTTGCTCGTCCAGCCAAGTAGTTCTACTAGGGCTGATATTGGAGTTAACCCAAGCCACAATAGGAAAAACAAATATTATTTTTGAAAATCAGTAGACGGTTACAACCAGCACACTTGAAAGGAAAAATACAACACGACACCTGAAAATCTGAAATAACCAAATATTCAAACTAAGGTGGATCTTGGGGTGTTGGGGGTAATTGACGAGGGTTTCGACAGATGGTAGCAAAGAGATAGGTGGGCTGGACCATGAAAGCACAGGGGCAAGGGGCGTTTTTGAGTGGCGGGAACAACATATTATTGCAGGGGAATTGCTGGAACAATAGTTAGGCTGCAGGGATGTGGTTAAGTGGCTGGAACAACAGTGGATAGAAGGGAGGGAGGGAAAACATGGCTGCTTCGGGGCTGGATGGCAGGGAACATCGGTAAAAACAATGGCTGCACTGTTGCTTGGGGAAGGAAGCTAGAGGACATTGAACTGGATCATAGGGAAGTGATATAGAAAGGTTCAATCCTTTTTGTGGTATCAGGGAGCCAGTTGCGGGACTCCCAAGATTGTTGGGATCCTTTTGCGATTGCACTTTTCTTTTCTTTCCTTTTTTCAAAATTTCTTCTTTTAATTTTTCCTTTATAGTTCTTACCTATTTCCCTAATTTCTAATTAGATATTTGTTATGAGAGGACATATATGTTGTATTTGGTTTTGGTTTTTTAGTTTTGGTTGACGTTTCTGAAATTGAGACTTTTCTCAGAATTTTAAGTTCATCATTTCGCAAGTGTTGCGTCTGTAGCGTGCCTAGGAATTGATGGTGGATCCCGTCAACATCATCATCTCACCAATTCGTAGTTCATCAGCTGATTTTCCTCTACAGCTGCTGGTTACAGCAGAATTTTCCAACTTCATCACCCCGTTTTGCTGTCCAGCCTCCCGAACCTTGCCGAACTGCCGCTGGGTTTCTGCTATCAGTCTGGCTAGAGGTCCCTCTTGCCCAAGCTGCTGTTTATAACCAGAAAATGCCCCGTTTCTTCTTCAGGTTTGTCATCCCACACCATTCACATCGTTTTTTTGCTGCCCTCCAATCCCCACTCACATAAGCAATCATACAACTTTTTCCAACACTTTTTGCGCTTTATCATACCGTCGAAGAACCTTATAACAGTTTCATTTGATATCAAGAGTTAGCCAGAGCTAGGATGAATCTCAATTGGGAGAACGAGACATTATGCTACCAAGGAGAATCATCAATGTGGTGCTCAAGAAATTATTATGGAGGATATGTAGTGAGAAATCCTTTAATTGAAGCTGAGGCTCGCTGAAAAGAAGATAGTATGGGGAAGTGACCCAACAGCAACGATGACCATCCAGTTAAAAGAGATGATGAAAACACTTTCTACCAAGAAATTTCAAGTGATAAAGAGCCGATGCTACATCAATTTGGCATTGATTGTAGGAGAGAAACTGATTTTGGAATCAATTTGGACCTACCGGGATTCACGAAGCTATGAGATTTTTTAATGGTCAGAATAAGCTAAGGGGTATACACACCTCATGGGTGGAATTTCCTTCTTCATTTCAAACATAAGGCAAGTAGTCAGAATAAAGTAGTTGTTGCACTGAGTCTCGCCACATATCACTCACGACGATGATGTTTAAGATCATTAGTTTTGAAGTGTTGAAGGTTTTGTATGCGACTGATGAGATTTTTCTAGATATTTGGATCCAGTGTCAAGGTAGGTTGTACGAGCAATATCACTGATCTGGTGGATCTTTTTTTTTCCAGAATAAACTATGCATTTCTTGTAGCTCACTCAGAGAATATTTTACAAGAGTGTCACAGTGGAGGGATGGTCAAACATTTTGGTAGAGACAATACATTCCTCTTAATGAAGAACTTTTGTTGGCGCCCAGATTGGTATGAGATTTGAGGAGGCACGTCAAACAGTGTAGGGTATGTTACTGGCTAAGACTTGAGGATAGAATACCAGGTTCTGCGCTCTCTTTCATATCTCGAAGGCACCCTGGTTGGACATAAGCATGGACTTTGTAGTGTGCTTACCCAGGACACAATGGAGTAAAGATTCTGTTATGGTAGTGATAGATTATTTCTCCAAGATAGCCCATTTTGTACGTTATCACAAAACAACGTATGTGTCAAATATTGCAGACTTATGCTTCAAGAAGGTAATTCATCTTCATGGCATTCCGAGGAGCGTTACATCAGATAGAATTGTGAAATTTCTCAATCACTGTTGGAGGATTTTATGGGGCAAGTTAGGTACGAAGCTTCAATTTAGCAACTTACCCTCAGACAAATGGACAAACAAAAGAACATTAAGCAGTGGGATTTGATTCCTCCTAAGGTGGAATTTGCTTATAATCATTCTACGAATCAGTCCACAGGCGATAGGTCATTTGAGATTTTGTACAACGGAACCCTCTTATGCCTTTACAGTTGGCTTTTTTATTCCCTGCTATTAAGCTTAGCACTAATGTTGAGGTTCGAGTCAAGGATATTCAGATCTAATAAGAGTAGGTCAGGAAAGAAATTGCTAAAAAAAAATACCAAGTACTAAAAATAGGCCAACAAGTCCTGTAAAGCTATATTTTTCAAGGACTCGCAAGTGGTGCATCTATAGCTTGCCTAGAAACTAGTGGTGGATCTCCCTCGATGCCATTACCTCGCAGATTCGTAGTTCGTCCACTGATTTTCCATCGAATTGCCATCAAACACATTTCCAACTGCTGGTTACAGTTGAAATTTACAACTTCATCACCTCTAGTTCACTGTCCAGCTTCCCGAATCTTCCGAGCTGCAGTTGGGTTGCTGTTTTTTGCCCGACCAGAAGTCCCTCTTGCCCCAATTGCCAAACGGAAACCACCCCGTTTCTACTTTTGGTTTGCTGTCTCATCGTCGTTCACATCAGTTTTCAGTGCCCTCCAACCTCTGCACTCACGTAATCAATCATACCACTTTATCCACCACGTTTTAAGCTTTCTTTCACCATCGAGAAATCCTTGAATGGCATCAATTTTATAGAAAGAATTCTTAGGGCTCAGTTCAAGCATTGAGTTATCTCACTTTTATGAAACTACAAGTATGCTGATGTTGATTTTTGACCAATTCAAGGAACATGCTACAACATCTATGGATAGATCCATTATCTAATGCAACTGTTGATGTCATCCAAGGTCGTCGATCAATTGAGGTCTGTTTAGTGTGAGTTACTTAAGGAGAAATTGTGCACTATAAGAACAATGTTACACCAATAGATTATGTTTTACTCATCGGGCACTTTTTGGAAAAGGACGAGGGTACTGAAGCTCTCTTAAAACCACTTGAGTTAAAAAGGGTGCACCAGGAATCAATTGGTGGGAAAGAATTGCTAATTAAATGGAAATGATTGCTAGATTACGACGTGGTAGTCATACGACTTGATCCAGTAGCAGTTTCTTCTCTTGCAATTTGAGGATGATGTATTTTTTTGGGAGGGGTAATATTAGACCGGTGTCTACGGTGTCGTCCCCATCGTGCTCCATTGAGTCGATACCAAGTCCGCCAAATAATTTGAAGACTTGTGTTAGATGCATGACTAAAAGGACAATTTTGTCATTTGTTGGCTATTATTGTGGTGTATAAATAAAGCTTAATATAATTTGCATTAGGTTATGTGTGATTGTCGTCTTGCATTTTAGGGTTACAGTTTAGGAGAGAATAGCCCATCTTTTGAAATATAGATATTTATCTTTTATGTATTTGTGATTGTATCATTTTGATTTGGCACTGATGGAATAAAATCTATTATTTTGGCCTAATATTTATGGAAACTTGTCTCGTTCTACTTGATGTTTTTGATTTGCCTAATTATCCCATTAGTTAATTATCATAGTAATATCTCACCCCAAAAGTGTGAACATCAAGTTATCGATGCCGAAAGTTATAATGTAGATTTTCAGCTATGATTCCATTATTTTGTTTTGTTATTTGTTTTCTGTTTATGAGAACAGCTTCATATAAATAGTCTAACTGTGATCTTTGGTTTGCGTGTACTGATTCATTTTGTTTAATTTTAATTCCAATTTCAGCTTCACGATCATTCTGTTCACTCAATTGCGCTTTATGCTTAGGCTTCATTTAATCGCTGCAATAATTCATTGTTCAGCTGCAATTTGGTAAATAAATATAGTTATTTATCTTCTGATGTTTTGTTTTTTTAACAATTTTTTAACCTTTCAGGCCTGTTTGATCAGATAATACATTCCCGTGACAACATAGACATAGTCGAGTTACTCAGACACCTTCATCCTAAGGTTTAGATGGATGGTTTTATGACTAAATAATCTTATATTTTTATTTTACTTATTAGTAGTTTTTTTGTCTACTTCTAGATAATGTTAGGTATACCCTTGTTGGAAGGAACCAACCCAGCCTCTTGTTTACCTCGCTCAGCAATTTGCTATGACGCTACTTGCTATAGCCAAATTTGGAGTGAGGTTAGTCATGCATCTTTTTGTGTTAGCATGATATTATTCTGTGGATGCATTATAGAGGTTAATATTCAATCTATTGCAGGTTTTTGCTGCTGATTTATTTGCTACAAAATTTCAAGATGATTTGTTAAACCTGCATGCAGGTCTACAATTCAAAAAGAAGGTTACCACTGTTTATTTATTTTGCCTCCTAGAAAACTGCTTTTTTTTCGCTTTTTTACATTCATGTTTGAGAAGTTAGCTTGTGCAAAACTTTTCTATGAATCCTGATGAACCAATCTATATTTTTGATGCAGTGTCATTTGAATCATTAAAATTGACACTGCAAAATTTATATGCGTGGACCCCAATTTTTATCGCAAGAATCAATGTCACCATATATTTCCACTTTCTATGATCGATCTACTTTTTGTTTAAAGCATAATTTTATGACAAGTATATTATATGAGCATGAAAAGGATAATTAATAATAATTTTTAGAAAAAACTACGTAAGAGAAAATGAAGATATCATGGAATACTAAGTTAATTGACCCCCTGGCTTAAAGCTTGGTGAAAAGGTGGGATTGATGATGACTTCTTTCTTTTTACGACTCCATTTGTTGAAAAGGACAGAGCTATATGCTGCCACATTGTCACTTTGAATTCTATCATCTGAATCAATAAGTTGCAAAGAACTTTTAAAGGAGGAGCATCAATATCAACATTAATTGTAGGGGATACAGATGTTGAAGTCAAAGGAATAGTAAGGGAAATCAAACTAGATATAGCTTCCAAAGAATCAAATTGTCTTAGAATTTGAGAACAAACTTCCTCTATTGAGAGAGTGATAGTCTTTGAAAGAGAAGTGGAGGTATAAACATTTGAATGAATTTCATGATTTTGATTTTTCTTTTTTTTTTTCCCTTAGTTCTTAGATATACCTTGAGGCAAGCAGAGTGTGGCCAAAGATCTTACAGAAAGAGCAGTATTAATGCTCGTCTTCAAATTCAATATTTGGAATAGCCACAAATTGGTTCTTGTATTCAAATTCAATATTTGCAATAGCCACAGGAAAATTTAACAATTTGTGCCTCTTCAATTGGTACCTCATGAAAAGGAAAGGTAACATCTATTTCCACCAGGAGTCTGGTAACAGAAGACCTAGGACGGTTGGGAGCAATGCCAATTTGCAAAGTTGTACAAAATGCAGATCCCAATGATACTAAATTCGATTGATTGAACAATGTAAGATAAGGCCTCCAAACCAGAATGATAGGTGGTTCTTAAAGGCATCAAAATGGGGAAGACCACTACAGAAGTTAATGATAAGGCCTCCAAACCAGAATGATAAGTGGTTCTTAAAGGCATCAAAATGGGGAAGACCACTTTAGTATTCTCATAAAAAATCTGCTATCATAGTAAGTATGGCAACAAAAGAGCCCGGTGTAATTGAACTCCAACTAAAATAATATGATGATAAAAAAGGCCACCAAAAAAACTCACCAATCACTGTCCGAAGGGAAATGCAAAGGTAAAAGATAAAAAAGGAAAAATAAGAGACAAGCACCTATTATGAACAAGACTTTGAAGGATCGAAGGATGCTTCTCTACACGAGCATAGGGACGCGAGAGTGGCAAAAGGGACTGCATGTTGCTAGTGGGGCAAATGGGAGAACGAACTTAGGAAGAGATGTGTGCTTAAGCACAAGCGCACATTTGCAAATGTCTGCCTTGACATAGCGCCTTAGACTTGCACAGAAGCTCATAATGATGGAACTTGGGTTTGCATGCGACAAAAAGGTGTTGTATTTGATGGTGATTAATGTCCATGATTGTTGCTTTAAGTTTTCTTAATAAACAACATATTGTATGATTCACTATAAATGCGCATAACTCGAAATGTGCAGTCAATAACTAAACATTTTGCTTGTAAAGCAGTAGATCGTCATGAGTCAGTTCCATTTTCATTATTGATGCAACCTCTTGATTGTTGTTTTAAGTTCTTAATAAACAACATATTGTATGATTCACTATAAATGCGCATAACCCGAAATGTGCAGTCAATAACTAAATATTTTTCTTGTAAAGCATTAGATCATCATGAGCCAGTACCATTTTCATTATTGATGCAACCTTTGTTGATGCTTGACAGTTTTTGGTGACTGGCCCAAATGTTTGGGGCCTCTGTTCCCTTGCAATATAGTTTAAATTTTATCAAGGCTATAGGCAATAACAAGACACTTTGGCTAAATCTAGTGATTACCATATGATTTCCTTAGGGGAATGTTTTTTTGTGTGATGAAAGGTTCTCTTATGGCCTATAGTATCAAGGCTCACATTTTTTCATATCGTAAATGTAACGCCCCGTTTTCGTAATGCCAAGTAACGTTTGACACATTTGAAATGTACCCCAGAATTTTCATCTTCTGAATTTTGATTGAAACAATTTTTATTAAATTCTGTGCATGAAATCGATCTAATCGATTTAAAGCACTGTATGTAAGTTTTGAATGGATTGGGAGTTGTAAAATAATGAAATTATAAGTTTTATTAAATTAATAAATCTTTAATTAATCCTCCAACACTGCACCCCACCGACTTTTGCTTCTACCGAGCGGCCACCTGGGTACTGTAGCTCGCAATTCGAAGCCCAGGGGCCGTTTTGGTAAGCACATAGTCCTCTCTTTTGTTGTTTTAGGCTTTCATTTCTTTCCTCACCTCCCGTTTTGACATTTTGCTCGTTTCATGCTTTTCTCATTTTCGGTAGCCGTCAGATGTGCCGAACTTGTGCTGGAAGTGTCGTTATTGGTTTTGCAAGCTTCCGAAAGGGTTTTAGTTCGAGTTTAGCAAAGGGGAAGCTATGTTGGAGGTGATGGGAAGAAGATTAGCCAGTTTCAAAAGGATGATTTATGTTGAAAAACCCATTTGAGTTATGTTTTAGGCTAACAAGCTATATTTTGGGTTAAATCATGTTATGAACCTGAATACTATGAATTTCTATGATGTCTATGTTCCCAGGTTGTGTATATGAAACAGCGAGCTCGAGGTGAGCATATAGAAAGTCTTCTTGGTGTTGCTTTGTCTAGTCAATTGAAAAAATTATTTTAAATTAAGAAAAGTACTCTTCTATAGGTTTCATTTGATTTTTAGTTTGATAGTGTTGCATTTAGGAATTCTGATATATTGTAGTTGAATACTTGTAATTAATTTATGAATGCAAGTTGACTTTTATTATTCTACACATGATTTTATGCTATTTTATGATTCATATGATTATGCATATGACATTGATTGCTTGCAGACATTCATTCTGTTATGATTCATATTTATAGGATATGTAATACATGATTGCAGGAATTATGTTTTATGTAATGCCTGATGCATGCTGCTACAAAAATGTCGCAATTAATGTTAAAAGATAGATTATTAAAGGAGTGTTTGCAAGTTCATTATACAAAGATGTATTCCCGACTTCTGATATTTATACGTGGATGAAACTTTAAAAACTATTTGAAATAAGCAGTGGCATAACGTTAGAGAACCGCGGGTATCAGGGGGTTGTCGATAACTGCTATGCTGGGGGAAACTCAACCATTATTATATGTTCTTTTTTCATTTTTTTTTATGCTAACATGTTATGCTTGTTTGTAAATATGTATAGTTTCATACGAGCATGCGCGTCACTTTTTTTCTGTTTAAAATCTCATTTTAACCCTAAATTATTTCTCTGAGCTTGTTGTTGTCTTTAAGATAGGGGCAGCGAGCACCGTTGCGAGTAGGGAGGTGTGTTTTTTGTACAGCTTTTGCATGATAATTTTGGGAGAGTTTTACATATGTTTTATGTATGTATCTTTATTGCTTTGGATTTAGTTGCTCTGTATAGTTTTTATATTGTGGATTCTTTAATTTCTATTATTTCGAATATGTAATTGAAATGCAATGTATCATGTTTGTTTCACCAATCCAGTTAGATTAATTTATCACCCACTGGGTCTTCATTATGAAAGTCATAATGAGTGCTAGTGAGAGTTGGTCAAACTAAATTGCTAGCCTCTATTGCACCCCAGCCGACTCCTCAAAAGGGGAGCGAGTTGGTGTGTGACATAAGGTGATATCAGAGCATAGTTATTAGATGAAAAGAATGAGGTATGTTGGATTTAGAAGAAGTAAGAATGAGATTAAATATGAATTACTTTTTACAGAGCTATAGTTTGATGAATCTGATGTGGGTATCCCTTACGATTTATGGTGTCATGTGTGCACGATAAAATTATTATATGATAAATTGCTTGTGAATAATAAATTGTGCCAATACATACTGAGGGCTAATCTTTTAGCCCAAATACAAAGCATTAAGTTTGAGCTGACTAATATTTGGTAGAAATGAAAATCAGAACCAGACAAATGCGAACACCAAAAACTAGTGAGTTACGATATTGTGCAACTAATATCACAAGTGGTAGATAAAATAACTGTTATCGAAAGATCCACCGTCAGTATAAAGCCTAGATCTGAAACTAGAGCAGAAGTGGTTCGATGCTTAAAGATATTTTAGTCTTTCAAGTCACCTGCATTCAAAGATGTTAGTGATCCTACATTTGTTAAAGATTGGCGTCTGAAGAATGGAAAAATTCTGGATTTTATGATTTTCCAGAAAACAGAAAAGTGGTACTAGCCATATTTATGCTAGAAGATGAAGTAGAAAGGTGGTGGCAGACGCAGCATTGAGAAAAATTTTAGCTGACACCTTTCCCACAAATTTAGTAGGAAGAATTTGTTGCAGTCTTCAAAGATTGATATATTCCGCTTTCAGCCAGATTAACACTGTAAGATAAATTCTTCAATCTAACTCAAGGGTCCAAGACAGTTATGCAATATGAGGCAAAATTCACTTCTCTTTACAAATATGCAACCCACAATGTCAGCACCCTGAAAGAAAAGTGTCCTCGATTCTTGCGTGGTCTCAGAGATCATTTGAGATTGGCATTAGGTCCATTTGAAATCAGCGATTTCTGTGTGCTAGTTGATAGAGCAAGAAGAATTGAAAATGAGTTGAACTTTTCCAGGCAACAGTGACAACCTCAATCAGGCAAGCAAAATGATTTTGGCAAAAGAGAACGCTTTCAAAACAAGAAAACGAGATGAGAAGGCAAGCAGAAACAACTTCAAATGGAAAAACTAGTTTGTGAGAAGTGTGGGAAGAGAAATTTTAGGCAGTGCTTGATTGGGTTCGAAAAATGTTATAAATGTGGACAACCCGGGTATATTCAAATGAATTTTCCATAAGAAAATAAGAAAGATAGCAGATCACAGGCAATCCAAGGACATAGACAGTTCAAAACATTTTTGGAAGGCAGTCAACTCAGCAGAACTCAGTTTTTGGGAAAGTCTTCAATGCAAATAAATTGTGAAACCTCAGAACGCAAAATAGAGCAACCGGTAAGAGCCTGAGTTTTTGCAATTACCCCTCAAGAAGCCAAAGAACCAGAATAAGTGGTTACAGATACGCTCCTAATTTAAAATCAATCTGACACTATTTTATTTGATTCAGTTGCATTGTATTCCTTTATTTTTGATGAGTTTGCTGCTAGTTTGCATGATATTATTCATTTTACTATTTTGTGTGTTACTATATGCCATCGGGAAGTGGGTTTTTTGCTAATAGAAAATGTGTAGTTCATGTTCATATGTATGATAAGATGTTATCAACAGAGTTGATTACCATACTAATTCACATCTTTGCTAATATTTTGGGGATGAATTGGTTGGTAAAGCACTTTGCTATAATTGAATTTTGGAAAGATGAATGAAGCTAAAATCGCTTGGTGAAAAACAGTTCTATATAAATGCACAATCTTCCCAATTAGTGCAGTGAAAGTTGTGAAATATTTGCAAAGTGGTAAACTGGTATTTTTGGGAAAACTAGAAGTGCTAAGTTAAGATGTACAAGAATTAAAAAGCAATTTCATTAAAAAAGGAGACTTATATAATTGCTGATGAAAATAGTGTTATTTGAAACAAACTATAGTTTTGGGTACCTGCTAATTCTTATTTGAGACCAAAATTTCTACATGAAACTCATCATTTAGGGTACATAGTTCATCCAGACAGCACAAAAATGTACAAATATTTTAAGTTGGCATTCTGGTGGCCAGGTATGAAAAATGATGTTGCTAAATATGTATTTCAATGTTAAGCATGTTTGAAATTAAGGCCAAACATCAGAGGCTCAACAGATTGCTACAATCATTATTGATACCTAAATGGAAATAGGAAGAGATTGCTATGGATTTTGTAATGGGATTTCCTCGATTCAGATTCAGCGAAATAGTTGGCTGAATTATATGTTATAGAAATTATCAGATTACATGAGATTCCGAAAATTATTGTTTCGGACAAAAACAAATTATTCACGTCTAGGTTGTGATAAGACATTCAACGAAGTTTGGGCATACAGTTACATTTCAGCACTGCATTTCATCCACAAACTGACAGACAATCAAAAAGAAGAACTCAAGTATTGGAATTTGCATTCCCGACTTTGGAGGCTGTTGGAAGATCATATTCTAATGATTAAGTTTGCTTACAACAACAACTATTAATCCAGCATCAAAATGATTCCTTATGAAGCTTTGTATGGCAGGAAGTGCTGAACTCCACTCAGTTAGGTTGAAGTGGGTGAACATCAAATGCTAGGTCCCAGGCTAGTTGACGAAGCCACATAGAAAATCAGATTAATCAGAGATAGATTGAAGACTTTCTAAGGATCGACAACGGAAATATTATAACCCAAAGCACAAAACAGTTAAATTTGAAGATGAAGATTTTGTATTTTTGAAAGTAAGGCCAATGAGAGGTACGTCTAAATTTGGTCAGGGAAGCAAGCGGAGTCCCATGTACGTTGCTTCTTTTGAAATTATAGAAAAAATTGGTCTAATTGCTTACAGACTAGCATTACCAGCGAATATGTCAGATATACACATCTGTTTCACATTTCAATTCTAGGGAAATGAGTTTAAATTCAAAGAAAAGAATTTCACATTAAGATATTAAAGTTCAGAAGAATCTCACATATATTGAGCAACCTGAGAATATTTTAACTACTGATATTAAGAAGCTCAGAAATAGACAGATTCCATTGTGAAAGATGAAACACAAGCCTGAATAGGAAGCAGCATGAGAAAAAGAAGAATACATGCTATAGACATATCCATTCCTGTTCCAGTAAAGTCGAAAAAATTTTGAGGATGAATTTTTTTATGAGGGGATGGCTGTAACGCCAAAATTTTATTATACCAAGTAAAGTCTAGCACAATTTAAATGTACTCTAAAATTTTCATCTCTCAGAATTTGATCAAAATAATTTTATTAAATTCTATGCATGAAATCGATCAAATTGATAAAAAGCACTGTATGTAAATTATGAATAGATTGGGAGTTATTAAATTTTTAAGTATAAGTTTTATTAAATTAATAAATCCTTATGTATTCTTAAGTAACCCTCCCTTAATCCTCTCAGCACTGTAGCCCACCGACTTGAGATCTGTTTGCCGAAGTGGCACCGCTGCAACGCGACAGCCCAACGCGTTCTTTAGGCATTTGGCGCTACATTGCAACAACAGTGTGTCGTGATTTCGATCGAACGTCGACCGCGAATAGTAACCACCCGCTTCCCTGCTTCGTCACTCGTCTTTTTACCCCGTTGCCCTACTTGAAATATTTCGCCCCCATGAAAGAAAAACTGCTTGCGATCTCTCCCCTTTCCTTCTTTTCTCTGACCGGCTTCCTCTTATTCTTCAACTGGCTTCCTCTTCTCCAACGAATTTGTTCGAAACAAATCAGTCCCGTGACAAAAAAAGAATCGCAGGCGCAAAACTCTCAAAACGTGTAAAACACATATGATGGGTTTGTCAATGCTCTTGATCATCTATAAAGACCGAGTTTTTCAAGATGAACCATCTCATTAATGCATTGTTGCAATTTAAAGTTCTCAGAAAAAGAAAAAGTTATGATTTGTTGTTCAAGTAAGAAGTGGACATTGGATAGTTAAACCTACACCAGGATGAGGTGACTATTTATTCACCTCATTGCTGCTATAATATTGAAGTTGGTTTATTATTAATAATACTTGGCTGTTGTTTTATCTTATGTTGCAATCAAGAAAATATGAGCTCAAGGATTTTCGGGACATCCCGACGACTACTCTATCATTGTAGCCTCCACACTTCCATGCTGACGTCAGGTCGGCCGCACAATTATGGGAGAAAGTTCTATAACTGCCCACAGAGCATCGCAGAACAGTGTCACTTCTTCCATTGGGCACACAGTTCGACGAATTCTCCTGACGACGATGATCGGGAATGGAGAACATCACTCGAGGAAAGTCTAACACGGGAGTTATACCGTCTGAATTTAAAAATAATATAATTTTCTTATTATTTGTCATTGTATTTGTTTTAAACGTTTTTTCTTGGCTCTCTTGATACTCACTGTGACTTGAAATGTGTCTGTAATTTTGTACTGTTTTTAATTAAAGTTTTGCCTTAAAAGTATTAAATTTATGGTTTTTGGGATAGGCTAGAAATTGCAGAAGTCTAGCTTTTACATGTTTAGTTTATAAAGTAATAGGCATGTAAGCCCACTATTCATGGATTTACTTTATTCTAGTACTGCAAATGAGAAGATAGTGTAAGATATTTTGCCTTTTATGATGAATGAAACTACTTCGGCAATAAACCAGATAATTGTAATGAACTGTCTACTAAGAGCACTTACTACTCTAACTCTCAAATATAATACACTACTGTTTGTTTGTTAAAAATGTGTCTCACATATTTTGAGTTGTTTTTATAAAGTATGTTTTTTAGGGCATAAATTGAATGAGAAATAGCAAGAATAAAAGATGTAATGAATCAGAAAACATTTAGTGAAAAGATAATTTACGAAATTTTGGCTTTGTTTTTAATGATTTTTTATTTTCTTCTTTTTCTTTATCACTTTCGGTACTCACTGTTAAAATAGTTGTGCTTCTGAATATTTAAACTATTTCGAAGTAAATTTCTGCTTATAAAATATCAGATATATGACTGTCATAGTTCTGTTTCAAATAATTTTACTAAATAGGGGCAGAATGAACATTTTTCCATAAAGAGCTGAGCTACAGCTATTTTCACACAGCTGCAACATACAACCATCCAGTTTCCCCGCAGCAGCTTCCTCACAGTAGTTTTCTAGGCAATGCAGCTGTAGCTGAAAATGTGGAAAACTGTAGCTGCGCCAAACAGAACTATGACAACCATATATTTGATACTTCTGAAGCAGAAGTTCACTTCGAAACAGTTCAAAAATTTAGATGCTCAACTAACTTAACAGTGAGTACCGAATGTGATAAAGAAAAAAGAAAAAATCAAAATTCATTAAAACCATAGCTAAAATTTCGTAAATTATCCTTCCAATAGATATTTTCTGATTCATTGCATCTTTTATTCTTGTTATTTCTTCTTCAACTCATGCCCTAAAAACAAAAATAAATCATACTTTATAAGAACAACACAAAAAATGTGAAGCACATTTTTAACAAACAAGCATTAGTGTATTATATTTGAGAGTTGAAGTAGCAAAGACTTTTAGTAGACAGTTCATTATAATTATCCGGTTTATTGCGGGAGAATTTTCATTCATCATAAAAGGCAAAATGTCAAACTATCTTCTCATTTGCAGTATTAGAGTAAGTTAAATCTATGAACAGTGGGCTTACGTGTCAATTATTTTATAAGCTAAACATGTAAAAACTAGATTTCTGTAATTTCTAGCCAATCCCAAAAGCCATAAATTTAATACTTTTAAGGCAAAGTTTCAATTAAAAACAATACAAAATTACAGATACACATTTCACGTCACAGTGAGTATCAAGAGAAAAAAAGTCTAATACAATTACAATGACAATTAATAAGATGATTATATTATTTTTAACATTCTGACAATATAACTCCCATGCTAGATTTTTCTCGAGTGATGTTCTCCATTCCCGATCATCGTCATCAGTGGAATCTGCCGAACTGTCTGTCCAACGGAAGAAGTGACAGTGTTTTGCGATGTTTCGTGGGTAGTTATAGAACTTTCTCCCGTAGTTATACGGCAGACGTGACGTTAGCAGAGAAGTTTGAAGCCCAGTGGCAAAGCAATCATCGGGATGTTCTTGAAATCCTTGAGCTCATATTTTCTTGATTGTAATAGGAGAGAAAACAACATCCAAATATTGTTAATAATGAACCAACTCCAATATTACAGCAACAATGAGGTGAATAAATAGTCAACTCATCCTAGCATAGGTATAATTATCCAATGTCTATTTCTTACTCGCACAACAAATCATAACTTTTTTTTTCTGAGAACTTTAAATTGCAGTCATAATGCATCAATGAGTTGGTTCATCTTGAACTCTCAGTCATATAGAACATCAAAAAAAGAAAAAAAATAAACGACAATTGATTTTTTTCCACACAAAGTTCCATAATTTTTCCCTCACGGAAAATACGACGCAACGGTTGCACATAAGATCCACGTGCCTTCCAAGCTGCTTTAGAAAAGTCGATTTCTGAAGGAAGAAGCACATGCCGAAAGCAAGGTGTGCCGCAGTAAATACATTGGGTTTGGTGGTATGTATATAAATGCCTCGCCTTATCCGTTTCATATACAAAAGAACCACACGACACATTTTCATTGTTTTAAATAGAACATATACATTGCAGGTATATCACCTATATTGAAAATGAATATATTGATAAATTCGTTGTGAGCAAGCTATGGTACCAAGTATTTGTTGGTATGATAAGGAATAGTACAGTGACTTATATTTTGCATACATTACAGTGGCTTATATCTAAGCATAAAAGCTGGATGTTTTAGCATGGATTCTTGAAAAAAAAAAAGGAGATTGAAAGAGATTACAACAAATTATTTCCATATCTTAATCTCATGAAAATCAAATCAAAGTAGAATCCATACAACAATACCTGAAGGTCAGTCTTCCATTGATCTTTATGTAGAGATTTTCTTGGTAATGGTAGCAATGGTTGCTTAAAAATTTTAAGCCATCCTAAATTGTCAAATCACCACCACAGGAAACAAAGTCATAGCTTTACTAATACAATTGTCCTAGGTAAAATACCCAACAATTCATTCATATATTACAGTCTTATATCATTGAACTCGCTATGACTAGTCAACATAATCAAGAGGTGAAAATCCTTACTTCTTAAATTCGGGGATATCTTTATTTTTCTGCAAATGCATCCACCAAATATTCCTTCTGTACAAGAGAATAACAACAATGTGTTTCACTAAGCACCTACAACAATGTGCTTCAATTCATATTAAAAAAAGATAACTTCATTCTATGAATTATATTCAAAATTGAAGTGAAACAAATAAAGAAACTTCAATTCATATTTTAATGAAGCTCTCTCTGTGTGGTCTCATACATAGAACTATCTCAACAAACACTAGATCCAACTTCTCTTTTATACTTTTTTACCACCCACAAATTTCGTATCACATAAGAAATAAATTCATTTTCACTTGAAAAAGGAAATGCATCTTTGAATGCATAGTTAAGATGGCATGTATGTATAAAATTTGATTTTCAGATGTTAGATATGCAAATTCATAAAAAATGAGTGGTTGTTTGTAAACCTTCCAAAAAGAATGCAAAGTGGTCAATTTATCTTTTAAACACACACACTTAAATAGCAAAAATGATAACTTTGATTTTAATCTAACAGCTGAAACGACAACCAAGCATGCTTAAAATGCCAATATCAAGACCAAGAAATTTGTTCTAAAGTTCAAGTGTAGATATCACAAAATTGTCAGCAATACCAACAACTTATGTTATGGAAGACAGCTAAGCAACCGGTTGAGCCAATTGGAACACAATAATATTTCCTTCATTGCTCTCCCAAAATTTTGGGAGTTCCATCCAAGGATGCCGGTAAGGTTAGTTACATGCAAGGCTAATTACATATGTACAATTGCTCAATAGATACCAAAACGAAACCGTAAGCAAACATTTTAAAGGTTAAATGAACTTTGATTACCTAAGGTTAACCATAAGCATTTCCAGAACAGTATAAGCTGTCAATCACTTTCTAAGATACCAGCAACTCTAGCAATTAGAAGAGAAGCTTACCACATTTTCATTTCATGCCTCAATGTGCTCCAAATAGAACTATTTGTGAGTTACAGGACTATTAGTTGATATTAATTAACTAATTAACTTTGTTTATTAATATAATTCATGATCTGCAGTGCATCCTTTTAAATCTATATTTCAAAAAACTAAAATTAGGCAACTTTTACACATCTATGACTTAAATCAGTGTTTGGCGAACAAAAACAAAATTACCATATTCACACCAAGATCATGTGAATTTATTAAAAGGAGAATTTGAGAATTAAAAACGATAACATAAAAAGCAAGAAATAGCATGTCATGCAGCATCTGAAGAATTCATCTATTTTTTAGAGTAAAAATGGTCAAAGAAGCGCATGTTGATTAGTAGACTCAAACCAAAGATTCCATCTCATGCACTCCATTGCACGGTTTTTTCACACAGCTTTCTACTTCCCTCTTCTATAATCAAAGTCTACCTCATAGCCAATTTATGAAGACATTTAAGTTAATAAAAAATGAACGTTGTCTATCAATTGCATGTGAAGAGAGCAAATTTCTTTAATAATGACAACAATGGTTGCTTAAAAGTTTAAGTCATCCTAAAGTGCCAAATTATCACCACAGGAAACATAGTCATACATTACCAATACCATTTTTGGAGGTAAATACCCAACAACTCATCAATGTCATTATTTTCTTGCAAATGCATCCATCAAATTTCCTTTTTTATGTAAAAAAAATCAACAGTGTGGTGGCATATAGAGAAGAGCTACAAAGAATATTGATACTATCATGGTTATTTCGAAGTTGTGATGCATGACTTTATACAGACAAAACAGTACGAAAGTATAGAAGATGTTATTCTGTATTTGGCTCTTTAACTACATGTTTACCAAGATCAGTTGGTTCTCTCCGTAGGTGTGATGCATGACTTCTTATGAATTAAAACTATAACATATTCTGTATATTGGGAGATACCGCAGCAGAGATGAAGTGCATCAAGCAATTATCATAACTATATATAGTTAACTGGATTAAGATTTTATTAAACAAATCCCGTTAACTATGCTCTTTTTCGAATATAAGGACATTAACTGGAAAAACCCATAAATGCATTCACCTTCATCTAGAAAAAAATTCGTCCTTGTTGCCAATGAGCAAAATGGGCATTTATATCCATACGACACAATTATTATGTATTCACTTGCATAACTCCTATACATTAACATTTACATGCAACAGGTTTATAGCTCCAAGTTGATATTAAGTACTAAACTTCACAGTAGCTACATCAGCCAACTTTCAAAGACATTTAAGTCCATAAAAAAGCAACAGTATCATCTATCTATTCATTAAAACCATAGCCAGAATTTCGTTAGTTATCTTTCCAATAGACACATTAGAAGGGATGAATGATAACTTCCATCCAAGTTACAAAATCGAACTAAAGAAAAGAAGAATTGCACTTTACAAAAACTAATTTTAGCAGCATTTCAATAAACTACAGAGTTTTAATAAACTACAGGTAATAAAATATGTAACTCTCCAATGATCTGCCTATTATCGCATCGGTAATATGTTCCCTCAACGCTGTCATCTAGCTTGCACATTTCTCGTCTGCAGAACGGGAGTTGCATGCCTCATTATCATGTTGTGTCAAGGACTGCCCCAGTCGGTACTCATAGGCTTTTGTAGGTACATTTTTTTAATCCTCCTTCGCCAAATAGAATTCAATATCGCTGCGAGAATGATGTCTTTGAATGTAATTATGGAGAGTCATTGTAGCAAACACAAATTGTACCTGCTTGGAGAACTTGTAAGGTGGCATATCATGGAGTATCACCCATTTCTTCTTCCACACACCAAAACTTCTCTCAATGACACCATGCAACGATGAATGTCGTTTATGAAACATTTCTTTTTCGTCTCATGTAACATTGTTTGCACGTTTCAAAGTCTGGTATATGATACCACATATCAGGAAATGGTTTTAGATACCCTCGCTGCAATGGGTATCTAGCTTTGACCAAGTAGTATTTGTCAGATAAATACTGCAATTAATATGGAGATTAAAGTGAAGTATTTTATACGCTCATGCTCGAGCGTACCTGCCGGTGGATGTGGAAAGTTGGTATTGACATTCTGCGTTGCAGATCTAAAAACTCAACTTTCATGTACGCTCTCCTCCCAATCGACCATTACAAAAGTGAAACACATGTTAAAATCGCAAACTATCATGATATTTTGGGTTAGGCTTCCGCAACGACCAATAAATGCAACTTTATCATTATTTGGGATTCGTGCGTCAACATGTGTTCCGTCAATTGTGCTGATGCAGCCTTAGTTAAGTGAAAGCTAGATACTGAACAACATTGCATTGTCCAAAAAAATAACTCAACTGCTCTCGAGACATTACCTTGAAGAAGAGCATATATCGCACATTGTGCGATATCTCTATGGGTGTCTGTTCGAACTTAGAATCTCATGGTTTAATGACATGTGAGGAAAAACTAACAAGTGCGCTCAATCCAATTGAGAAGGACCAGCTAATTGTCTCGGAGTGTTGAAAACGCTCCATCGCCCCTCGCATGGAGTCATTCTGAGATAGTATGTACAGTGTTATTGCGAGCACCTCACGTGAAGTGGTCCTGGTTGAACCATGAAGTCAGTGAGCTCCTACGAGTTCCTCCAGAAGATCAATGAATATTTTCTAACTCATTTGTAACATATTACTAAATCTTGTTGGGTGCTCAACTAGCAACTCCTCAACCCATTTTTTACTGATATATGAAGATGTCATACATGACGATCGTTCAATGTACGAATTGTAGTACTCGTAGATCAAGCATATGACAGCAACCAACATCTCCGCCTCCATATGTGTGTGCCTCCTTATGCATGCATCCATATTGACCGGCATTTGTAGTCTTCTACTTGTATCCATGAGGATCGGTATCTTTCAGTCTAAACCTTATACATTATTGAGTTACTAAAACATAAAAGTTTGAGCAATATAAAAAAGGAGACGGTTGTATATAATAATGAGAATACTAAAGTGTTTACAAGTACGATAATAGAAAATTAAAAGAGAATGCATTATAAATGTTCTTGACATGAAAAGTATTGAATATCTCATTATTCAAGGGATCGTAAAAACGTTGAAGATAAGACATTCCGCGAGTAGCTGACATTTTCACAAAGAGATCTCTACGGACCAAGTCCTCTATCATTTCTATTGCGTACAGATAGAAAGCTTCATCCTCATAAATTTCGGGTGAATCACTCATAATTTCCAGTGCCTTCTCTATAGTGGTTGAATGAGAAGCCTAACATTCTGCATTGTAAGAAGATACCTGCCAGGAGAGTTGGTTTCTAAGAAATCCAGGACCAGATTTTATTTTATTGTCAACCCTTGGTTGCTTGGTAGGGAAGGTAGTTTCATATTCGTTATGCTCCTGGCTGGACACTTCAGTCGAATCACCTGAACCTCCAGGGGTTCTAAGATTCACGCTATTCTTTGCTGTAGGAACCACCTACAAAGAAATTAAGAAAAATCCAATTATAAAAAATTATAAAGTGAAAAATTAACAAAATTTCAGAATAATACTCACCACAAGTCTTTCAGTCCACCACTCATCTAGTGCATCAATTATTCGCTTCACTGGATCTCGCCCTAAACCCGTTGAGACTCGTTTCAAGTCATTCCAAATCTTTCAATCTTTCTGAAGTTGGTCCCACATATTCTTAAATTGCATCTTGTCATACCTTTGCCTGTAATTTTCTTGAAATTTTTTGTAATATTTTGCCATTCTTTCTTATTGAAGAAGGCAGTTGGTCAGTTTTCCATTTCTATTTCCTTGAGGCAAATATCACAAAATATTATTTTCATTTTTTTCCCTCAATGTCGGTGTAGCAATATATTTGGTCTTATTAGCCATTTTTTTACAAATGTAACAATACTCAAATTTGGCTTACAGTCAACAGAAAACCCTAAACCTATTGTTCATTTTATATCATAATGATAGCAATGGTTTCTTAGAAATATTTAAGTCATCCTAAAATGCCACATCACCACAGAAAACATACAAATATCCTTATTGCTGGATTTTGCAAATGGAACATCTACATTGTTTCAAGTAGAACATCTACATTTCAGGATTCTGCAAAAAATGGAGATTAAAAGGGTAAAGTACTTACAATGGCATCTACATTGTTTTCCAACAATAGAAGAGATCATTATTATTCATGCAATGAGCTCGTCTACATTGTATTCCAACAATAAAAAAGATCACAGCATCCCTAACCCGGATCATTCATTTCATGTAATATTTAGTACAAGAAAGTGTTTACTAGACATTAATAGCAACAAAAAAGTAGCAAAATCACAATTCTCACCCAAAATCACATTGTACTTATCACTATACTCAACATGCTTGAACAAAATACTACTTTATTCTAGAGTTTAAACTAGACACTGATATTCATCAAAAGGAAAAGAAGGGAAGCTTGACCAAAATTTATGGGTCAGCTAATTAAATCATTCTTTTGGCTAATAGCAAAATTAATTTGGATGATTTAATTTACAACTGTTCAGACTCGTTTGGATATTTGATTCTTCTAACCTAGTACCTCTCTATTTTTGTAAAGTGAGAAGAAGTGATCAAGAGCATTTAACAACTCTCCAAATGTCTTTTTTTTAAGTAATCTAAACAGTTGTAGAGGTGATCAAGAGCATTGAACAAACCCATCATATGCGTTTACATGTTTTGAGAGTGGCATTGTTGATCTAGGAAACAATATTTGAGTTGGAAAGTGTTTTTTTTGGGGAGCATTACATGCATGCCATCCGATTCTTACATATTAACATATCTAACACCAAAAAGTAAGGAGTTCGTTTGTTTGCTTCACTGCTAATTCGACAACAGACTCTTGACTCATCCAAAAAATGGTAGGGATGCTTGGTGCTTGAAGAACAGATAAGTAAACCACAAAATTTTATTTGAGAAGATTAGGGCAAAAGAAGACTAGGGTCTTACAAATTCAAACATAAAAAAAAGGCTTCTTACCGCCGCTTCAAGGACGAGAAAATGGTCTGCGTGAGAGGAGGAGGAGGACCTTCGGAGAAGAGGAGGGGAGGGGAGAGTTCTGCGCCTGCAACCTTTTTTTCCATGGGACGAATTTATTTTGGATGGATTCGTCGGAGAAAGAGGAGGAAGCCGGTCGGATAAGTGGAGGAAAGGGGAGAGAGAGCAAGCAGTTTTTATTTCACGGGGGCGAAATGTTTCGGGTAGGGTAACGGGATAAAAAGCCGATTGACGGAGCTGGGAAGCGGGTTAGTGTTCGCGGTTGGCGTTTGATCGAAATCGCGGCATGTCGCTGTTACAATGTCGTGCCAAACCCGTAAAGATCATGTTGGGCTGTCGCGCCGCAGCAGTGCTGCTCGGCCAAAGAGGGCCTTACGCTCTTTTATTTCATTCGATTTGTCGAATAGAAAGTCCCATGCTTCGCATTTTCTTGTTCCTATCCCACTTTCCCTTCTCTCTTTCGTTCCCCTTTCTTTGTTCGTTTCATGTCGGTAGAAGCAAGGCGAGATTTGCGACAATTGCTACAGTGCAAGGGCTGCGAGCTAGGTCTGAACAACAATAACTGAGTTGCTACCTAGTTGTCGCAGCTCGCAATTTGACGCTTCAGGGCATTTTCGGTATGCACCAATCCCTCTCTTTCGTTATTTTAGGCTTTCATGTCCTTTGTCACCCTTTCGTTTTGAGGTTTGCCTCACTTTTGGTGTTTTTCTTGTTTCCAGTAGTTGTCAGAGGCACCGAGTTTGTGTCAGAAGTGTCGTAATTTGTTTTTAGACTTCTAAAAGGGTTTTAGCACGAGTTTAGCGAAGGTGAATTAGCCGGTTCAGAAGGGCAATTTATGTTGAAAGCCCATTTGAGATATGTTTCGGGTGAATAAGTTATGTTTTGGGTTAAATCATGTTATGAACTCGAATTTTATGAATTCCTATGATTTCTACGTTGCCTAAGTTGTGTTATTAAGGCGGCAAGATCGAGGCGAGTGTATAGAGGCTCGTCGTGGGAGTGTTCCGTCTAGTCAGGTGAAATAAGCTTGTGTCAAACTAAGAAAAATACTCGTCTATAAGTTTCATGTGATTTCTAATTTGACAGTGATGCATTTGAATTCTGACATATTGTAGATAAATATCTGCAAGTACTTTATGAATGTAAGTTGACTTTCATTATGCTATCTGTGATTCTATTCTATTTTATGATTCAAATGATTATGCAATGACATTGATTGCCCGCAGACATTCATTTTGTTATGATTCATGCTTATGAGATGAAATGCTTAATTGTAGGAATTATTTTGTATGATATATCTGCTGAATGTTGTTATAGAAATATCATAATGAACGTTAAGGGATAGATTATTTCATGAATGCTTGCTAGTGTATTATGTAAGTATGTATTCCCAACTGATATTTATATGAGGATGAAATTCTAAAAACCATTGGAAATAAACGGTGACAGAACGTTAGGGAATTGTAGGTATCAGGGGGGTTGTCAATAACTACTCTGTTGGTGGAAACTCTACTTTTATCAGTAGTTTGTATAGTCTTTGGGGCAAGGTGATGACCCATGATAAAAAAATATGGATATAGTTGAATCCTATTCATTAAACAAGTGAAATTCTTATGATATGACCTCTATGAAATGAATGAACATACATATACTTATGATTTTAATGCTTATGACTTGTATGTTACAGTACAGTTGATTTTTTTACCAACTGTAACTGTTCTTTTTTCATGTTTTCTATTGCGCTAGTATATTATGATTGTATGTAGACATGTATAGTTTTATACAAGCATGCACGGTACCTTTCATTTTATGTTTAAAATCTCATTTTAGCCATAAATATTTCTCTGAGCTCGTTGTTACTCGTTCTTCTTCGTTGCATTTCAGTTAAGAGCAACGAACACCGGGGTGAGTAGCAAGGTGTGTTTTTATACAAGCTTTTGCACGATAATTTCTAGACTTTTGTACATAAGTTTTGAGTATATATTTTTATTGTTTTGTATTTAGCAGTTTTGTATGGTTTTTATATTTTTGATGATTTAATTTCCATGTTTCCGAATATGTGATTGAAATTCAATGTATGTCGTATATTGCAGCGATCCAGTTATACTAATTCATCGTCCACTGGGTTTTGATTATAAATGTCAGGACGAGTGCTGGTGAGAGTTGGTCTGACCAAATTCTCACCTTCTGTTGCACCTCAGCCGACCCCTAAAAGGGCTGGGCCAGTTGGTGTGTGTCGTAAAACCCTTTGGAAGATATCAAAACCTAGATAAAAACCGTTTTCCCTTTCATTTCTTTTTTCTTCTTAATGGCTTCTTGAAGTATTTCAAATGATAATTCTTTTCCAATTTCAGTCCCACAGAATGCTAATCCTGAAACAGTTGGTATAGAATGGCCATTATAGTGAACCAATTATTCTCCTGCTAGCATATATTTCTTATGGGATTTCCCAGGCCCTGATGGATATAGTTGGAATATATTTGGAAGGCATTGTTGCTAGGGCTATTTTAATGTGGCTTTTGTGCTATCCTTTATTTTGATTTGAGATATTTCCTTGGGATAGCATTGACAATTATAGAACTTAGAAGGGAAGGTGGAGTTTGGGCTTTTTGGTTGTTAAGCTAGGGTAGTTTTTGCCGGTTAACATGAAGCAGACTCGTACAGTTTTCCAAGAACAAGCTTGTGCAACTTAGGCATCTCTTTCCAATCAAACAAAGAGGTAGAACCTTCGTGAAACTATATTGTTATTCAATTTGTTGTGCTCACTTGGAACTAATGCTTATTGGATTAAGCACGAAAAAATTATTGTCTTTTGTTATTTAGTTTATTTTTTTGATATCATAATCATGAAAGGAGAACTATGCAGTTTAGATCATCATAATCATTGTTAGCCTTATCCGGACTCTTTGGTATTAGCTTTATGAGTTTGCATTTTTCGTTCTTGTTGAGTATTATATAAGTCATGAGGAATTAATTCACCTAATAAGATTGAATCACATTTCTACATGTGACCATAAACAGACCAAGTTACTTAATAAAATCAACTTGGTTAATCGAAAGAGTTTTATTTATCGATCCCTTCTGTCAACGCTTCATCAATAACACGAACTACAAATTTGCTTAGTTAAAGAGTGGCCCAAAGGATGGTACCACATCGCTATTCAACTTGTTGATGCCTATGCATACTGGAAGAAAAAATTGGACTCATCAGTGATTGTTTACTTGTAGGGATTAGAATAGCCATTTTTGAAACTGTCTGACCACATAGGGACAGTTGTGGTTCTTTTTCTCTTTGGCAAACTTTCCAGAAAAGCCATGGAGATGCTTTTTGAAGGATGGTCAGTTACTTTGGTACGAGCAATGACGTGCACATTTTTATCTTATTTGCCTGAAGGTGTTACAAGTTATGGACCTTCTGATGTATTCACATCTTCTGATGTACTCACATCTCGTTGTATGTTTGGTGAATGAACATATTGTTATCTGTTCTACAATTCTTACTCTCTAAAGTAACCAACTACTTTGGAGATATCACTTCACATATTCAACTTGATTTATAGAATCTAGCATGCACCACTATTCTCCTTTATAAAGGACATCATCCATCTTTGCAGGCTAACTTTAAAGTTTGCCTTCTGTATGTCCAATATTCATTTGAAGAGATTCTTCTGGCAATCTTCTTACACGGAAAGTTCAACATGGTTTATAATACCTAAACAAGGAAGTGCTATAGAGCAAATCGGTTATTTCATTGTTAGCCTTCTTTCTGTATTTGATTATCAAGTTGATTTGTCAGATGTAAGTCATCCACTTCATTTTAGTATGCTGCACCTTAACTGAGTCTTACAAATAATGATGTGACTAGAATGTCACTGTTTCATTGCTGAATGGAATGCTAGCTCCCTTTATCATAGGTTGGATTGTTCTTTTGAGCCCCTTGAAGCATCTAGGAGTGCTAGGCAATGGGTCTCCGATCCTATTTTAGTATTGCACGCATTGCATGTCCTCTAGTATTTGCTTTTAGTTAGAAGTGTCATTTGCCAATTTGGCAATGCAAACTCGGTTGCCTCACTTTTCTTCTTCTTGAAGAAGAGAAATGTATCCTCTTATTTTTATCCGTTCAAATTTGCCATTATCCCTGGTCAAAATATGTAAATTAGATGGTCATTGAAATATGGTGCGTGAACATAAGAAACTCCTTACATTGTTCACAGTTTGTGTCGCTACTGAATTGACTTCACATTTTAGGATCTAATTTAACTTATCCATTGCTCACCTCACAAATAGAGGGATTTCAAGCTGGTGAGGAAAATTGCAGGCTTCCATTAATCCGAAGGTTATTGTTGCATAATAATGAATAATAGGTTTTTATTGTTGTTTTGTTGATAGTATGGTTGTCGCTCGCAATAGGCAGTCCATAAAGCTGAATATTGGCGGGATTTGGAGCTAGCGGGTAATTCGAGACTTTGAAATCCCAATCTGTGGACTATTATCTGGATTGTAAGTTGTATGTAATCTCATCCTTATTCTCATAGAACATCTATAATATTAGTGTTAATGCTTTATCCAGACCTAATGATAATTGTCAATAAATCACTGTGATTAGCTGCGTCCAAAATTAAAATTACCTAGTATTACGTAAAAGCTTTTTGTATTAATGAGGGCATAACATTTGCTAAGAAACTCAATAAGAATTCGAGTAATTTCTCTTTCTTCATTGCAACAAGCCCTGCGAAATTAATTTATGGGCATTTGCCTCCTTTTGTCTCTATTTGCTGCAGCAAGCTTCATGACAGCTTCCCCTACCTCTATTGTTCTATCAGAGTATGCACAGCAGATCCACCGACTTCTCTATTAGCAGCCAATTTGTTCATCTCCAATAATAGGTGAGCTTTAGGAAAATGAAAACTAACCCACAACTCACAAGTGGAGAGAAATAAAATAAAATCTAAAAAGAATGTCCTCTTTTTCGACAGAAGCTGTTCTCAGTTTTAGATCAAACTAGAATTCCAATCTCTAATAGAGTGTAAAGTCGACCATCAGTTAGATTGAAAACAATATTTTGTTCTGTCCCAAGTATGGAGAATCTTCTCAAGAGAAAACAAAAGTTATGCAATTTTAAGGGCCCCATGCTGAGTGTGAATGTTCTCAATTTTTGTTGCTTAGGTTAGAAGAATATTTATGTTATTGATATGGAATATTATAATATTGAAAATGGATTAAACATGCCTGTCCCTACTCAAAATCATTGATAATTGGGACATGGTGATACTATCATACAAAAAGATTGGTGACACTGACCAGTATATATAAGTAGGACTAAAATTAACAGCATGCCATTGAATAAATTTCTCAGTCATTTTGGATTACAAAATTTTTAAATAATTTGTGGCTCGAGCTCGACCATGTGGTTAATGCATTAAATTGAGCTGCATTGAAAATTATGCAATGTTCCAAATGTTTTATGAAAAGAGAAAAATCTTACAAAATTTTAGCTGGCTTGTTTGGGATTACTTTTGCGTTTACTTTAAATTTTTGTTTTTGCTTTTATTTTAAAAATATGTTTTTAGTATTTTTTTTTTTTCTTTTTGTTTTCAGCAAATTAACTTATATTTTTAGTATTTTTTTTTTCATGTTTTTTTTTCTTTTTGTTTTCAGCAAATTAACTTATTTTTAGAAGCACTCAAAACTGTTTTTCAAAAATAGCTAATCATATTATAATACTATCAAATATGTTTTATTTTAAGTAAAAATAAAAACAAATTAAAATAATAAATAAAAAAATGAAAATAAAATTAAAAGTAATCCCAAATGGCTCCTAAAGAAAGCATGCATATCAATACCAAACCATGTATCATCAGGAAAACACCACTTCTATGAAAGAGAGATAACAGCATTATTTATTCTTCCGACAGACAACGACATATAACCTTATTATTAATCTTTCCAAGGGACATGTAACTTTCTCAAATCCCCATCATCCTTGAGAGTTGTACTCTTTAATTCATGTATTACAAATAGATAAAGTTTACTGTTCCGAATTCATGGGTTTTTTTCTGCTGCTTATTTTCCTGCTTAGCATTCGGTTAGTAAATCATTTTTCAATGCCTCCCATTTTTATTTATATACACAGGTATTGCAGGCTGGAGGATACAGGGAACCGTTTGATATTTTATCGGACTACCTTGGTAGAAAGCCTTCTATCCGGCCGTTTGTTGAAATCAAAGCCAGAAACAGCTTGCCTCTAGCAGAAATCAATTAATTTGTGAACAGTTAGCTTTGCCAGTGACTCGTGGACATGTATGTGTCTATTTATTTATTGCTGTTCTTTTCATTTTCAGCAATCATGTTAATCTTATAAAAGTCTACAAATTAAGCATACTCTTGTTCAACTCTTAAATGTTTTTTTGAGCCTATTGTACACTTTTTTCTTTTGTCGAGCTTAGCCAATCATGTTGTGGAGCGGCCAACCCATTTAAATACATGCCAACCCAATACACTCGGAGTTGCTTCAAGCAGGAGAACTCTAAACGCTAAATCAAAATTGCTGATGAAAACCCGTAAAAAATGAATATGAATCGAGAACCCATTTAAATACATGCCAACCCAATACACTCGGAGTTGCTTCAAGCAGGAGAACTCTAAACGCTAAATCAAAATTGCTGATGAAAACCCGTAAAAAATGAATATGAATCGAGAACGTACTCTTTTTTTCAATGTATTCGGGAGGTCTTTGGGCCAGGTCACGTAAAAAAATGCATTTTTAACATTTTTTTTTAAATGGCGAGAACGGGGCCCACCACTTTACAATGGTGTGGTCTTATTGGAGTCCGGATGCAATATTTCCTCTTGTAAGGGAGGTTGTGTCGTTAGAAGCAGGCGAGCAAGTTGGTGCTTGTTACGAGGCTAGTGATGGTTGGGAAATAGGGTTAGCAATAGTTTTGATGATGATGACGGCGGGTGACTTTTGAAAGGGTGAGGTTTTTGGTGTTTAGAATGTAAATTATATATTTTATAGTTTAAGGATGTAAAATATAATTTTAAGTGACAGATATGTAAAAACACTTAACCATCTCATTAAATATTTTAGTTTTTATATATTTGTAAATGTTGAATTAGAGCCATAAAATGGAAAATGGGAATTTGAAGACAACAATTAATGGTCATGGTAAATTTATTTGTATTTATGTATGTATATATGTATGTATGTATCTGTATGTATTTATGTATGTATGTATGTATGTATATCTATATGTATGTGTGTGTGTGTCTATATATATATATAGATTTGGAAGGAGAAAATCCGAAGCATTTATTAAAAAATTTCTTGATTCAGCCATGATAGCAAGGAGCGATCTCTATTCTCTTCATTGCAATAATCTTTGGCATCGTGTTTGGATAAGATTCAATAATCATTATCTCCAACCATTTTAAGTGAGCCGAAAGCACTTAAAATCAAAGCATTGATTCGCCCCTACCTCCCTCACTTTTTCGAGCAATTATTCTATTTGTTGATCCAATCACCTTTTTAATTTTTCTTTAAAAAAAATAAAAAACGGGGCCCATTAACATACACATTTAGGTAAGATGGATTTTAATTAGTTCACCGGCTGCGTACGATGAATGTATGCAATAATTGGCTCACCAAGCTCAATCGGCCCCCCTATTTAGATGTCGCACATGTGCGATCATTTTTCAATTTTTTTTCCTTTCATCAAGGAATTTCAATAGTGTGAGAAGCACCTTAAACCAATATCTACGAAAGAAGCATTTACGTAGACTACTCATAACCAGAGAGTCAGGTGTATGCACCTATTTTGGGGTCAAGAGCACTCCCAGAGGAACGTGTTCCTACTGGTTAATTACATCTTGGGGGATACCCAAAAATACTCTCGATAAAAGGAGTTTCCCCTATATTATCATAGACCTAGGGTATAGGCAATCAAAGAAATGTTATTCCGTGTGGGAACAATCCTGATGCTTCAAAGCTCAGGTTAAGCCATCAGGCAGAGAGTGAGTCTCTCACATCCCAAATGGATAGCGACTAATCAGCACACGGGGTCCACGGAATAACCTAAATCATCTTGACGGGGATATCCCAACAAGTCAAAGCACGTCCGGTCAATAAAGGCAGAGGACAAATTGTCGTATCCCGAATGTGCGGCAGCTCATCAGTATTGGGTCGTCAAGGGGATATCAACGAAGTCAATGAGTGATAGGGTTCAAAGGGGCTCAACAAAAAGGAAGGTAGAGTGATCCTAAAAGGTAAAGGTAATTGGGTCAGGGTACCACAGACTCGTCATCCACAGCTACTAGGATCCTAAGTCTACCTGGTTGTGAAGGTAGTCAACCCAACACGTCTTGAGATCCCCGGTCAGCAAACCGTGAATTGCGTCGTGCACAGGAACCTCGGTAGCTCTAAGGTCAAAATAAAGAAACTCTATCCTATGACTACAAGCTAGAGCTCCAAGAGGTGCTGACTTATACCTACCAAAATAGCAAGGATGCGTCAGGAAAGAAAGAGAAGCGGAGGTTCAGCTACAACGCTGGAAATACTCCAAAATAAAAGGACTTACACCCCGTTTGGGTTGGGTAGGCGCACTAGACAACCACCTATAAAAAGGTATGTTGAGTTAGTCAGGTTGGAGAAGCACGGGGACTCCTCCTCGGAACATGCAAATATGATGCAGTTATCTAGAACTGTCATATGTATTTTGGAGGCCCTATTAATATATGCAGGAAAGTAAATGTTATCTTTTTTAAATCCTGAATATTTTAATTATCTTGAATATTTTATTTAGAATTTTGTAGAAAATTATAATTTTAGGGTTTTTAATGAGCCTAGATATAAAGAGTCTATATTGCATCATGAAATCCCAGATAAATCACAGAAAGAAACAAAGAAAACACATGCAGATGTGCAGTCCTGCAGGCATGATGCAAAAAACAAAACAATTCAAATAAAATAATAAAAGGCCGGTGTCGCTGGGTCGGCAACATATCTCAAAAAAGAAAAAAAAAAGCGGTCGGACTCAGCATATACATGCCCGATCCTAATTCTATACAACAATATAAAATGTAAAATTAAGATACGAGGCAAGAGCATATACTCCTGGTTTTCTTCACGTGGTTCCCGCGTCAAACCCCTCGAAACTCGTGCCCGTATCTTATTTCTACTACAGGACTCTTCTGAACTCTAAAAAGTACAAAAGAAAAAGAAAGAGTCGATCCTGCATGAAAACAAGTGTCAGCGGGAAAACTCATAGGCAAATAACGTATAATGAGACATGTCTTAAAGTTGGGGAGCTAAATAGCACCTGCAAACAAAAGAGTCAGAAATCATCACATGCTCCCCTAATAGTGATACCTGTGTGTGTGCATATAAATATGCATGGCTCCCTGTAGAAAAATGCCATAACACACTACCACACATGCAGCATGCAATCACACCACAAGCATAATGCAAAATAAAGATATCTGGTTAGGGAAACCAATCCAGCAAAGAACAATAACCAGGCATCACAAAGTAAACAAATCCAGCAAAGAACAATAACCAGGCATCACAAAGTCTACCTAGCATCCTAAATCCTAGCCTAACATACCATCTAACGAAAAGTGCATCAACCTAGTATCTAAGTGTGGGGTAAGTCTAGGTATAGTATGACTTTGACGAGGTCGTCATACCGGCCCTATCCTAAAGATCCGAAGGATCTAAAGGGTGTCACGATCTATTAAATCTTTAGCACAGTCATACTCGTGTCAATCTCGATGACTTAACTGTCATTGCTCATCAGGATCAACCCAGCAAGCAATGCTCATTAAGGCATCACGATCAACACATTGTCACTCTCCTAATAAGCATAGCTTGCTATCCATGCAAACATACAAATGCAAATGCAAGCAAATCAAAAAATATAAGTAGTGATAAAGAGTATATCATGAAGGCGACGACTCATATGAATGGGCATGCCGTTGCAGCAGAGGTCCGAAAAGAATGTATGTTGGTAAAGCAGTGACCCGAAGGAATAGGCATGATGTGGCGGCATGAGCCCAAAAAGAGTGTATATCGGTAAAGCAGTGACCCGAAAGTGGGCATGGCGTGGGGGCAACGGTCCGAAAAAGAGGGTATGTTGGTAAAGTAGTGACCCAAAGGAATGAGCATGTTGTGGCTGTAGGAGCCCAAAAGACGTTATACTGGTAAAACAATAACCCGATTGTGGGCATGTCGTGATAGCAGCGGCCCGGACAGAGGGTATGTCGGTAAGGCAGTGACCCGAAGGAATGAGCATACCGTGGTGGCAGCTGCCCAGAAAAAGGGTATGCCGATAAGACAGTCACCTGAAGAAATGCAACAAGTAGATGATATTGATTATGCAGACAAACATGTATGTGCACATACACAACATGCAAAGGAGGAAGTGGTCGGTTGATCGGCTAGCTGGTTGAAACATAAGTGATGTGACCGGTTTGGGATAATCGACCAAGGCACAAGTGGTGTCGACCGGTCCGGAACGACCGATTGAGGCACAAGTGGTGCAGGTGCAAGTGCAACGTGTAAATGCAAGGTACAAGTTGCAAGTGCAAGTGCGATATATGACATACAATATGTAGCATGTAAGACATGCACATGCAAACAATGAGGTGCAAACAACCGCATATGATAGCGAGCTACGCTCATACTAACGACTTCGCCTGGGAAACCTAAGGCTGACGAGCTTGGATTTGCAGCATCGCCCCTCCAGCTTTGGTGACAAAATATGAGGAGTTTTATCCCAGATCTCAGAGGGGGAAACTCTCGACAACGTCACGAAATGGGCTAACTATAAAGTTTTCCCTATTTCATAAACTCCTCTAGACTTTACAAAGTGAGACAGCTACAAATCATCTCTCGCTTTGTCAAGTCTGACCTTCCAACTTCTCCAAGTAAAGCCGGGGAACCCAAAACTAGAAGAGTGAGGGACTCTGATCCATCAGGACTTGTGCTAAGGCTCACAACAAAGGGGAGAGACTTGGCTCTATGGAGGGTGTTTGACCATGTAGGAAAAAATCCTAACCTAAAGGCTCACTCTAGGAAATCGACGATCAATCACATAGGTACGTTGACGTGCCGGCTCACACCGACGCACGCACCCCGTGTGGGCAATCGAATTCACACGCCTTGACATCACTAAAATCTAGGGCAAGCTAGGAGTAGGGAAATTTCACCACCGTGACGGTTGCAGATGCATTCTCTTTATGCTGAAGGAGAGCCTACGTTTCCAACAAACCCCAACAAAGCTCCAGTCCGCGCACCAATTGTCTCGCAGATCATGCACGGAACAATAAAAGAAACCTGAGTGAGGGCAAGAGAGGTATGCAAATTACCCAAATAAATGATCGTGATGAACTAAAATGTGACTGACACATACCTTCGCATAGGGGACTGGATGACGATGAGGGAGGATTTTTTGCCTCAATCTCAAAGGAATGAAACCAACGAAGCGAGGCAACAAGGTTGGATGACGCCAGCGGGAGGCATTCGACGAAGAGGTGCGCGACGCACGTGCCAATCAACTGGCAAAAAGAGCCGGCTAAAGCATCGTCAAATCCAACAAGGGAGACCCTTTGGGCTGACTGTCTCAGGTCAGAAGGAGGCTGTCACGGGCAAGAAAGAGGTCCGGTGAGGCTGAGACGGCCAGCAAAGCCAAAGGCCTAGGCTTTTAGTGAAACCAAGGGAGGGCTGGCATAAGAAGGAGGAGGCTCGGTGGCTGGGGGGCTCGACAAAAAAAGAAGCTTCAGGTAGCGACGACAGCATCGAGGGTCACACTGGCGAGACAGACCGACATATAAAGGCTTGGTCAGCCAAGAAGAAGAAGGGAAAAGGCGACTGCAGGAGGTTTGGACGGCAGGGATGGGATTTCCGGTGAGGCAGAGGGCGGGAGACGGCCAGAGAAGAGGAGATCTGGAAGCGGCGAGGAACTCTAGCCGGCGAGCAGAGCGCAAAGATTGGCAGTCCGGCGTGATGGCTAGGGTTCGCAAATCTTCAGTGCTAAGCAATGCCGCGTGCGATAGATTTAGGAGAGAGGAGGGAGGCAGCGTGGGTTTTTAAAAGAAAAGATAATATTTATTATTATTATTATTATTATTATTATTTATAGCTCCATTCCACTCAGTTCTCCCCAATTTGCCCCCAGGTAAAATCGGCGCTCCGAATGCACTGGTGTGGTTTGTTTCATTGTTCGGGGTCATCTAGACAACTTCGCTGACGATCGGGTCAATTCGAGCTAATTTCACGCACGGCGTGACAAATAACATTTTTTTGACCTAATCGGAGTTGTCCGACGAACAAAATGTCGACCGGTCTTTGCCTAAGAGAAATTCAAAGTCTAGCAAAATGACCCCAGCAATGTGCCCCTCAACACATGCTAAAAGGGTATCGGGTTGGTATTTGAACTATCCAAAGTTTCTAGGCCGAGTGCGGTTGGATGGTTTTATACGACTTTTGGCGGGTTTTGGCGTGATTTCACTTCATAATAACCGTCGGGATGACTTTAAAAAGGCCTAGAGACATCCTTGGACGCCTAGTAACTTCCTATTTTAGGATTCCATGGCTCCAAATTTCAGAAATACTTTGAGGTATGGAGTTTTCAACAAAAGAAAGTTTATTAGTTTCGACGCACAGCGATTATACAATAAATTTATTACGAAGAGGAGATTGATCAAGGAAAGAGGATTTGTTAATCATGGAGTGATCAATCCTACTGGTCCGATTGATAAAATCATTATACAAAGGCGTTGGGAAGTTCTGTGTTACACTACGTCTGCGTTTGTCATACCTGTGGTGAAAGAGTTTTGTGCAAACTTACATGGAATTACTTAAGGTGTTGTCTTCATACGAGTACCATTTAGTCCTGCAAGGATTGATGAATTGTATATGATAGATAACATTCTGATATGTCATTATACGAATTTCATTCCTACACGAGATTTGATGCAAGACGTGTATAATTTTCTGACGGATGAAAGTGATATGTGGGAGATACAAGATGAATGATTGATATGTTAGTTTCTCCACGTTTCTCCACTTCATTACTTAATCCAATTTCGAAGCAATGACATTTCTTTATTGCTGCAAAATTACTCTCTACTATGAAAATTAGTAGAGTTACCGAAGAATGTGATATTTTACATTACTGCGATCAAATGAAAAAACCCATTGATATAGGGTCTGTTATATTTAAATCTATTACGGGTATCCTTACTAATGGACCAATTTATGGACTTGGGCATTCTTTTACCATCTTTTTGATTTGCAGTCAAGCCCAAGTTCCATATGAAAGTTGGGAAAAGTCTTTATTACCTTGGGAGCCCATGAATCCTATAGATGAGAATTATT
>NW_018164562.1:58371-58876 GCF_001263595.1 Phalaenopsis equestris | reverse complement strand
ACATGCTTCAACTCCATTAATACCACCAACAGTTGGAAGTTCGCTTGCTTTGGAAAAGAAATTGAAGAAAATTGAAAGTGAACTTCAGAGTATTATGAATGCAGTAGGAGATCTTAAATATCTTTTTGATCACCTAGATTTTAGAATGAAAGAAAATTTTGATCACACTGGAACTTTTGAAGCAGGATTAGTTCGGATTTTTAAAGAAAAAGGTTGGATCGAAGAAAATTCGACAGATTAATTCTCGTACCGATCCTTCTACAATTTATATGTTAATTACCAATCTATGGGAGATATCAGAGGTGGAGAAAGCACTGAAGAAGAGGTATAATAATTGAAGACTTTAAATTCTCTATCTATTTTTGAACATTATATATATTTAGTATAATTGTGTGGATTTAATTTGGTTTGTTTTTTTTGTTGTTTTTTGCTTAAGAATTTTGAACTTTGATTGTGTGTATAGTTTTGTGACAGAATTTAGTGTTGTGGCTTTTTTTTGTCTCCG
>NW_018164562.1:55000-58325 GCF_001263595.1 Phalaenopsis equestris | reverse complement strand
ATAATTAGTTTGTTTAATATGTGTGATTGTGTAATTAAAAATTGTGTTTGTAAAAAGTGTACTTTCATATATAGAAGTTAGTTTGTTGTTGTTTGTGAAAATTCGTGCTAGTGAAATGTTTTGTTTTGTGAATTATTGTTAGATAAAAATTTGTGTCTAAAGTACTAAAAATTTTTGGAGTAAGTTGATAGAAAATTAAAAATTAAAAAAATCAAAATATGAAATTTTTGGGCCTTCAGCGTCGACGGCGCCCTCGACCCGACAACAGATTTTAACCCCTAAAAATTCACAATTTTTACTATGGCCACCATTTTTACGCTTAAGTCATCTTCAACCTTTGGTTTGGGAGGCTAGGGCTTGATTGTGGTCGGATTTGAGACGATTTAGAGGCTAAAATACTTCGGATTTAATCTTCTCTAGATAAGAGCTACACTTTAAACCAAAAATTTTTTATTTTCACCAAGGATTAATCTCACATTGCATGGATCAGAAAATATGGAAATTTTTTGAGAAATTTTTGGGAAAATTCTTTGGTGATGAACTCTTATTTAGTGATTTGAAGTTTAAAATGTTTTACATTTTGATTTTTAGAATTTTAGAATTTATTCGAATTTTTTAAAATTTTCTAGATTTCCTATGGCACCTAGATCGAGCAAAAGGAAAGTAGAATATGACGAGCAGAGATTTGTTAGCTTTAGAGCTAGTGCTCGATTTCATAGCATTTGTGAAAATAAGAAAGTAATTCAGGACTGAGGTTTTAAAAATCCCGAAGGAGAAGTTGAACGTTTGATTATTGCTCGAAAGTGAGAAATTTTTTACTATTTTACTGTCGATGCGATAGCTGGGATTGTAATGGAATTTTATGCCAACCTTCCTGAAGCTTCTGATGATTATGTATTTGTTCGTGGCAAAAGGATATAATTTACTCCAAAGAGAATAAATGACTTTTATTCTGTAGAAGATGTGTATAGATGTCATTATCATTCTTTTTCTATTACAGATCAGGCTTTAGATGAAGTTATTTCTTTTTTGACTAGTGAGAAAGGGGCTTGGAAAATAAAAAATATAGTTAAAGTTAACTTTCCCCTTTCTATGTTAAATGTAGTATCTAAAGCCAGACACTATTTTATTTATGGGAGGATGATTCTAACGAATCATCATAGTGAAGTGACCAAGGATAGAGCCATCCTGAACTACTGTATTCAGCAAGTGATGGATATAAATGTAGGCTTTATCATTTATATGAACATTCAATCTATTGATCTGGGAGAGACTACTGGTGGATTGGCACACCCTGCTCTTATTTACACACTTTGTGAGCAGGCAGGAATTGATTTCAGACCTAATGAGGAGAGGATTGAGCCTCAAAGACCGATTGGGCCTGTCAACATCAAGACTTATGAGTCTCATGTTTATTGGAGATCTGGAAGACAGGCTAGAGATATTCCTTCTTCTTCTAGAACCTCTAGTGAGCCTACTTCAAGTGACCCCAGCAACAGGGTTGATTGGAGATCTGGAATACAGGCTAGGGATATTCCTTCTACTTCTAGAACCCCTAGTGAGCCTACTTCAAGTGACCCCGACAACAAGGAGTTATTGGATCAGATGATGATACAACAGGGAGATGTTTTGAGGATGGATCATAGGATGCAGAATATAGAGGCCAGAAATGCTCACACTGATGATCTGATTTGCCATAAATTTGAGTATGATGATGCTTTTGATGATGCTTTAGTGAGATACATGAGGGGTGACCATACAGTTCAATTTTCTATTCACCCTACTTATACTCCATATCAGCAGCAGAAGTTAGATGTTAATGATGAGGAAGATGATGATTGGCGATCTATTTGATTTGTTTGTTTGTGTTTGTACTGTGTGATTGTATTGTTTGTGTTGTGCTGTTGTTTAGATTTTGTTATTATGTTATGTGAAACTGTAATGTGGAAAATTTTTTTCATTTTTAGAATTTAGTTTAGTTTTGTTGTTATTTTCAGCACTTTGTTATGTTTTGTGATTAGCTCTTTCTCAGCAAATTTTATATGTATTATGTGCAATTTAATGTTTTTAGCCTTGTAGTTTTCATTTTAGCACCTGCAGTATTTACAAAATTTATGTTCAAAAATCAGAATCTACAATAGGTATAATTTTTTTTAATGTATTTAATGCTTTCTTTTACCCTTCATTTTTAAAGCTCTTCATGTAAAAATCTTTTAAAAATTTAAGTTTGGGGGGAGAAGAAGAAAAATCATTTTTAGAAAGAGAGAAAGAACTTAATTTTATTTTTCCTCACTTAATTATATTTTCAAAAATTTTAAATTTAATATGACCTTTGGTATTAGAGGTTAACTTTAAATAACTATATTTATGTTTCTAAATATATAGTAAATTTAAGTAAAAATTTTCAATAATAAAGGTTAATTCTAGGATATTTGGTAAAAGAGAGTAAGACTATGTTTTTTCTATTTTTAGTAAAGAAAATGTGTTTTTGAAGTATTAAGAATCTTAAAAGAAAAAAAAAAACAAAAAAAAAGAAAAAATATATATGGGGAGAAGCTTACTTGCCATGAATTATATAGATCATAAGCACTAGAAAACCAAAAAAAAATTAAAATCAAAATATTAACATTAAAATAGGATAAATATAGAATTTTAAATCATTGTATTTATTATAATAATTAAAATAAAATTAATTAATCATATATTATGATTTTATCACATCATCGTATCCATTATTTTTTTTATTTGGTTAAATTTATAATAACCGATTCAATGAATTAAACAAATTAATACAAATAAAAATTTTGAAAATAAGAAAAAATTCAGGCTTTGTGTGCGTAAATTATAGAAAAAAAAAAACATATCACTCATGAATTGTAGACTCATTACAGTGCTCTTCATCAATTGTTGCAAAAAAAAATACTGCTTTGACATTTTCTCGGATGTCATTACAGTGCTCTTCAACCTCTCTCATGCTATCGTTGGAAGATATTTTGATGTTTTCTTGCAGATTATTGATTTTTAGGGCTTAAAGCAAAAAGAAAGTAAAAAGGATGAAATTTGGAGTCAAAATGATGTTTTTGAAGAAATGATCAGCGTCGGCAGCGCCGAGGGCAGCACCGACGGTGCATAACAAATTAACGTGGAGATTTTTTACTCATCGCCGACAGTGTCAGACCAACGCCGAAGGCACCAAAAGCAGTGCAGACCCCGTATCTAGAAGGTTCGATGTATTTTGATGACTTTTTGAAGAGTTTTTGGAGGCACCTTTTGGAGAACCGACCTTGGGCTCTATTTGGGGCCGAATTTCATCAGAAAATGGGCT
>NW_018164562.1:29758-54776 GCF_001263595.1 Phalaenopsis equestris | reverse complement strand
CTAAGGAAAGGTTACAAAGGATTTGCTTTGAGAAAGAGTTTTCAGATAAGTATTGTTTGTTTATCAGTGTTGTATGAACTTTCTTTTATATATGAAATTTGTGTTTTGTTATTTCTTTCTCATGAAGTCTGAGTAGTCCCCTCTATCTTTCTCTCTACTCTGAGATATGATGAAATGAAGAGATAATATGAATGTGTCAATATTAAATTGTAAAATAAATTGTGATGATTTTTCAACTCCGAACTTAATTTACGTTTCGATCTAGCGAATTGAATTGTTAAAATGTGTTGTGAAATATATGATCCGGGAAATAGAGTATGAGTTAGAGTATGGAGTAAGGAACACATTTGATTCCATGAAGGAGAACATCGTTTTCATTCATTGAATTAAGTGCAAATAAATAGGGAAATATTCTTTATTGGGTGTAGAATTGGAGAACCTTTAGGGGGACAGACTAAAATCTTCAATTCAATCTTAGTATTTAAAAACTGAAGCGAGAGCTAGCCTTCAAGTGAAGGGAAGTGGGAGCTTTGGAGTGGGAGCCGGTATCCTCCTAGCCTAGCCACAGAATAGGGGCTAAAAACTGAGATTAGCCAATGATTTTTTTTGCACTGTATCAGGGTAGAGAACTAAAATTGCTCCTATTCTAAAATTGCTCCATTATGAACATCTATTTGACACAATATATATTATGAACATTTATCTCATCTCATTTTACCATAACCTCATTGTAATGGGAAGGGGATGTTTTTTCACATGAATCTCTGTTACATAAACATAGTTAATATATTAGTATTTAGTGTTTTAAATTTTGCATATTTTATTTGATAATAGTTTAGAAATTTAATTTTGATTACATCTCAACAATTGAAATTAGTTACAGTGATTTCAATTGACATTCTGTGAATTTCCTAGCAAATTTGTCATTTCCAATTTAAACCTTTCCCGTAGAATTGATATTTGGGGCTTAAATAGAAAGTCTATTATTACTTTATAACAATACACATACTTGCGTAGAATTCAAATATTAATTGATTATATTTAATTGAATTTTACACAATCTATCGCAACAAAAATGTCGGATCAGTGATTCACCAAATTCAATCCTTTGTCTCACCTAAAGCTTTCCCAACACCAATGAACCCTAAAATTGACATAAACCCTAACTACATCAACTTAGCCAAAAAAAGTTGAAATCACCGAGGGTCACCAAAATTCAATTGGGCCCAAGTCAACATGAGTCAATTATTGAACAATTGAGCCCACCAAAATAAAACCTAGCTTGATTCAAGGTGTTACGACCTAAACCACTTAGGAATCAAAGTTGCATTAGGGAGGTAACCTTCATAATTAACCTAATTTTTTAATTAAGCTAATTATAAAGGCCCATTAAACGTAATATTTTGGGCTAAACCTAAATAAATTTAGGCTAAGCTTAATCACAAAAGTCCAAGGCATCATGAAGGAGCCCATGACCCATCTTTCATGATACATTCCTTATGAGTCAATCATGACACACATGACTTACATGACCTAAATAACCCACCATGACACTACAACCTAAATAAAAATTAATTAAAAAATTAAACAAATAACAAGCACAAAAAGGCAAACCATGCACACTTAACCAACGGGGCTACCACATGGCACCTAGGTCCAACCTACCCAAATCACCTCAAAAGGGGGGTTTAGGGGGGAGGGGGAGGGTGGGTCAAATCAAACCTTTTTTATGCCTAGCCACCCCACCAAAAGTCCCTTCAATCAGTCCAAGTTCCTCCCCATGTCACCTTCACCTTCATTGGATTCACCATGATAAAAATATCAGAAATACTCTACTCATTCTTTGTGAATCCACCAGAGTCACCCAAGCACCTCTGAGCTTCACCATGGACCTTCCATGGCTAAAAAAGGAGGGTAACCTGAGAGCTTAACCCGACCCGCAATTACACAATTATTTAAGTTCTGAAAAATGACCAAAAACTTGACCAGATTTATATTCAATGTCTAGCCTGCAAAATAAATATGTTATAAAATTGATTAATGACTTACACACTAGGGGTTCTATGTAGGTATATGTATCATTTCAAGTAATATAATTTTTTCTTTAGAAATCCTAATATCAAACCCATAAGGAATAAGTGAACTTCTACGTCAACGTATAAATATTTCTAGTCAAACTATAAACAAAATTTGTAGGAGAATAATATCGAACGATTTGTAAAAGGGTATAAACTAAAGTTTTCCAATTTGAAATTAAAAATAAAAGTATATGCAAATTTTCTAAACTACAGATGCTTAAAGAAGCACGATTATAGTAAAAATTCTTTCCTTTGCAAAGAGATTATATTCAGTGTAGGAATCAAATTCTTAAAGATAAAAATGAGGTTTTGTAACAAATAGGAGCATAATTATTATTTACCCTCTCCAGAGTGCATTGTTGACCTCACTTTTGTTGAGGTATAGTCTTTCTTCTTTATGAGCCTAGGATTGTTCATAGGACTTTCCTGTTGACTATCCTAGAGGACTAGTGGTGGAACCCTAACCCAGTAGAAATTCTAAACACTTCTTTATTCTTCTTGGAGTTCCACATGCTGGTTCTAACCTCTAGCATTTAGTAGGATGGAACTAGTAAGGGGGAGGTCAAGAGTAGTCCCCATAGGACTGTATGGCCCTTTAGGTTAGCCCTGGGTAGTGTTGTCTTGGTCAGTCTTGCTCACACACACATGAACCCCTCACCTTCACTAACAACCTGAACCTCTAATCAAGCATGCTTAGCCTGATTTCCCTGCTCTTTTGGAAACTCATGTGGGCAGTCCCCCAAACCTTTAGCATTTGGCTAGGATAGTTAGGACCAACACATGGAGGATCCAAAATGAGGCTCCCTTAGTCTCATGGCACCCTAAGGGTAGTTTTGTGATTAAACTCCTTATTGAACCTTAATTCTACCCAAATTCCTAATTCTGGTCTTTTAGCCTCAAACTTTCATAATTACTAAAATGCTCCTAAAACCCTAATTTTCCTAAAATTGCTCAAATTATCAAATTCTTTCTAAAATTCATCTCAAACCACTGAAATTACCCAAAACACCTCAAAATTTCCAAAATTTCTAAATTACCCTCAAAATTCCCAAAATTACCAAAATGCCCCTCATGGTCCAAAAATTCCCAAAACCTTCCAAATCATTCCAAACATCCCCAAAACCAATTCTAACCACTCATTGGGCCAAATTTGACCAAATTGACCAATTTTTGACCAAAATCCCAATTTTACCCTTAACGGCCCAAAATTCCCTAATTCACCCCCAATTTCCACCAAATTGATTTCAAACTTTCCCAATTTCAAATCCAAATCAAATTTTTTCATGTTTAAGCCCCAATTGAAACCAAATTTTAGCCCGATTTAATCTTATTTCAAGTTCAAATCCCAAGCTAATCCAAAATTGGCCTAATTTCAAAATTCCGTCAAATTGAACTCTCTGACCTATCCAATTTCCCCAATTTTGGATTCTAAAATCTTCATAACATACCCCTTAGACCAAATTGAACACTCAATTGGCCTAGACACAAATTCAAACCTAGTCTAAATCCAACTAAAACCAAAACCCTCAATTTTACCCCAAAATCCAAATCTCACTAAATTGAACTCCAAACCATTCAATTTCTACCCAATTGACTTCTAAATGTCTCATAATAATCTTCTACATCAAATTGGGCAATCAATTGACCTAAATCCAAGCTTTATCTAAGTCTAAATTCAAGTTCAAGCAAAATCCCAAGTTTGCAACCCAAACCCTAAACTCACTTTGAATCACTTGGTCTAGCCCAACCTTAGTCACCATAGCTGCCATTTGGACCCAAAGAACTAGCATAGATCTAGCTTGCCCACCCTAATGGTACCATGGACCAAGGGTGATTCTTTTCAAAATTGGTTAAACCAAGGTGATTCTTCCCACCAGCCTTCACAAGCCCCCAAATCATCACAATTAAACCCTCTGGCTCCCCTAACCCTTCTAGCCACCAACAGCCCTGACCGACCGAACTGGTGGCCGGAAAACACCATGCCTGAGAGGTCCCAAATAGATCAAACCAAAAATTTGTCAAACCTTAAGATAAATTGAGGATTTATGTTTGCATAAGCAAACAACCTCGAATTCCTATGGATTTGTTATTTAATTCTAAAGAATAGTTTAGTTGATGAAGACATGTTTTGCTATAGAAGATGGTCGTGCTGCCCACGATGCTAGCTCCAAGCTCCTCGTCGCGGCAAGGTTAGATTTTCTAATGTGTCAAGTTATGATGTCAAATCAGATGTCCCTAAGGTTATGGTCATGTAAGTATTATGGGGCATATTGAAGTTGATTAGAGTGACACCGGTTAGGATCCCACGGTTCCCTCGTTTCGACACTACTATTTTCTTTCAGATTCACTTAGTCTAAATGAATTTACTAAACTCAACTTAATGAGTTCCATAATTTTAGTTAGACCGTGTGAAATCTCATTAGCAACCAAAGGTTACCTCCTCCGAGGGATTTCTGATCATCTGATAGAGAGGTCTTAATTTAGTTACAATTGTTGTATTGTGATGTTTGTGATTAAATTTTGAGTTATCTTATATTTTGAATGTTCTGGCGGTGAGTTGTGGAGATAAATTTTATCTTGGTTGATTTTGATTATGGTTTTGGTTTCAGTTTTGTGGCTATCCTAAAGGTTTTAGTTTTTATACAGGGTAACATTGTTATTTAGCATGCAAGTTTGTAAGCATAAAAGTACAGTGTAGAAAGTATAAGAAAAGAAGGTACTGGAAGTAAAACATGCTTATAAAGGAAAGTAGAAAATACAAGTTTGAGGTGTGTCTACCATATCTAATGTCATATTTTGGTGGTTCCAAATTTTTAGGATGATTCTATTAAGCAAATCATAATAAGTCCATATGTCCTTCAAGATTTCCAAAGGATCATGAAGAAGTTTCGGGTAATACCCTAGGCATTTCATAGTCCTTAGAATTATCTAGAGTTCATTTTGGCCTTATTATGTTTACTATATAGTTCATCCAGTTAATACCCTTATGCTCAGTGAATTTTGATGTTTTGATTATCCCTTAAGTAGGGTAATTATCACTTGATGTCTCACTTATGAATTATATAGGTAGAGACCCTTGGGGACAACTTGACATAATTAAAGAATTTAGCTACTTTGATTTTGAAGAATGGGCTTGTAGTGTTGTGAAAGGTTTTAAGTTAATTATAAATTATTTTCTAAACCTCATTAGACAAAATTTGGATTAAGCCTGGTTCACTACTAAGCCCTTAAGTTTTAATGGGTAGATTTGTAATTTTAAGGAAAAGAATTTTTTAATATTTATATTCTTAATCCTTATCATGAATTATAAATCATTTTAAAACTATTAATTAGGGGCTTCAAATCATTCAGTTATGATCTTCCAAAATCAAACCCCTCACCTTGATATCTTCTTATTTAAATACTCTTCCAAATTTCATTAATTTTAAGAAATTACAAATTATCCTTTATAAGACCAAAATAAAATTGGTTTCTACCACTTACCCCTTATATATTTGATCATCAAAACATATCAATTAAAATCATTTGTTTCCCATTTAGTCCTTTGGTTAAGCCTAAATATTAATTGAGCTTGAAATTCCAAAATTACCCTTTTGCTTCTAAGACCTTAATACACTATAATTCATTAAATTAGAATCAAATGACTTCAAGATTTTATATTTCCTCATTCATGTGTTAATTAAGACATCATAGGAGAAAATGTGATTTTTCTGAATTTATTTATTTTATAATTATTTATATTGGATAAATATGGTTTTTCAATGAAAATTTAATAGCTCAATCAAAATAAATTCTTTGTCCTTAAGAAAATTACTGGGGGTTCACCTAAGTCAAAGGACCAATTGGACCAATTTTCATGATTTTTAAAGGTTTAATTTAACTATTAGAATTATTTATTTGTTTTGAGAATTAATTAAGTATAAAATAATATTTAAGTGGAAAATTAAGTTTTATATTTTTATTAAATCTCTCTGAGTCTAGGAAATTGAAAGAAACAAATCTCATATTTTTTTGGCTTATATTTTAGTTATTGGATATATTTTAGTGAAGAATTAGAGAAAGTTCATTTTTAAGCCTTTAAAATTAATATTTTGACTTAGAAAATTAAGAAAATTATTTTAATTGGTCTCAAGTGATCAGGAAGCCAAATGTAACATTTTAGCATGTTTTTACCATTTTATAATTTTATGATCTTTAATTAATTTTAAAATATTTAAATGCTAAAAAATAGCTTAAAAATGAAGAATTTATTTTAATTCAAATTTTATTTTTCTTAGGTCCCTCTAGTCATAAGGAGCTCCCAAAACCAATTTTGAAATTTTTGAGCTGTATTTTAATTATTAGAATTATTTTAATGCCAAAAATGTGATTTCACTTAATTAATCCATTTGAATGGTCAAATTAATTCCAATTGACTTGAGATTTTTATGGGGAGCTCCTCTAACATTATATTATAATTTTGAATAGTTTTTATGTCATTTACATTTCTAATTACTCCAAATTAATTTTCTTTTCATTTTTAGGGTTGGTGACAATTAGGGTTATTTTCAATGAGTTGAATCAGGTTTTTATTTTTCCTAGGATCCTCTGACCACAGTGAACCTACCAAAATAAATTTTATATTTTTTTGATGAGTATTTTAATTATTATAATTTTTATACCAAAATAGGGGTCATTAACTTAAAAATTAGATATCTCTAGTTAGAGATACCCCATAACCTTAGAAAAATCCAGAGAGATGCCTAACAAAAGAGACATCAAAAGGCCCATGGTCCCATGCCATGGTGAAATATCTATGCAAATGGAAAATCAAAATAAAAAAACACTATTTAATTAATTAAAAATCAAGTATGCATCAAATGGGCATGAAAATATTTCCACATTGTTCTCCTCTGTTCACTGAGTAAGAGAGTATTTTTATTTTATTATTATGATTTTTCTATACAAAGTTAATTATGATTTTTCTTATGATTTTTCTACACAAAGTTATGGATTTTTGAAGTACTGGCTATTTAAATAAATAAGAAACTCCTTATTTTCCTACTTAAACCACTCAGCGCCACCTCATCCCCATCCGCTTCGAACTGCGAACATGTCCTCTTCTGGTTGGGCACCACCAGCTGAGTCAGCCCACCTTTTTGAACCGTCTGTCAATCCGGAGCAATCAAACCCCTCCATTTAATAAATGTGTGATCCAACGGCTACGGGTCGTCCCCAAAACCCCAAGCCCAAGAACCGTCTACCTTCAAACCATAACATCTCTCTCGATGCTTAACTAAATTAAGCGAGGTTTGGTCTTATCGACTCGTCTTGATGAGACGCACACATCCATATGGTTAATCAAACCCTAAATCAGCTCTATACTCATGGAGAAATAAATGAAGCTCGATTCAGGGTACGTGTTCAATACCTTGGACCAAGATGGGAAGCCTCTATTGGATGCTTGTGGAAGCTTTCTGGGGATCCAAAGAGCCTAGGGATTGAGCCTCGAGCAGTGGTGAATTGCCTAGACCCAATTTTGACCAAGACCGATTTGGGGTGTTGATCAAAGTCCACCTTAGGGTGCTCTAGTGATGAGGATTCTACGGTGGATCTTCCTCTCACTGTGGGGATGGTGTCGGTGAAATTAATTTAAATTTGGATGAGGATTTTAGGATGTCCAGTTTCGACCTAGGGATTGAGCTACAAATATGAGCTCGAGCAGTGGATTTGATGGCTAAGATTGGCTGAGTTGAACTCAAGAGGTCTTAAAGAAGCTCTGAAAGCAATTTGACAGAGGCCCCCCAAGGAATTTCAAGCTCTCTTCTTTTGGCCATGGAGGGTGAGTTTAAATAGAGGGAGAAGGAGAGACCACTTGGGGCAATTGGTGGGTGTTTTAGGTTGCTTATGTGGATGCCAACAAGGTGCAAAAATCTAATTGGAATGAGACAACTTTGATGGGTTTAATTTTGAGTTTTAGCCTAGGTGGAGCACTTGAGGGTGGCTTTTTTGACAGCCTAGGTGGCCGATCGGCCAAGCTCAGATCACCATCTGACTCAGAGAGGTCAGGGCTTGGGTTTGGTGAAGTCAAATGTGGTTGGTCATGTGTAAAGGTGTTGAATTAAAATAGGATGTGGGAAGGGCCATTTTGGGTCAATTTGGGTCAAATCATGGATTTGGGTTGGGTTGACCCACCAAGGCTAGCTTGGGTGCTGAGGGAAGTCAGATGGTTCAGCTTAATCAACATGGTGAGGTCTCTATCTAAAGATATTTGGCTAAACATGGGTTAGAGTGATTCATGGGAGGTTCATGGGTGGGATTAAAAGAATCTTAAGGATATTTGAAAGTAGCTTGGCCTCTTTCCACTAATAGTATGGTGAGGTGGCATGGCTCTCATGTCTCACCTTTAGCTTGGGAGTGGCTTCATGGCCTCTCCTTGGCTTGGTCAACTTTCATGAGAAGGGATTTTTGAATTTATGAAATATTTTGGTAGAGTTTGGCATGAAACTTGAATTGAAATGATTTGATTTTGAATTTAGGACTTTAGAAATGGTTTTAATCAAATGGATGATGAAGAGAAAGAATTGTCATGTGGGCTTTGACTTTGGGCTTTTGAAATTAAATGTGGTGGGCATTAAATGTGATTAAATGTGGTGGGCTTGGGCTTTTGAATTTGAAATTGATTTTGGGCTAAAATTTTGGGCTAGTTTAATGTTGAGTTTGGTGTAGGAATATGTCACGAAGGCTTAGGAAGAATTTCAAGTGATTTTGAATTGAATTAGGGGGCTAATTTAGTGGATTTAAGCATATGATCAAAATTGGGGCCTTTTGATTTAGGTAAATTGAGCTTGCAATTGGGTCAAATTGAGTTTAAATTTTATTTAGATTAGGATTGGGGATGCTGAATTTTGATTTGGAATTAAAATTGGGCAAGATTGGGGTCAATTGGGCCAAAATTGGGGTTAATTTGGGGACATTTGGGCCTTTAAGGGAAAATTGAGGCTTTTGGTAAAATTGGATTAATTTGGTCAAATTGTGTTAAATTCATGATCAAAAAAGTGAAATTGGGAATATTTGTGATGATTTTGAATTTATTGGGAAATTTTGGAATTTTTGGAATTTTTGGAATTTTTGGGTCATAAGGGGCAGGCTTTTGGTAAAATTGGATTAATTTGGTCAAATTGTGTTAAATTCATGATCAAAAAAGTGAAATTGGGAATATTTGTGATGATTTTGAATTTATTGGGAAATTTTGGAATTTTTGGAATTTTTGGGTCATAAGGGGCATTTTAGTAATTTTGGCAATTTTGGGGGGTATTTTGGGAATTTAGTAATTTTGGTCAATTTAGGTAGTGGTGAGGGGTTTGGAAATTTTGGAATTTTTGGAATTTTTGGGTCATAAGGGGCATTTTAGTAATTTTGGCAATTTTGGGGGGTATTTTGGGAATTTAGTAATTTTGGTCAATTTAGGTAGTGGTGAGGGGTTTGAAATGATTTTTGGACAAATTTGGGCATTTTGGATAATTTTGGGATTTTTTGGCAATAATTAGGGTTGTAGGGGTATTTTGGTGGTAATTTTGTGATTTTGGGTCAAAATGGACCAACAAGCCAGAAAGCCATACCAAAAGAGCCATGTGATGACTCATTTTGGATGCTCAATATGCTGGTTCTAACCCTCTTAGCAAAAAACTAGGGGTATAGGGTCATTCATATGAGCTTTTCAAAAGGGGTCAGGAGACTAACTTAAGGGGTCATAGGATTTGGGGTAAGTGAAAAAGTGTAGTGTGTGCAAGTTAGCCCCACCAGAACAAGATCATCCAGGGTTAGTCCTAAGGTCTGACAATCTTATGAGGGACTCCCCTTGAGCAACTCCATATTGACCCTACCTACTAAGTGCTAGAGGTTAGGACCAACATGTGGAATTTCAAGTTGAGTAAAGAAGAATTTGGAATTTTGAATGGTGAGGGTTCTTTTTCTAGTCCTCTAGGAATAGTCAACACGAAAGTCCTATGGCTAGACCCTAGGCTACTAAAGAGGAAAAAGCTAGACTTCAACCAAAAATGAGGTCAACAAATGGACCCCCAATAGGTGTGGTGTGTTGGGCAAGAACACCGCGTGTATTGGCATTGACCGTCGAGATTAACAAAACTAACACAGATTTCTAATTTAAAAAACCTAGAACGAAGAGTAGAATTGAGCAAGAATTATTTCTGCTGGGGAATTGGCAAGTGAATATCCAATCAGAACGAGAAATCAGAACTCCCGCTGGGGATTAAAGGGTGGATTTTGAATTATCAGGCTTCAGGTACACTGAAGGGTAAGAATTAGGATTCAGGTGTTGGTCCCGAAATGAGAATTGTAATGCGGATATCAATTCTGGAAAAAGAATCAGATGCCTTACTCCATTTAAGGTGATCTTAAGCCGATCTCAAAGAATGGGAGCGGGATGCCTTGAACTAATCAAAGGGCTTGTTCCCTCAACCCCAAAAGTTTGATATTTGGACCATTGCAAAGCAATGCAGAATCAGATGTTTGTATCCTCTTCCTCTAAAGTTGAATTATTGCAGGGCAATGTGGAATCAGATGTCTGTATCCTCTTCCCTGAAAGGTTGATATTATTGCTAAGCAATGTGGAAGCGGATGCCTGTATCATCTTCCCCGAAGGTTGATATTATTTCAAAGCAATGTGGAAGCGGATGTCAAAGTAATGTAGAAGCGAATATCTGTATCCTCTTCCCCAAAAGTTTGATATTATTGGGAAACATATCACTACGTTGGGAAGGAATACTCAAGGACTCAGATCCAACCCAAGAGGTAGCAGGAGTCCTCTTCTCCAAAGGGTTGATATTATTGTTAAGCAATGCGGAAGCAAATGTATGTATCCTCTTCCCCAAAAGGTTGATATTATTGCAAAGCAATGTGGAAGCAGATGTTTGTATCATCTTCCCTGAAGGGTTGATATTATTGCAAAGTAATGTAGAAGCGAATATCTGTATCCTCTTCCCCAAAAGTTTGATATTATTGGGAAACATATCACTACGTTGGGAAGGAATACTCAAGGACTCAGATCCAACCCAAGAGGTAGCAGGAGAAAATCATATTGAGAAGGAAAGCACAAGAACTCAGATCCAACTCAAGAGCTGATCGGGAATATATCACTACATTGGGAAGGAATGCTCGAGGACTTAGATCCAACCCAAGAGGTAGTAGAAAAGATCAGATTGAGAAGGAAAGCACGAGGACTCACATCCAACTCGAAGGTTGATATTATTATAAAGCAATGTGGAATCAAATTTTTGTATCCTCTTCCCCGAAAGGTTGATATTATTGCAAAGCAATGTGGAAGCAGAAGTTGATCGGAATATATCACTACATTGGGAAGGAATGCTCGAGGACTCAGATCCAACCCAAGAGGTAGTGGAGGGAAGCAAAATTTTAGTACTTACCCGAGAATAATATGGATATAGTGCAGGGCATTTGTGGTGTTAACCTTATAGATATGTGGCATGTGAAGATTGACATTTGTGAGGAGAACTTGTGAAATTTTGTGAGATTTCATGAGATTTTATGCAGAATGTGAAATTATGCAAGGATCTGAAGAAAACTGGTGCAGACCAGAATAATTGCGCTGCGCAAGCAAAGAGTAAGGATTCTCAAACTCAAGAGAAGCCAACTCAGCAAATTTATCATTTTATTTATTTATTGTTTTTATCACATTTAACTATAAAATATATTTTCCAAAATTTAATTTTTGTCGGTTGATTTTCAGAAATATTTTGAACTTTAATATCAAACATTCGTTGTATCGTTCTTTGTTCATTATAATTCAGAATCGTCGTATGGTTCTGTGGCACTCCATTAATCGCACGAAGGGGGCAATTTGACAAGCAAGTTAAAACTTGAAAGAAATTCCATTAATCTGCTTCAAACATGAGTTATAGACCGACTACATGTTGAAGCATCAAAAGACAACATGTTGAACACATCTGAAACACCATATACTGAATACATATCATAAGCTAATTATATCTGATATATATCTCATCATATCTGCTGCATCAAAACACAGTATAAAAAGGTGACAGCTGACTGTCCATCTTTAGTAGGGTGAGCTCCTGATCCAGTTGACCTACTAAGCCAAGCTCCAGGATAAGAACTCCCTTTGTGCATACTTAGAGGTACAACCTTCTCATTTCTCATAAGGCTGCAATTCTTCCAATTCCGGGTCTGGACGAAACCTTGTGGTATTTTTCAATCTCGTATTCTTCTGAAGGTCACGAAAACTCTGGGATATCGCACTCCCAGGATGCAATGTTTGGCCAAATCCACTCTATTTCCGTTCAAAACAAGTACTGAGCCCATCAGCAATGGAATCTCTCTGGACCCTCTGAATTCTCTGGGGCCAATGACATCAATTTCTCTTCCAAAGAGTATGTTGCTCTTGCTCATGAAAGGTATTGTGCAAAAGGGTCTGAGGAAGTCATGGTGGTCAATATGGGGAGGAATTCAATCCCCCTTTTCATAAATGTTGATAATGCAGTTGTTCGGGATGCAGTTAGGTGGCAGTACTCTCCATCGAATCAGCCTCTTAACCATTCTCTTTATTGCATAAGGCATTGGATCCACCTAATCATATCTTAAAATCTCAGGGGGTTCGCTTGCCTATCCTCAGTAAAGTTGTAGCAACAACCGCATTGAACAGTTATCCTACTCTTCTCGAGCATCCATTTCTGCGGATCTGAATAAGTCCTTGGCCTCAACAGACCAACTCGACCTCTATCTCTGAGGTAAAATACACAATCTAAAATTCTCTTCTCATCATTTTCTGAGAAAACTCCAGTGTATGGTGCCAAACCTTCCAAAATGTTGACCCTCTTACCTCGAACTTCTTCATAGAATTCAAATTCTTTTCTCTTAACCCTACACATTCTTTCTAACTCTGTTGTGGGGATATCATCAAACTGTATGGGTTGTCTTCTTATCTCAACATTTTCAGGAACCCATGCATGCTCTGGCTCTGGGATATATGGGATGTACGAGTCAGAATCAGATATGTTGCCTCCTGGCTTCCCATACCAGCGGTTGTAAACTCTTGAAAAGAACTATTGCAATCCACATGTAGAACGTTGCACCTCAAACATTCAACAAATTCTCTTCCAGTAGATGCTCCCACGAGGATTTCAACATTGTATAGTGGGTAACCCTTATAAAAATCATGGGGTATATCTTCCTGCATCGACTCTATGACCGGCTCTAACTCATCCTTTGTAGGGCTGGAAGAGGTATCCCTCATACATGGCTCATAAATCTTCCCATCAGGAATAGGGGTGAGTAAACCTGTTGCTTCTTTATGTTTTCTTCTCTCTTCGCACTTGAAGGCTCTATGATTGCGTCGGTTGGCGTTGCAATGTTGTGTTCTTCTAAGCGGTGCATCTGACACTCTTTATTCATTAACACCTACTAAATTTCCCGTTGGAGCAGTTATCAGGGATTGTAGTCAACCAGTTCCTTCGACTGGATATTGTTGTTGAGTGATCATCTTCTTCCTCTTCCATGAGGAGTCTTCTCTGGCACCCATTTTTATTAGAGATGGTAACCCTTCCTTTTCCCGGTGACTGACAACGTTCATCAGGGGATTTTCATATTCCACATTGACTTGACTGAAGTCTAGCTCCATGTATATAATGTCACCTTGAGCAACCATCTCTTCATTCAGTGTGAGATTGAGACCATCTCGAAAAGAGAAAATAAGCTTGCGTCCTGACATTTCTTCTGCAAAATACAAAAAAACATCAGTGGGTTGACATTTAGCATGAACAAGAACAAGAACGAAGCACTTATTAAACAAGAATTTTTTTTTATTATTTGCAAATTTCATTTATTCAATTTATTTTTTAATTTATTTATATTTTGAAACAAAAAATGGGCAAACCCAAAAATTTTCATTTTATTGAGGTAAATTTATTACAAAATTTTTGGACCCAGTCACCGATGCTTGAGCAAATAAATAACTCCTGAAAAATCAAAATTTCAAAAAGCATTTTAATTTCAAGTAGCGTCATGTCGGGTAATATATTTTCAAGTAGCGGCCATTGACCGACAACATAGGTCTTTCGCCCCGAAAATCCACCAGCTGGTAGGATCCTCCTGAGTAAACTTCTTCTATGACAAATGGTCCCTCCCAAGTTGGTTCAAATTTTCCACCTATCTTGCAGCGTGCAAGAATAGGTCTTTTGAGAACAAGAATGAGATCACTAACATTGAATTCCCTCTGGCGGACCACTTTGTCATGAGCCTGCACCATCCTTGCTTGGTAGAGCTCCAAGTGCTATTGTGCTTCTAGTCATTTTCCTTTGATACTTTATAATTATTTAATTATGAGCTTTGAACTTTCTTCAGTTGTGACTTGGTTGACAACGACAACTTTGAGAGACGGTGTCTGAACTTCTAGCGGTAGTACGGCCTCGGACCCATACACAAGCGCGTAGGGTGTACATTGAGTGGGAGTCTTGAACGTCGTCCGCTAAGCCCACAAAGCTTCTAATAGTCTGTTATGCCAATCTCTTTTACTTTCATCCAATGTCTTCTTTAGAATTTGCACGAGTATTTTGTTGAAAGCCTTGGCTAAGCCATTTGCCATGGGATAGTAGATTATAGAGTATCTCTAATCTATCCCATGCCGTTTAACAAAATTGTTGATCTTTGTGCTTTTGAAGCCTGTCCCACTGTCTGAAATTACTCTGTGTGGAACACCAAAATTGTAGACTATATTGGTCTTGAAAAATTGCAAAATATGTTGTGTTGTAACCTCTCGTAACGACACTACCTCTACCCACTTGGAAAAGTAATCTATAGCTGTGAGAATAAATTTGTGTCCCTTAAAGGATGGAGGGTCTATTAGACCTATTATGTCCATGCCCCAACACTCGAATGGTCACGAGGCGACAGTTGGGTGTAGCACATTCGAAGGTGTAGCACATTCGAAGGTTGGTGTACGACCACCCCATGCACATGGCAAATGTGACACCTTCTAGCAGTATCCATGCAATCAAATATCGTTGCTAGCCAATAATATCTGAGTCTTTTGATCTTTACCTTCATTTTTGGTTCTGACTGGTGAGCACCACATAATCTGGCATGTACTTCTTTAACAATAATTTTTGCTTCTACTCTACTCAGACATCGCAGCCACATCTGATCAAATGACCTCATGTAAAGAACATCTTCCACCAGAGCGTAGGACATAGCCCTTCTTGTCATGTGGTATGCTTCGGATTTGTCCTCTGACAACTTTCCAGTTTGTGAATATTCTATTAATGACTTACACCAATCTTCATTAATGTCAGCAACTACAACAGCAACTACATCAGCAACTACAATCATCATTCCTTCTTCTTTTTCAAGCTTATGTAGATTATCAAAGTGAATTCGAGACAAAACCAATCTTCCTTGTACTATAATATCAATGGAATTCTCCGGTGGACACGCCAATTCCTTAGCAGGTTTTGCTAGAGCATCGGCATGGGCGTTATCTCCCCCGAGGAATCCGATATAGAGTTACATTAGGAATCTATTCTATTAGCTTTATTGTGTAGCAGTAGTATTCTGCTAGCCTTGGCTTCAAAATTTTGTATTGTCCAGAAACTTGTTGAATGACAAGTTGAAACTTGTTGAATGACAAGTTGAATGACAAGTTGAGAGTCACTATAGATGGTGATATCTGTGATATCCATTGAGATTGTCAACTCCAACCCGATGATTAACGCTTCATATTCTACTTTGTTATTTGTACACGGCTTTTTCAGGTGATAGGAGAATCTCAACATACCTTTATTGGGCATGATTAAAATCAGACCAACCCCTTCTTTGTCAGGTATAACTATTTCCGATCCTCTATCTTTCATGGCTGAAGAAGCTCCATCGAAATACATCTCCCAATACCAAGCATTGGAGGGTTCTATTTGCAGTATTTGCTCATCTGGTAGTTCATCATTGAGTGGGGACCCAACTGGAAGTGGGTGTGCAACAAGAAAATATGCTAAAATATGTCCCTTAATAGCGCGGAGGGGAACAAAAGTTATATCGAATTGCAATAAAATCATTAACCATTTTGCTAGGCATCTGGAAAGTGTTGGTCGGGTCATCAAATATTGCAGCAGATTAATTTTCAAAATGAGAGTAATTTTATGAGAATCATGTAGTGCCTGAGCTTTTGGGTGGCGAAAATTAAAGCTAGACAATGCTTCTCGATAGGCGGGTACTTTATCTCTGTCGCTATTAGACGATGACTCAAGTAGTATAGGGAATTTTCCTTGCTCTTATCATTGACTTGAGCTAATAGTGCTCCGAGAGAATTGTCTAAAGCAGCAATATAAAGTATCAACAGTTTTCCCAGGATAGGGGTTGCCAAAACAGGAGGTGTCATTAAGTATTGCTTAACGCCTTCGAAGGCCCGCTGACATTTCTCTTCCTAAACGAATATGACGTCCTTTTTAATTAATGTCGAGAAGGGCTGCACCTACCTGAGAGATTAGAAATAAAACATCTTAGATATGTCAACTTTCCTTGAAATGAATGTAGTTGTTTCAAAGTTTTAGGAGGAGGCATTTCCAAGATAGCTTTAATCTTATCCAGGTCGATCTCGATTCTTCGATGACGAACAACGAATCCTAGAAATTTCTCGGAGGTAACACCGAAGGAACACTAAGAGATTCATCTTAAGATTATATTGTCGTAATCATTCAAACAAGATCCTCAAATCATATAAATGGTCTATTTTTTGTTTACTTTTGATGACCAAATCATCCACATAACACTCCACTTGATTGTGAATGAGGTCGTAAAAAATCTTCATCATTTCTCGCTGATATTTTTCTCCAGCATTCTTTAATCCAAACGACATTACTATGTAGTAGAAAATCCCAATCAGTGTTCTGAATGCTGTAAGAATTGTATCTTCTGGAGCCATCTTTATTTGGTTGTAACCTAAAGATCCATCCATAAAGGAGAAAATCTCATGTGTCGAAGCAATGTCCGCCATTAATTATGGCATTGGTAGTGGAAATTCATCTTTTGGACATGCTTTATTTAGATCCCTGAAATCGACACATACATGGATCTATCCATTTTTCTTCTTAACGGGAACAATGTTGGCTAACCAAGTGGGGTATTGTTCTTCTCTTACAAAGTTAACATCTATTTATTTATTTACCTCAGCAATGACTTGTTGCTCTATTTCGAGGTGCATCCTTCTGAGAGTTTGTTTCACCGGGGTCATATCTTTATCCACCCCGAGCTTGTGAACTGTGACTTCTACTGACAGTCCTAACATTTCATCGTAACTCCAAGCGAAACAATCTTTAAATTCTGATAATAACTTTATCAGCTCTATGGATTCTTCCTCGCCGAGTAAGGAACTTATAAAGGTTGGTCGAGGCTGCTCCTCCGTCCCAAGGTTGATTTCTTTTAACTCATTAACTATTAACTTGATTTCTTCTTCAAATTCCGATGGAGTATATTCTATTAACTGATCTTGAGAGTCATCCTCTACATCGAGGCAATCTTTTTCTAATCTGCTAGTAACAAACATGCAAAATTTTGAACCATAAACTGGTCCTATAGTACCAAATCTGAGACCCTGTTTTGAATTCCATAAACTGGTCCTACAGTACCAAATCTGAGACCCTGTTTTGAATTAGGAGTTCGACTTTTAACATTCCACAATTTCTTAAAAAGTTGTAACTTATCTTTTAGCATTTTCTTTGGCACATATCCCTGTTGAATTAATTTTTGTACACAAGAAAAAAAGTAACCAAAAGGTAATTCCATTAATTCATTAGAATCATCATCCAAATTTACATGATTTTCAGAACTAGTAGAAGGGGACACACGATAAAACTTGATCAGTTTCAAACCAACACTATGGACTTCCTTGACCTCTAAACTCTCAACATTTTGAGGGTAGATCGGAGTAAGGGTCATGACGTTTACATAGTGGTTGATTTGATCATACATCGACTCATATTCATCTTTTTCCATGTTTTCCAAGTAGATCTCGTATTGAGGCTTCTTTTGCTTTATCATCATCATTTCTACCTCGGAACTTCCTTCATTCGAACTTTCTTCCATGCCGATATTGATGGTCGGCCTTGTCCGTTCAACACTTATGTTGGTTCTACCTCATTGTGAAGAAACGATAGTGGATTTTCATAGCAGAGTTGAATGGACTCTTCTTTGTGATCATTCTAAATCTTGCATTTCATTTGATACAACTTCACGAGAAAAGACTTTTTTCTTTAGGGGTGCGTAGTAGGCGGCGTCTTCATGAATGCCTACTTCATGAACTGAGAATGGTTGTAAATCTCCTTTAATATAATGTTCTTGTCCTTCTTTCAAATATTTGATTCATTGATGTAAGGATTATGGAACCATGTTATGCTCGTGAATCCATGGTCATCCAAGTAGAGCATTGAAAGAAGTCTCTGCATCGATGATATAGAATTTCACAGTTGTTACTAATTCTGCAGCTTTCATGAACAATGTAATTGATCCAAGAGCTCTTTCTCCCTTTTTATTGAACCCTCTTAATATCATTTTATTAATTGTAAGCTCTTGAGCCTCAATGTCCAGGTATGCTAATGTCCGTAGACTCATTAAGTTTAGTGATGCTCCAAAGTCTACCGTCTACCAAGACTCTGGACAATACAAATCTGCCAATGTTGACAAAGATGTAGAGCGGTCGGTTATGGTCGGTGGTACCAGACAACAAGTCTTCATCCGTGACTGTTATCCCAGACTTTTATTTTAACGAACAAACTTCATCTGAGGATGAGTTGGCCAACTGAGCTAAGCAAATCTCTGGGTTGAGTAAGGCTGTAACCAGAGATTCTATCATTTTCTTTGATAGGATTAGAGCCAACCTCCTAAGATGAGCTAGCATGTCATAATCAACTTTATATAATCCTCTGATTTTCACATGGTTATGTGGCTCTTCCACTGGCAGAGGTGGAGGTAGCTCTTCCTGAGTGACTATTTGTTTTCCTTTATCGACCAGAGCTGTTCTCTGGGGTAATACTTTCCCGCTCCTTAGATTTCCTTCTGTAATTTCTTCTTCTTGAGATGTTGTAGGTAAAATTTCTGGTATTCCTTCTTCTTCATCGGAGAGATCCAAGTTGATGGCAAGCGGTGCACCATGACACTCAAGGACTAGCTCCTTACTCCCGGTCTGACTCCTCACTCCCGGCGCTATCGTAACCAGTATCTTCGACGTCTTCTTCATTCTCATTCATGGACTTATCGTACTCAAGTACAATTTGAGGATTAGTTTGGAAATCGAGATCAGAGTTAGATTGAACAAAGTCAGTTACGTTATCATTAGAAACAATCAAAACGTAGTTGAAATCATAATCATTCTATTCATAATATCTCAGTGGGGCAAAAAGATAACCATACATGGTTAAGGGTTCGAGGATTTTCTTCCCCAAATAAGAAGAGAAACAATCAATAGTGGCAGCTCCTATCCTACCCCTCGCACTATCGGTCTTCATTATATTGCTCCTTTCTTTCTCTTCCGATTGCGGTGACTTTTCTGGCGAAATCTCTAACTTGGGCAGCAGGTTGTAGACTCTGAACAACTGCCTGAACTGAAGCGGTTTGAATCTGACCCAGTATCTTCTTGGATGACTTGCTCCAAACTATGCTCCATCCGTCTTTTTCTGCATATGGATTTATTGGGACGATTGGCTCGGCCAAAATCATATTCACAGAACATTTTTTAGGCTCTTTCAAATATTCTTTCAAGATTGCTATATTTCCTTTTTTATAGTTTCTCTCGAGCCAATCCTTGAAAAAATAAAACAGCCTTCTATTTTATGTCCCAACATCCTGTGGTAAGGGTAAAAATTGGGATATTATTTATTATCAACTTCTTCTGGCTTCTTTGGTTATGGTAATCTAAACTCTGGCTTTTTCATTAAATTTTTGAACATCTTTGGCACAGCCTTATCTTTGAAAGAATACACTCTCTTCCTTCGTTCTGAAGGAGTGAGACCTGTTCTGCCATCTGTTCGGTACGGTTCTCCCTGGTATGATTGTTGGCTGGACTGACCATAATGTCGTGTTTGTTGTTGAGCATGTTGTAACAATTGTTGAGAACTTTGGTGAGGATGCTCCGCCTATATTTTTATTAGCCGCTTCCCCTTATCAACTATTGTCACTGCCCTAGACCTCTTCTCGAATGCTCTAGTTGTCCTGGATTTCTCTGCCTTCTCTTGAGAATCCATATGTTTAACCTCCTCTTATAAATTGTTGGCTTTGCTTAACAACTTCTCAAAGGACTTGATGGTGAGTCCCTTGAGCATGAAAGCTAACGTCCTATGCATGCTTTTGAGTAAAATCTCAATTGCATGTTGTTCTTGTAGTTGATGTTCACATTTCATGCTAAGGTTTCTCCACCTCAAGATATAATCCACTAGAGTCTCTTTGGGTCTTTGCTTCTCCACTACGAGATCTTCAATAGAAACATGATGTTGTGCTCTAGAAAATCTCTTTACAAACATCATCTATTTCAATTCGGCGAACATCCTCATTGATCCTTTGGGTAACTCAACATACCAATCAAAAGCAATTCCTGACAGGCTGCTGACAAACTGTCGAAAGAGTAAGGCTTCATTACCTACTGTGTTGCCACAACTGGCTAAAAAATGTGCTATATGTTGATTGGGATTTCTGATCTCATCGAATATCTTGAAGTTTGGTGACACAAAACCTTTGGGTAGGGCACGACATCAAACTCCTCCGGGTAAGGTCTACCCCTGAAAATCAATGCACCTCCCTTAGATTGGGCTAAGGCCTCTCAAACTTGTTGTTCGACCAATTGTTTAATATCCTTTTCAGGCATGGTATTTGGTGAGGAATCCTTCTTTTGCTGATCTTCTCCACTAGCGGAAGCAACTTCTCTTCTTTCATCGGTAATATGGATTATTTCGGGCTGGTTAACTCCTAGATAAGCTACCTGCTGTGACTGGGATTGCCCATTAACTGTAGCCATGGCGGCCATGGTAGCAGCCATCTCATTCATTCGCTTTTCTATTTGAGCTGATCTGTTCATCTCTTAAGAAAATGGCACTGCGCAAATCATCTACGGCGTTCCCTTCAATGAGAGGTTGGACATTGCACGTAGATGAGACAGCTCTAGTCTCGATTATATGAATATCCATGAATTATTCTTCTAGATAATCATTGAAATCAAAATCTTCATCATCATCATTAATGGTTACACCATCTTCTCTAGCTAGCTCGGAAATCTCAGCCCTGAGCTTTTTTACTTTTCCTTCAATTTTCACCTCCTGAATTATCTTAAGATTTGGAGGATTTTCCTAAACATCCTTCCCTTGGTCATCAAATTCTATAGTAATAGCTGCGATGATATTAGATACTCGGACTCTTGCTTCATTCCACTATTCTGCCCTGTGGGCTCATTAGATTGTATTAGTATGGCGACTTTGGGTACCCACACTTTCTTTCTCGACGATGATGTCTTGAGATGGGGTATCTCAACAGATACATCAACATGTCAGAGAGAAGTATGCTCCCCACGGTGCGAACCAAACATAATATCGGGTATTTCTTCATCTTTTCCCTCTTCAAGGCATTCTTATGGGTTACAATCTGTTGAATCCTCGAACCCAAACGTGAATTGACCGGTAGACGTCCTGCATACCTTGGAGCAGCAGAGGTAACAGAATCTGTAGTAGTAACAGTAGCATCAACTCGAACTAAATCTGACGGGAATACGAGCTGATAAAGTTTCAACCAACTTATGGAACCGTCGGGCAGTTTTGACATCCTTTAGAATTTCTTTCTTCATTTGTGGGGATACTACACATCCCACTTGCTTAAGCAATTCGACCATTGAACATCATTCTTTAGTGGACAATCCTTGGAATGCTGTGCGAACTTTAGTGACAAAGTTTCAACTGACTTGTTGGACCCTCGGGTAGTTCTGACATCATTTATAATTTCTTTCTTCATTTTCTGGGATATTGCACATCCCACTCTCTTAAGCAATTCGACCACTGAACATCCTTCTTTACTGGCCAATCACTGGAATACTATGCGAACTTTAGTGATAGGAGTGGGCTTCTCCCTCTCCTCACTATGACCATGAAATGACGGTAAAGTAGCAACGATTTCTCAAATACTTTCATATCCATTAGTATTCATCAGTGGGTGAAACCTACTTCCTTGCAGAAGTGGAGACGTCTCCTGTAATCCAGCTTCCTCCTTGTAAAAAAACTCATCATCCAGTACCTTTTCTGAAGTTTGGGCCTTGGCTGTCATCCGAGTTTTTTGGCTACGGTTTTTTCTCTGTGATCGAGTCAGTGGCGCAAACTTTGAACTCGATCCAATCTCAAACACTGACTGTGAGATGGTGAATTCTTCAGTTTCATCTTCTATGATCATAACCTCCTTTCCTTTAGCAAAAAAGGGGATAACAAACTTGACAGGTGTTGGGGGAATGGCAGTTTTCACCTTCTTGCAAGAAGGGAATTCTTGAGGACATTTCAGGTCAAATTCAGTAGAGGGCTCCTGAATTTCCGGAGTGGTGACTTTAATTATGACAAACGGGGCCTTTCCTAGAATGACTTCAAGTTTGTCGAATCCAGTTCCCAAAATTGATGGCGGGAGCGACATTGCGAGTGTTGCAGCTTGTTGGCAAATTGCAGGAAAAGGTGAGCTTTGGGAATGTCATTGCAGTAGCTTTAAAAATAAAGCTCTGGGGTTAGTTATTTGGCCAATACCTTGTAATTCTAGTGTGAACACTAAAAATTAACAAAGGTTGATCCATAGACTGAGCAAATTTTGTTTTATTATTTTTAGTTTGTAAAGGCTTTAAATTTAGTAAAAATAATTTGAAAGTATAAGGATTTACTTAATTAAATAAGAAAGGTTAAAAAGCAAGCGCAGCACGACACTATTCGATTTAATTTGCAAAATAGCAAATCAAGCTTGAAGGGGAAAGTGAAGTTTAGGACTCAATGCGGGACCGACTCACAACGCACAATGCCCAGGCGGAACTAGTCCGCCAACGCACCTATCTGGGGTCCGACCCACACAAAGATTAAAAAAGTCCTTAATGACCTCCTGAACCTCCCTATTCAAAGGTAATTGAACAGACGGTCCTGAAGTCCAAAAGAGTCGACCATACTTACCCAAGAAAGAAATAGGTGAAGCTTGTCAACGAAAGAAATGTAATTTGATTCATGAGGAACATGAACACATTAGCGATGTATGAAGATAATATTCCCTGATTAATATGGAGAGAGAAGCAATTCCTTAGAGGAGTTGCCAGAAATTGTCAGCACTAAGAAGTTAAGAGTTGGTAAGTTTTTGGATGCTAGCATGGATATCCTAACACCCATTTTGATTTAATTTAATACATATATAAATTTTAAAAAATAGTATTTTAAAATTTTGAAAATACAAGACCGAACCGATCTCATATCCCCAGTAGTTTAAATAAATGTGCCCAATACCGCAAGTAGTGCACCTATCTCGAGGGATAGATACATTACTTAATGGTGAAGCCTCGATTAAATAAACTAAAGATTGTATGACATCCGTTTAAGTCTGTGAAAACTCATTGTATGTTGACCGACAATTTCACCTATTTAATATGAAGAATTAAATAGGGTTTATATTAAACTTGGTTCAGAAATGCTTCATATAAGGGCTGCTTCATATAAGGGCAAACCCCTAATTACATCTTAGATAACCTGAGTCACCTAAGAAAACTCTCAATAAAAATCAGGGGATATTATCTTCAAGGAATTCAAATGGATAATACTTTTCAACGGGATCAGACAAAGAGGTGTGAAAGGAGAATGACTCAAATTTGGAACATTTTATTTTGGAATCCAAAGGAAGAAAAACTAGGGGATGTCACAGATCTTAAGGAGAACCTCGGTAGCTTTCCTAGCTATCCTATGGTTTGGTTTCAATTTAGAAGAGAAATATTTAAATGTTTCATCCTGCCAATTTTATTAAATAGGACTTACATTCGTGTGAAACGATCACACAAATAGCCTGAAAAATGAGAGAATTTAGGTCGTAAGAAACGACAACCTTGAAATCCTAAAGCAGATTAGGGCTTAAATTGTATAGCAGAGCTATACAAAGTCCTAAAAATAAATTGAGGATTTGTGTTTGCATAAGCAAACAACCTCAAATTCTTATGGATTTATTATTTAATTTTAAAGAATGGTTTGCTGATAAAGACATGTTTTTCTGTTGAAGATGGTCGTGTTGCTCACGATGCTAGCTCCAAGCTCCTCGTCACGGCAAGGTTAGGTTTTCTAATGTGTCAAGTTATGATATCAAATTATATGTCTCTAAGGTTATGGTCATTTAAGTATTATGGGGCATATTAAAGTTGATTAGAGTAACATCAGTTAGGATTCTACGGTTCCCTCATTCCGACACCACTATTTTTTTTCAGAATCACTTAATCCAAATGAATTTACTAAACTCAACTTAAAGTGTTCCATACTTTCATTTAGACCGTGAGAAATCTCGTTAGCAGCCGTAGTTTACCTCCTCCGAGGGATTCCTGATCATCCAATAGAGACAACTTCATTTAGTTGCAATTGTTATTTTGTGATGTTTGTGAATTTGTGAATAAATTTTGAGTTGTCTTATATTTTGAATGTTGTGGAGATAAATTTTATCTTGGTTGATTTTAATTATAGTTTTGGTTTCAGTTTTGTGGCTATCCTAAAGTTTTTAGTTTTCATGTAGGGCATCATCGTTGTTTAGCATGCAAGTTTATAAGCATAAAAGTACAGTGTAGAAAGCACAAGAAAAGAAGGTACTATAAATTGTAAAATCATACCTGGCGGGTCTTCTCGTTCCTTCACCTGAAACGTTAGTATCTTTGCAAGGCATATATATATATATATATA
>NW_018164562.1:17537-29336 GCF_001263595.1 Phalaenopsis equestris | reverse complement strand
TTTTATTAAGCAAATGATAATAAGTCCAGATGTCCTTCAAGAGGAGCAAGAAGAAGTCTCGGTTAATCGGGTAATAATTTTATAGTCCCTGAAATTATCTAGAGTTCATTTTGGTCTTATTATGTTTACTATATAGTTCATCCAGTTAATACCCTTATGCTCAGTGAATTTTGATGTTTTGATTATCGCTTAAGTAGTATTTGATGTTTTGATTATCGCTTAAGTAGAGTAATTATCACTTGATGTCTCACTTATGAATTATATGGGTAGAGACCCTTAAGCGCAACTTAATTTAATTAAGGAATTTAGCTACTTTGATTTTGAAGAATGGGCTTGTTGTGTTGTGAAAGGTTTTAAGTTAATTTTAAATTATTTTCAAACCCTCATTAGAAAAAATTTAGATTAAGCCTAGTTCACTACTAAGCCCTTAAGATTTAATGGGTAGATTTGTAATTTTAAGGAAAAGGATTTTTTTTAATATTTATATTCTTAATCCTTATCATGAATTATAAATCATTTTAAAACTATTAATTGGGGGCTTCAAATCATTGAGTTATGATCTTCTAAAATCAAACCCCCTCACCTTGATATCTCCTTATTTAAATACTCTTCAGAATTTTATTAATTTTAAGAAATTACAAATTTATCCTTTTTAAGACCAAAATAGAATTGGTTTCTACCACTTACCCCTTATATATTCCAATCATCAAAACAAATTAATTAAAATTATTTGTTGCCCATTTAGTCCTTTGGTTAAGCCTAAATATTAATGAAGCCTTAAATTCCAAAATTACCCTTTTGCCCCTAAGACATTAATACCCTATAATTCATTAAATTTGACTCAAATGACTTCAAGATTTTATATTACCTCATTCATGGGTTAATTAAGCATCAGAGGAGAAAATGTGATTTTTCTGAATTTATTTAATTTTATAATTATTTATAATGCAAAAATAGGGATTTTCAATGAAACTTTAATAACTCAATCAAAATAAAACCTCTGCTCTTAAGAAAATTAGTTGGGGTTCATCTTGGTCAGAGGATTACTTGGACCAATTTTCATGATTTTTAAAGGTTTAATTTAATTATTAGAATTATTTGTTTATTTTGAGCATTAATTAAATATAAAATAATATTTAAGTGAAAAATTTAGTTTTGTTTTTTTATTAAATCTCTCTAAGTCCAGGAAACCCAAAGAAATAAATCTCATATTTTTGTGGCTTATATTTTAATTATTGGAATTATTTTAGTGAAGAGTTAGAGAAAGTTCATTTTTAAGCTTTTAAAATTAATATTTTGACTTAGAAAAATAGAAAAATTATTTTAATTGGTCTCAATTGATCAGGAAGCCAAATGTGACATTTTAGTGTGTTTTTACCTTTTTGCAATTTTTATAATTTTTAATTAATTTTTAATTATTTAAATGCTCAAAATTAGCTTAAAATGAAGAATTTATTTTAATTCAAAATTTATTTTTCTTAGGTCCCTCTAGTCATAAGGAGCTCCTAAAACCAATTTTGTAATTTTTTAGTTTTATTTTAATTATTAGAATTATTTTAATGCCAAAAATGTGATTTCATTTAATTAATCCATTTGAATGGTTAAATTAACTCTAATTGACTTGAGATTTTTATGGGAAACTCCTCTAACATTAAATTATAGAGTGGAATAGTTTTTATGTGATTTACATTTATAATTACTCCAAATTAATTTTCTTTTCATTCTTAGGGTTCGTGACAATTATGGCTATTTTCAATGAGTTAAATCAAGTTTTTATTTTTCTTAGGATCCTCTGACCACAGTGAACTTACCAAAATAAATTTTGTATTTTTCTAATGAGTATTTTAATTATCATAATTTTTATACCAAAATAGGACCATTAACTTAAAAATTAGATATCTCTAATTAGAGATACCCTTTAACCCTGGAAGAATTAGGGGAGATGCCTAACAATAGAGACATCAAAATCCGCATGATCCCATGCCATGGTGAAATATCCATGAAAATGGAGAATTAAAATAAAAAAATACTATTAAATTAATTAAAAATAAAATATGCATCAAATGATACTATTACATTAATTAAAAATAAAATATGCATCAAATGGACATGAAAATATTTTCACATTGTTCTTCTCTGCTCACTGAGCAAGAGAGTATTTTTATTTTATTTTATGATTTTTCTACATAAAGTTATGGATTTTTGAAGTTCTGGCTATTTAAATAAATAATAAATTTCTTATATTCCTACTTAAACCAGTCAGCGCCACCTTATCCTCGTCCGCTCCAAACTGCGCACCCGCCCGGCTCTGGTTGAGCACCGCCAGTTGAGTCAACCCGACTTTCGAACCGTCTGTCCATCCCGCGCAATCAGAACCCTCCATTTAATAAATGTGTGATCCAACGACTGCGGGTCGTCCCCAAAACCCCAAGCCCGAGAACCTTCCACCTTTAAACCCTAATATCTCTCTCGATACTTAACTAAATTAAGTGAGGTTTGGTCCTATCGACTCGTCTTGATGAGACACACACATCCATATGGTTAATCAAATCCTAAATCAACTCTATACTCATTGAGAATTAAATGAAGCTCGGTTTAGGGTTAGTATTCAATACCTTGGTCCAAGAGGGGAAGCCTTGATTGGATGCTTGTGGAAGCTTCATGGGGGTCTAAAGAGCCTAGGGATTGAGCCTCGAGCAATGGTGAATTGCTTAGACCCAATTTCGACCAAGGCCAATTTGGGGTGTTGATCAAAGCCCACCTTAAGGTGCTCTGGTGATGGGACTTCTATGGGGGATCTTCTTCTCTCACTGTGGGGATGGTGTGGGTGCAATTAATTTAAATTTGGATGAGGATTTGAGGATGTCCTGTTTCGGCCTAGGGATTGAGCTCCAAAATTGAGCTCGAGCTGTGGATTTGAGTGGCTAAGGATGGTTGGGTTAAACTCAATGGTTGGGTTGGAAGCTCTGGAAGCAATTTGACAGAGTCTCCCTAAGGAATTTCTTTTGACAGAGTCTCCCCAAGGAATTTCAAGCTCTCTTGGTTTGACTATAGAGAGTGGGTTTAAATAGAGGGGGAAGGAGAGGCCACCAGGGGCAATTGGTGGGTGCTTTAGGTTGCTTATGTGGATGCCAACAAGGTGAAAAAATCAAATTGGGATGAGACAGCTTGGATGGGTTTAATTTTGAGTTTTATCCTAGGTGGAGCACTTAGGGGTTGCTTTTCCGGCAGCCTAGGTGGCCGACCGACCATGCTCAGGTCACCATCTGGCTCAGGGAGGTCAGGGCTTGGGTTTGGTGAAGTCAATTGGGGTTGGTCATGTGTAGAGATCTTAAATTAAAATAGGATGTGGGAAGGGTCATTTTGGGTCAATTTGGGTCAAATCATGGATTTGGGTTGGGTTAACCTACCAAGGCTGGCTTGGGTGCTGAGGGAAATCAGATGGTTCAGTTTAATCAGCATGGTGAGGTCTCCATCCAAAGAGATTTGGCTAAACATGGGTTAGAGTGATTCATGTGAGGGGCTAAAAGAATCTTAAGGATATTTGAAAGTGGCTTGGCCTCTTGCCACTAATAGTATGGATGGCTCTCATGACTCACCTATGGCTTCAGAGTGACTTCATGGCTTGTCCTTGGTTTGGTCAACTTTCATGACGAGGGATTATTCAATTTATGAAATATTTTGGTGTAGTTTTGCATGATGCTTGATTTAGAATGATTTGATTTTGAATTTAGGCCTTTAGGAATGATTTTAATCAACTGGATGATGAAGAGAAAGAATTGTCATGTGGGCTTTGGATTTGGGATTTTGAAATTAAATGTGGTGGGATTGGGCTTTTGAATTTGAAATTGATTTTGGGCTAAAATTCTAGGCTAATTGAATGTTTAGTTTGGTGTAGGAATATGTCATGAAGGCTTTGGAAGAATTTCAAGTGATTTTGAATTGAATTAAGGGGCTAATTTAGTGGATTTAAGCATATGGTCAAATTGGGGTTTTTTGATTTGGGTAAAATTAGGCTTGCAACTGTGTCAAATTGAGTTTAAATTTTGTTTAGATTAGGATTAGGGATACTGAATTTTGAGTTGGAATTGAAATTGGGTAAGATTGGGGTCAATTGGGCCAAAATTAGGGTTAATTTGGGGACATTTGGGCCTTTAAGGGCAATTTGGGGCTTTTGGTCAAATTGGGTTAATTTGGTCAACTTGGGTCAAATTGATGATCAAAAATTTGAAAATTGGAATATTTTGGATGATTTTGGAATTTTTGGGTCATAAGGGATATTTTGGTAATTTTGACAATTTTTTGGGGTATTTTGGGAATTTGGTAATTTTGGTCAATTTAGGTAGTGATGAGGGGTTTGAGATGATTTTTGGACAAATTTGGGTATTTTGGGTAATTTTGAGATTATTTGGCAAAGATTGGGGTTGTACGAATATTTTGGTAATTTGGTGATTTTGGGCCAAAATGAGCCAACAAGCCATGAAGTCATACCAAATCAATAGGAGCCATGTGAGGACTCATTTTGGATGCTTAATATGCTGGTTCTAATCCGCTTAGCCAAAGATTAGAGGTATAGGGTCATTCATATGAGCTTTTCAAAAGGAGTCAAGAGACCAACTTAATGGGTCATAGGGTTTGGGGTAAGTGAAAAAGTGTAGAGTGTGCAAGTTAACCCCATCAGAACCAGATCACCCAGGGTTAGTCCTAAGGTCTGACAATCCTATGGGGGACTCCCCTTGAGCTCTTCCATATTGACCCCACCTACTAAGTTCTAGAGGTTAGGACCAACATGTGGAACTTCGTGGAAAACATGTGGAACTTCAAGTTGAGTAAAGAAGAATTTGGAATTTCTAATGGTGAGAGTTCCTTTTCTAGTCCACTAGGAATAGCCAGCAGGAAAGTTCTACGGCTAGACCCTAGGTTACTAAAGAGGAAAAAACTAGACCTCAACCAAAAATGAAGTCAACAATAGTCTAGCTTTGAGCCCCCACCTTTACCAATGTCATACACCAAGTTATGATCTTACATATGTGACAACGGGTTTTCTTTACTTGCTTGTGTTTTGCTACAGCTCATTTTTTTGACTTTTTCCTACCATATATTTCTGTTTACTTTCCTGCAATTCATTTAAATTTTTACAAATATCCTAAGCTTTATGATGCTAACCATGCAGTTGTAGCAGAGGCCCAAGTACGCATTTACATTTTATGCAATGAAATTTATTTATTTACCTTCCAACATTTTCTACCTACATTTATTTACTTTACTCACAAAATTAAATGAAAACTCAAACTTACAAAAAAAAATTTTAAAATTAAGTTTATATTTTTTAAAAATAAAAAAGGAGCATAATACGTCCTTTTGAATTTATGGGAGTCCCTCGGATGAGGCAACCTACGGTTGCTAACGAGATCTCCCTAATATAAATGGGCTTAAGAACTTATTTTGAGAAAATATGAAGATCCTCTCGTGTCTCCTTTTCTTGGAACTTTTCTTGAAGCCTCTCGTGTCTCCTTTCTAGGGCTAGCTTTGGAGTGTTTTTTAGAATCATTTGTGTACTTGGAGTCGTCAATTAGGTTTTGGATTTTCTCGTTCTGATTTTGTTGATGGCTACCACAAATTGATCTTACAGGGATGTTGTTTCTGGTAATCTCTCAGAGATATCAGATGCTCTCTTTTTTATTTCTTTTAAGAATGGGTTGGAAGAAGGTGATCCCGATGAGCTTTTCAAGAAAGCTTCAAGGAAAAATGGTAGGCCTGCTATTGTTTTTCATTAACGGGAAACTAATCTTCTTACAAAACCATGGAAGTTTACCCTAATTGGTAAGTTTGCTCTGGCTCATCTGAAAGTGGATACTATTTGCAATTTCTTTCGAACCTAAATTTGAGAGGTAAATGGAATTTGGGATTAATTGATGGACGCAATATGGTGATCAAGCTACAAGAAGAAGTGGATTACACTTCCTTATTTGCTGGGAAATTTCTTAATATTGACAAATGTTATATGAAGATCCTCAAGTGGACTCCTAATTTGAATCCTTCTGAGGAGTCTCCTATTATTCCTATTTGGATTAGGTTTCTAGGTCTCAATCTTCACTTATTTCATCCGCAAGTGTTGCTTTCTATCAGCTCTATTTTTTGTCATCCTTTAAAGATGGACAGTGTGACCTTGCATTGCATATGTCCTTCAATGGCAAGGATTTTGGTAGAAAGAGATGTTATGACTCAATTTCCAAACTCTATCTAGATTGGCGATGAGAACACGAGTAATTGGCAATATGCAGAATTGAAATTTGTTCCTCCTTATTGCTCTAAATGTAAAATGTTTGGTCACATGATATCATCTTGTTATATTGCGCATCCTGAACTAAGACTAGCAACATATAAAGCTTATGTAAATAAGAAGCATAAAGAAGTTATTGATGAAGCTCAAGCCAATTTTGGAGGCAATGGAAACATGAAGCAAAAATCTAAGAAGAGGCCTAAAATAAATGATACTCAGAAGCATAAAGAAGTTCTTGAGGAAGATCAAGCCAGTAATGGTGACAATGCAAATGTTGAGTAAAATTCTGGGAGGGAGAAGGATACACATCATGGTGAAGATAAGGCTGATAATATCAATAATATTATTCATCTACCTCAGAAAGAACTTGATCTAAATTAGCCAGATTTGAATAAAGGGCCTAATCCAGAGGTAAATCTTTCTGATCCTTTGATTCATGATCTTACAATTAATAATGATTTGACTCTTGTGTTCAATTCCATAAGCTATGAAAAAGAGCCTTTAGTCTTAACAGGGAAGGAATTGGAAGAAGATTGGTTAATTCAAAGATCGTCAAGAAAAAGGAAATTAAAGGGAGCAAGAGAACTTGGTTTTATTAATCAAGAAGCTCTCAATTTCTTGAAATTTTGAAAATCTGAAGAGGGTAATTATTCTTCCTCTAGATGCACTATAGGAAAATCCAATTATGATGATGGTTAATACACTAATTTGGAATATCAGAGGCATAGCTAAATCTAGTGCCTCTTATAGATTAAAGAGATTGATTCGTATTTATAAGCTTCATTTTTTTGGTATTTTAGAACCTTTGGTTGCGGTCAAGAATAATGGGAAATTCATGAGACAGTTTGGTCCTTTTCTTTCTTATGCGAATATTAATAATAAGATTTGTTTTTTTTTTGGAGGGATCTTATTAAGATTGATATTCTTATCAATCATGATCAATTATTACATATTTGTATTCACCAAGATAATGGTTCTTTTCTTTTTTCAATTATATATGCGGGTTGTTCTAAACAATCTCGTTTAGCACTATGGAAACTCTTAGTAGACATTAATCATAATTCTGAACCGTGGCTTTTAGGAGGGGACTTTAATCTGATTTCTTCTATTCAGGAGAATAAAGGAGGAATTGTGCCTAATCTTAATCTTATATCCTTTTTAACAATGCTATTATTAATGTCGGTTCGTTTGATTTGGGATTCAAGGGTATTCCTGATACTTGGCACTGTGGAAATACTTTTGAACGTCTTGACAGATTTCTTGCTGATGCTGATTGGGCTATCAAGATTATCTGCTATGAGGTTTCTCATTTAGCTATATCTGCCTCTGATCATGCTCCTATCATTCTGAAGACTAAAAATTCTAATTATAAGATATCTTATCATTTTCGTGTTTATAACATGTGGCTGCTTCATAGAAATTTTATAGATTTTCTCAAAGATTGCTGGAAGACCTCTACTGTTGGTACTTTTGGGTATAAGCTGTGGATGCTGCAAAAGCATTTAGAAAAAAGTCTCAGGAGATAGAACTGGGAGGTGTTTGGAAATATTCATCATGCTATTGAAAATCCGGAAAACAAAGTTAAGTCATTGGAATTGGATTTAGCCAATCAAAGGATTGATTGGGAAGTCTTATTTCAAGGTTAACAGGAGTTGAATAATGAAATTTTGAAGGAGGAATGTTTCCTAGCTCAGAAAGCCAATAAGACTCATTTTTTGGAAGGGGATAGATATTCTGCTTATTTTCATGCTTGTATTAAGAATAGGAGACGAAACAATAATATTAGTATGATTAATTGCAGTAATGGTATTATCTTAAATGAACAAGAAGACATTTCCAAGGATGGCATTACCTAATTTTCTAATATTTTCACTTCTGATGGAAGCTCCTTAAAAGCTATTAATACTGCCTTATACAATCCTTCGTCGGATGGTTTTGAGCAGAGTCTCACTTGTATTCCCAACACCCTGGAAATTAAGAATACTTTGGAGTCTTTGGAGTGGAGTTTTTGGAGGATGAGAAGGCAGCGGGACCAGACGGTTTCACTGTTAAATTTTACAAGAAAGATTGGGAGATTATTCATCCAGAATTGGTTAATACAATTCAGGATTTTTTTTTGTGGGGTAGATTTACCTCAATATTTTAAGTTTTCTAATATTGTTCTTATTCCCAAGGATAATGCTGCTTCGTCTTGGGATAAGTTTAGACCTATCAGTATTAATACTGTAGTGTCTAAGATAATTTTGAAAATTATTGTTAACAAACTTCGTCCTTTCCTTCATAATATCATTTCCAACAATCAATTTGCTTTCGTTAAAGGGAAGAATATTTGTGATAATGTTTTGATTGTTCATAAACTTCTTATGGATTTTGATATGAAGAGTAAAGGGGCAATGTGATTTTCAAGCTCAACATTAAGAAAGCCTTTGATACCATTCAATGCGAGTTTATTCTGGATGTACTTAAAGCTAATGGTTTTCCTCAACATTTCTGCAACCTTATTCATAGAATTTTGAATAATATTTACTATTCTATTCTTATTAATGGTCAAAAGTATGGTTTCTTTAAAGCCACCAAAGGAATCAAGCAAGGAGATCCACTTTCTCCTTATTTGTTTATTATAGCTTTGGATTATATATCCAAATGTCTTAATCATGGTTATGCTGCCTACCCTACTTTAAACTATGTTCACAAACGAAAAATTAGTATATCTCATCTTTGCTTTGCTGATGATTTAATTGTTTTTACCAATGCTCATAAATGTTCTATCAAAAGAGTTTAGGGGATTATTCAGCATTTTAAGGATGTTTCAGGGCTTAGTTTCAATACTTCTAAATGCTATTATTATTGTTCTAAAAGGGTTTCCTCTTGGGTTTCCTCTAACACTAAGAACTAGATTTCTGATATTACGGATTGTAAAAAAGCTTCACTTCCTTTACCTTATTTGGATTTTGAACTGAATAAGGGTCACAAAAGGTTTGCTTCTTGTTTGCATAAGGTTAAAAAAATTAAGCAAAGGCTATCTTATTGGGAAAATAAGTTTCTCTTGTATGGAGGTAGAATTACTATTCTTAAGAGTATTCTTTGCTCCTTGCCTCTTTATTCTTTACAAGTTATGAATATTCCTAAGGGGATTATTAAAAAGCTTGAAATGTTGTTTAATAAATTCCTTTGGGATGGTTTGGGTAAGAAGAATATACATTAGAGGAGTTGACAGAAGTTGTGTAAGCCGTACGATAAGGGTGGTCTGGGTTTTAGAAGTATTCAAGAATATATTAAAGTTAATTACATGAGGTTATGATATTGGTTGCGATTGAACAATTCCTTATGGGCTTCTTTGATGAAGGCTAAGTATTATGAGGATAAACATCCTTTATCCATTTCTCCCTTGAAAAGGGATTCTTTCATCTGGAAAGAAATGCATAAAGTTTCTAAGATCACGAAAACTTTCTTTTATTGGGATTTAGGTAATGGGCAGTGCTTTTTTTGGTTTGATAATTGGTTGGGGCAAGGTGCTATGGTTGATCATTATGGTGGACCTTATGATATTAATATTAATGTTGATCATTTCTGGATCAGGGATAGCTGGATGCTGGAGAAACTCTTGAGTAATGTTAATTTACAAGATGCTAAGTTCATTGCTTCGATTCCTATACCTAGGAATAGAAAGGATACTTTGATTATTAATAAAAAAAGTGGATGATTCTATCTTGAAATGCTTTTCTCAGTCTATTTCGGTTTCTCATGGCTTACGGTTGAAATGGATTTAAAATCATTAGTTAAAACCATCCATGTCTTTATTTATATGTTGGATTTTAAATAATTTGATTCCTTCTGATGACATTCTTAAGATGAAAGGGTCAAGAATTTCATCACGTTGTATTCTTTTTAAGGATAAAGAGGAGTCCATTACTCATCTTTTTGGAGATTGAAGTTTCATTACTGAAATCTGGGATAGTATGACTAAAAAGCTGATTAATATTGATATGGACCACACTTTCTATTCTTTTACTGATTTGTTTCAATGATGGAAACAGTTGGGCAAGGATTTTTATAGCATTATTCCTTGCGTTGTCATGTGGTTTGTTTGGCTTACTACAAATAATGCATTGTTTCATGATGAGATACTGACCAAAGGAAAACATGTTGAGATTTTCATACCTCTTTTATACTGTTTTTAATGATATTGCACTTTAAAGAAAGGTATTTTTGATGTTTTGTTGCAGGAATGATGAATTAGGGTCAATGGAGCAAAAAGATGCAAAAAGGAGCGAATTGGGAGAAAAAAGAACAAAAATGTGGAGAATTGCACTAGGGCGCCGACGACGAGCTTTTCCCAAGGCTACAAGAAAAATTCTCCAGAAGGCCGCCGACGGCTCCATCGAGGGAATCCTCCAGAAGGCCGCCGACGGCGGGATCGACGGTTATGTGACATGTACAATGGATAAGGCCGAATTTTGGAGGGGTGCGTAAGCAACTCTTGGGAAAACTCATCCACATCTTTAAAGAGAACATTTTGGCCGAAAATAGAGAGACTTTTGGAGTCCGGGAGGTTAGAAAGGTTACAATAGTGTCTAAATATTGTGAGGAATTCTTCGAGAGAAATTCTCCAGAAGGCCGCCGACGGCTCCATCGAGGCCACCGACGGCGGGGTTGATGGGTATGTGACATGTACAAAGGGTAAGAAGAGATTCATAGGAACTTCAAGGAGTGTTCTTGGGGAGAAATTAGAGATAAGTTATTACTTTTTGTAGCTTGTATGACTTTGATTTTATATATGAATTCCGAGTTTTGTTGTCTTTTTCCCATGAGATCTAAGTGGTTTTCTCTATCTTTCTCCTTGTCTTGAGATTTGTGAAATGGTGATTTGAATTGGTGAAGCCATGAAAATGTTTAAGAAATTGTGATGATCTTTTCACTTCGATCTTAATTTATTTTCAATCTGGTCAATTGATTAGTTAAAATATGTTGAGTTTTATAACTAAAGTGAAGATTACATCCAAGATTCAGGGAGGTCAAAACCCTTAGAACTTCGGTGCAAATAAATAGGGAAATAAAATTATCGGGCGTAGAATTGGAGATTTTAGAGTGACAGACTAAAATCTTCAATTCGGTCCTATCGTTTAGGTGCTGAAGTGTAAATTTTAGCCCTCAGGCGAGGGGAAGGTGGGAGCTCCGAAGTGAGAGCCGGTATCCTCCTAGCCTAGCCGCAGATTCGGTAAACAAGCGTAGGATTATTCAATGTTCTTTATGTCTGGAACAAAGGGTAAAGAATAGGTATGCTCCTATTTGGCACAATATAAATTGAACTAATTCATTTTATCCATTCACTATAATTTCTTGGCAAAGAGAATGATGCTTTCTTATATATTGAATATTCCAATTAAATGTTATTTTCTATAATTAGTTATTATCCAAATTATCTATTTATTTCAATTGTCTATTAGTGACAGATAAGCAACTTGAATGTCGTTGTAGTTAAAGTATTACTTTAAAGTATTACTTTTTATTAAATC